>NC_061101.1:33086230-33195792 GCF_015104395.2 Macrobrachium nipponense
ATGGTCCAGTCTGCCGCTCTATATGGACTACTTAGCGAAGCAGTATCGAGTCGAGGTTCCTCCTTTCTGCGATTATGGATTTATTCAGCAGTTCTAAATTTCTATTGTAACTTATGGACCCTAAGTTCTTCATCCGAAATAAGGAATAACCAAGAAGAGAGGAGTAGCTACAGAATTTATATGAAATAAAAGGTAGAGAACTTGAGGTGTTTTCTAAGCTGACTGAGGGGAGATTTTGGATACCCAAAATTTACCACTTGGAGCAGTTCTTCGCTTGTAATAAGAAAGAAAAGGAATAAAAAAGAAGACATCGGCGTGGAGGTAAACTAACGAATGTTGACGAAGAAAAAACTTGAGAACCTGAGGTGTTATAAATAGTTTGAAAGATTTTGGATTCACAGAGGGGATGATTAATATCGTCAGTAAGAGGAATCCCACAAGATTATAGCAGTCGACTCGCAAGGTTGGGGCCCAAAAGCATCCAAGGCTCGATAGTCTCTTGAAGGCTGCCTTGAAGGGAATGGTCTGACCTAGAGGCTGCTTCCTTGGAGGAAGGCAGGTATCCTGCCAGGCTGAGGAAGCAGGCCTGTTGAGGACCCAACCACCTCAAATTTGGGGCCCAAAAGCCTCCAAGGCTTGCCAGTCTCTTGAAGGCTGCCTTGAAGGGAAGGGTCCGACCCAGAGGCTGCTTCCTTGGAGGAAGGCAGGTATCCTGCCAGGCTGGGGAAGCGGGCCTGGAGAGGACCCAACCACTTCAAGGATGGGGCCCAAAAGCCTCCAAGGTTCATTAGTTTCTTGAGGGTTGCCTTGAAGGGAAGGGTCCGACACAGAGGCTGCTCCCTCAGAGGAAGGCAGGTATCCTGCCAGGCAAGAGAAGTGGGCCTGGAGAGGACCCATGCACCTAAAAAATGGGACCCAAAAGCCTCCAAGGCTCGCCAGTCTCTTGAGTTCTACCTTGAAAGGAAAAGTCTGACCCAGAGGCTGCTTCCTTGGAGGAAGGCAGGTATCCTGTCAGGCTGGGGAAGCAGGCCTGGAGAGGACCCAACTACTTCAAGGATGGGGCCCAAAAGCTTCCAAGGCTCATTAGTCTGTTGAGCGCTGCCTTGAAGGGAAGGGTCTGACCCAGAGGCTGCTTCCTCGGAGGAAGACAGATATCCTGCCAGGCTGGGGAAGCGGGCCTGGAAAGGACCCAACCACCTCAAATATGGGGCCCAAAAGCCTCCAAGGCTCGCCAGTCTCTTGAAGGCTGCCTTGAAGGGAAGGGCCCGACCCATAGGCTGCTTACTTGGAAGAAGGCAGGTATCTTGTTTGTCTTCCCCCGGGTGACAGTAGGGGAGTAGTGACAGAGCCACCCACCCCCTGCAAACTGGTGTGGGGCAGGATGGGTAGGGGAGACATCCGCCTTCCTCTTGCAAACCTGTTTGTCCGCCCCAGGTAGGGGTGCAGGGTGGGTAGGGGATCGTGAGGTAGGGGAGATAGCAACGCCATTCCAGAACGCATAGCGTGCAGTAACAAGCTTGTATCATGTATATAAACGGGGTTCTCAGTATGGCCTACGACGTCCAATCGAACTGATCAGTATAAGAACGAGCGCTTTGTCTAAGGAAGGTGAAAAAATTTAATTTCTGGATTTCAAGCTACTGAAATCGGGAGTGTAATGTTTCTTCGAACAACAATTTTCTTTAAAGGTAAAAGGATGACAGCTACATAAAAAATAAAGCAAGTCTACTTACGATATCTGAAACACCATGTATAATGTAAAGATATAAATAAAAAACATGTCCGACACTTCATACGTATATAATGTAGAATAAAGATATAAATGAAATACAAAGTTATTTTTAATTAAGAGTCTTGACCAAGGATTTCACAATTTTGCTTTCCAAGACATAAAACGTACGCCAAAACAACATATGGTGCCACTATATACAAACTAGGACGTGGCATCTTTAACGAAGATCATAGACGACTAAATATTTGCATTACAAGACAAAGGTTGGTCCTATGGCTCCCCTACCACACCCAACATAGAGAATACCTACAACACAATTTAGGTATACATCATCCAAAAGACGTTGAGGAGAGCAACCCGCTTACGGTACGGTACTTCTAACACTAATATAAAGCTCGCCTCATAATAGATAGCGATATATGACCATATCGAAAAATGAACGAGACTTCATAAAAATTACAAGGTAGTAATAGTAGTGAATTATCACCTTTGTATAATTCATTTGAAATTTAGGAGAGGTATAGCAGGTGGAGCGTCTAAGGAGAAGTAAAAACTTCGGCAATCCACGTCAGGTATAAGATACTTCTGATACTAGCATATGGCTTGCCTAACAGAGGTTATGGGAGACGCAATCTCAAGTTGGTTACCGAGTGCTACTGAGACTGACTTCATAAACAGTACATTGATGCAGACTGGAGATAGAAATCCAAGAAATGTAAGCTTAGGCTACCTATGTTTGTAGTTACATGTTATACCTACCAGGTAACTGGAATGTGCCTATAAAAGTAAAGAGCGTAATTGTTGCGTAATTGTATCAGCTTTCCAAGAAAGCGTTAAAAGTTAAATAAACACGCTCCATCTGTAGTACCTCTGTTAAATTTCAAATGAATCATAAACAAGGTGATAATTCACTATTATTAGTTCCTTATAATTAATTTTCAACATGTCTCATCTTTTAACTTTGTTGTTCGTGTATTATATTGTTCTTCTTCATTGTCTTCACGACTTTTCTTGATCACACTGGATTGACACACTCGTGGCTACCTACACAATCTGACAATAACGTGAGTGACCTTGATATACTTTTAAGGATCTCCACATAATTTCATGCCAACATAAAAATATCTAAACATCAAATAGTGTTTTTGCTATGCCATTTACATGTAAAACGCTAAAAACCTATAAACCACATTGCTGGTGTTTAAACTGAATTTTTTACAGAATTGATGGTAAACAAGCTGCATTTATTGACATCCTGAAAACCTACGAAGGTGCGTTCTGGAAAAACAGGGACATGTAAAATATATCCAAGTTTACATTACAAGTCGTAAGATTTTCCCTTTGCATATGTTTTGGAAGACGCATCCAAATTCCCTCATAAACGCCCAAACCAACTGCAAGTTTCACTGAGATATAGTTTCGTTGGAGGCATATTTGGAATCTATTTACGCACTTGGATACCGGTAACAGCTTGCAGAGATGCATACAAATGGCCCCTTCGATTGTCCAAACGGGATTATCACGTACCTGACAGTCCATGATGTCACTAAACCAGATGTTTCTATTTTTGGAATGCGTGTATTGCTATTGCGACCGATTGTTTGTTATGGCACTGGTCCCGAAAACAAACAGCAAATTGTAACAGTTAAACAAAAATGTGCAGATGCAGGAAAAAATACGACATGAAAAAGTAAATAATTACACAAAATGACAAAACTTTTTCCAAAAATTGAATATGGAAAATAAACTGGCTTATGGAAAACGGGTGTGCTATATTTTGTCAAATTGAATGTTTTGTATATCCACCCACTGACCATGATTTGTTTCATCCCATTAATTGACTCAATGAGGCTACAGTTTTACAGCTGAGAGTGAGAGAGGATATATGGAGAGAGGAGGCGGCAGAGGGAGAGAGAGACTATTTCTAAACGCTTACGCTTTACACTTTGACTACGAATGTATATAGCTTAATGAATAAAACCGAACCTGAATGAACAAAATAACCCATGAAACTATTGTAGTACGGTACAAATAACACAAAATGACGTAAAAACAAAAACGAAATAGCGCGAGGTAAAAGCACAAGTACTTCACCTACCAAATCCCTCAAAGGACACATGGAACATTTTCTACTAATGAACGATGATGAAGGCAAATAGGGTGCCATTCACACTCTAAATTATACAAAACACATTTCCCTTTGAGGCATATTCCACTGAAAATACCTATCAAAGAGTGTAACAGTATTTTTTTACATCCATGAAAGCCTAATTTTCTCTATTTCGTCTCACGCATCTCCATATAACACTCACACCCACACATATTGCACACGAGCCCATTCATACAAACCCGCGAATTTATATATATATATATATATATATATATATATATATATATATATATATATATATATATATATATATATATATATATGTATATATATATATACATATATATATATATATATATATATACATATATATATATATATATATATATATATATATATATATATATATATATATATATATATATATATATATATATATATATTTACATATATATATGTATATATATATATATATATATATATATTATATATATATATATATATATATGTATGTATGTGTGTATGCAAGCATATATATGTGTATATGTGTGTATATATATATACAAAATATATGTTATAATATATATATATATATATATATATATATATATATATATATATATATATATATATATATAATACATAAATGAGAGAGAGAGAGAGAGATAGAGAGAATCTAACCCTAACGATGTGACTTGCATACCTAATCAGTTATAGGAGGGATTATAAGTCATGGATGCAATAACAATGAAATCTCTACGGTTGCTACAGAGAAACTTGTTCGAATTAATGTACATCTATCTCAATGGTAATTATACTGACCGAATTTATTAAAGATGATTAACATGACGATGCCATATATTTTGTACCAATGGCCAAGTAACCATCCATTATGGATAGAACAGAATACAAAATTTAGGCCAATGGACAAGCGCTGGGACCTGTGAGGTCATCCAGCAGGAGGAAAACCACCCAGTTGCACTATGAAACACTTTTTAGAGGGGGGCGAAAAGTCAGAAGGAAGAAAGAGAATACGAATGGAGGTATACAATAAAGGGAACAAAAGAGGTTGCAGCTAAGTGCCGAAGCAACGCTGCAAAGACCCTTGAGAAATACCTACAGTGCACAATGTGAGGTGCACTGATGGTATGTACTATCCCCCTTCGGGAACCATGCATTATGGTGGAAGGGCAAAGGAATGCAACCTTTTATCAACACTTGTACCCAACATGATCTCTGATTAAATTGGCTCCACTGTTGCGTGAAGGCCTTAAACCACAATCTGGTGATAGGAGTATGTCCCGGTCTTCGAATCTCCACTGGATTTGTCTCAACCCTCTCGTCCTTTTCGTAACTTGTTACGAAAAAATGATTTACCCTTTCCTGATCCCTTCTTTTGTTACAAAATATGACTTGCACTACTTAGTTGATCCCTTCTTTTGCTTTCATAAATGCATTGTTTCCTCGTAACTCCGTTTTACAAATATGTCTTGCTTTTTCTTTACCTCATTTACTTTCTATTTCACTTACTGATTTGACACACACATATGTATGAATGCATGTAATATGTGTGTGTATATATATATATATATATATATATATATATATATATATATATATATTTGTATATATATATATATATATATATATATTAACGTGTGTAAAATAAAACATACATTTTTACATTATATTTTTATATATATATATATATTATATATATATATATATATATATATATATATATATATAAAACTATCTTTACTGACAGGGAATGAGCTTAATTAGTTTGTTTAATAATTCTTCAACTAAGAACAGGCCCTACATAAGGCGGGAAGACGGCCGAAAACCGAAAGCGAAAGGAATGGCTGTCTCATCAAACTTACACAAGGTCTAAATAGCTTGAAAGACTGCACTCGCCCCCCCCCCCCCCCCCACCCCCTTCCGGAACCTGTGCAACAACAACAGAGCAGGCCACAACCATGTTCAAGGACTCAAGCTCAGTAGCTTGAATTGACAACTGGCAGAGATTTGAAGAACCCGGAACCATTTACTCTCTATCCTCAAAATGTACCCAAAATGAACTATGTACCAAGTAATAACCTTTTAGGAAAGATCCTTTGGACCGACCGTGGATTCATCTTATAACCTCGATTTTCCTTCGCTACACTTTTATATACGTCCTAGAATTCATCAATCTCTGTGATTTTATTTGCTTCACAAAAACGCATAAGTAAGCAAACAACATACAACAACATGTACAACTATACAATGGATACCAGTAAATAAGGCTTAATGAACGCCGAGTGAAGTCCTATTCATATCTTACATTAACCAGGTAAACTAAGAATAATTCCGTTCCCTCTCCTCGTAAATAAATGGCAATTCCACATACACACGATAATCATATAAGTGATATGTATTTCCAGGAGCATGTCACAATTTTAACAGATTCTCCCCTCACAGGGTCAACCTAGGGTATTCATGCTGTAAATTATTCAGTGACAATGAAGGTTTAATTTCAATATTAAAGCCGGAGAGAGAGAGAGAGAGAGAGAGAGAGAGAGAGAGAGAGAGAGAGAGAGAGAGAGAGAGAGAGAGATATGGTACGTTTCCTTATTATTGTTCTAATATCTTCAGTGAATGCAAAACATTTTGTTAAAAACAGAAACAACTGAGAAAATACACGAAAAACCCTATTCTTAACGTATATAAACATGTTCGTGAAATAAAACATATTTTAATTTCTCCAGACATTCAAATATCACCTCTCTATTGATCTGAAAGGGACTTGAACGAACTCGGCCTCATCATTGTCAGAAATTTCGAATCTGATGCAAGATTAAGGGCTACTTTTTCTAGAGCTTTTATACAATACTCTTACCGTCAAAATATTCATAGACATTTTCTAGGAATTTATCAAGCCATATTTTTTTTAACCAAATTTGTTTTGAATACTTAGTAACCATTTATAATTATGAAGTGAATGCCATACTAGGCGGAATACGGAGTTACGAGTAATGTTACAGTACGCTCAATTTTCCTGCATCAAGCGCAAACAAATCCACACCGTCAAAAGAATCATGTGGTGTAGGAATACAGTCGTTCCTCGCCATATCGCGATTCACTCAGCGGTCTCACTGTATCGCATATTTTTTACTTCTATATATGTAAATTTTGTCGCGGATTTTTCTGTGTTGAAGGGAACAAGAAAAAAAAAAAAAAAAAGGAGTAGAAAGGTTTGTATGGTGTTTTTACGTTGCATGGAACCAGTGGTTATTCAGCAACGGGACCAACGGCTTTACGTGACTTCCGAACCACGTCGAGAGTGAACTTCTAATACCAGAAATACACATCTCTAACCCCTCAGTGGAATGTCCGAGAATCGAAATCGCGGCAACCGAGGTGTCAGTCCAACACCATACCGACCACGCTACTAAGGCCCTTATAGAAAGGTTTGAAAGTTGTAACAGGGGGAAAACCTCGCAGCGGCACTATAAAACAATGGTTAAAGAGAGGTTGGATAACAAGATGGAAGAAGGTGAATATGAATGGAGGTATAGTAAAAGGAATGAAAGAGGTGGCAGCTGAGAGCCGAAGGGACACTGCAAAGAATCTCAGGTAATGCACTAACGGCGCTAACCCACTTTGGGGAAGAAATTGTGTATAATTTGTTTTTACATGAAACCCGTTCGACTGGAATTAAGCAATAAAATGAGCTCAAATGAATTTCTGGCCTCCATTACACGATGTAATTTTCCATAATAATTTGGAAACTACGAAAGACAGACGAGGAATCACCAGTGCTCTGTCCATGATCAGCGCAGCTTAGTGTGAGATGGCTATATGCCAACAAGGAGCAAGAAAGTAGTTTTGATCATCAAAAAATAACTCACGGTAAAAAAAAAAACAATCCCCATCCCTATTAACATCGCTTTACACGACAGTTAACCTCCTCTTTCCTACATCATTCTATCAAATTATAATTTGTTTTCGAGCCAACCTAAATTCGACTCCGCCCCCTAGATCTAGGCATCTCTAACAAAATAGGCCTAAATTAAGTGGAAACCAGAATGTGTTGTAATTTAACCCAAAACGTAGACAATGTCTGAAAATGTTCTTTCCGCCCCAAGAATCAAGTTTGCACGACCTTGCTCTAATTTTCCATGACATACGCTAATTAGGCTACATTTCAGCATTCAGCTCAAATAAAGGTGAAGAGGCTATTTAGAGTGGCAAGGGTCAAAATAGCCTCATGAAGCCTTACCAAATAACCAGAATTTCCTTTCACGATTACAAAATGACCAGAATTTCCTTTCACAATTACAGTGATATCTGTTTCATTACTACATTCTAAAAAACCAGGTAATAAAAAACATATCTCAATAACGTAACAAAAAATTAACAATACCTCAAAGATTCTATCTATATACCACAAACTTACGGAACTTCATTTTATCCCTCTTGCTTTTTTACAAACTTTCAATGATTCTAGCCACAGAAAAAAACAACACGCTAATAGAAAATAACAATTGAACGCTTTCCAAGTTATAAAAGTAACAGACAAGCGCCTGTCTGCGAGCAAAACTTGAAATAGGTGAGTGACCAAGCAAAGCACGAAACCGGCAAGGGCCTTTATTATAACCTATAATAACAAATGCCTTCCGTTCATGCAGGCGCGTGCGCGAAAGCCACGACAGATAACAGGCGATCCTGCAAGTCAAACTGGAAAGAGACGAGTGTCTATATGACACAAAAGAAACTAAAAGTAAGTGGTGAATGCCTACAATTACATAGGTATAAGAAATATCTCAATGTAAATAAGTAAATAAAGCTAGTGCTGCATCAGTAATGGAGAGAGAAGCCTAACGTCCATACAGGGCATGGCCACGCGTTACCTAACTTATACAAAAGAGGAAGCACAAAGGAATTAACCCACGAACAAGGGTAGGCTAGAAAAACTGAGACTGGAGACATCCTAATCCTGACCACTTCCTCGTAAAAAAAAAACCACAGGCCGTAAATAATGAAAAAGGAAAAATAAAAACTGGACGAGGAAAGGCGCAAAGGCTGCTGATCATAACAGTGACAAAATTCGAAAGTGTAAACAGACGTATACTTACAACTCAAAATAGGAAACAGACGTGTACTTACAAACATGAGATACCGTTCTAATGAGAAACAAAGGGATAATGCGTACATTTTGACTAAACAATTTTTTGCAAGTGGAAATAAGACAATGCAGTTCAAAACAAGACAAAGAAGATACGAGTAGTGTCCATTAGTTGAAAAAGAAGCCCAAGAATACCTATAAATAGAAACAAACTCCTAAAAGACAACAGGAAACACGCCAGAATTAGTCAATTGGGCGATAGAGTTAAGGGTCGCAGTGTCAAAAAGATTGACAACAGGTGGTGGCTTTTAGCTACACTTTTAACTGTAAATATAAAAAACGATAAATGCATGTCTTAACAAGGAACAGAGAAGCTACAAGTCAAAACCAAGAATGGCTGACTTTAAGTATAAATGAAATAAGTGGCAGCCTGTAATTTAGGATAAAAAAATATAAGAATGCCTGCAAATACAAACAAGGTACAGGATGATGTCTCCCAGTCAAAATAAGACCTACAAATATGTGACAACAAACAGGAAACAGTCAAGTTCCTACAAGTCCAAAGAGGAAGCAGGGAGTTCCGTCAAGTATAAACAGGAAGCAGGCGAGTTCTGTCATGCAGAAACATGAAGCAAGCAAGTTCCATCATGCAGAAACAGGAAGCAAGCGATTTCCGTCAAGTAGAAAGGAACCAGGACGGGACAAACATGCCAAAACAGTTGCAAGCAACTGCTTACACGTCAAATAGGATGCAAACATGTACGTTGGTAACAAACCAGAAAACAAATGCGCCTACATCTTGAAATAGAAAATGAGAAAGTACCAGCAACTGAGGAAAGGCTGTCCGAATATCGATAAGTAGGTGAATTCCTAGACAGTAAAATGTGAAATTTCAACCACATTAAGTGTTTTGTCACTTTCAGATATTCCAGTCTCAGATTTGTATTACTTATGGATGAAGTTCATTTTAAAACAGTATGGGTTACAACTAACCAATAGATCAAATTTTAACTGAACTGTGTCTGTGTGTTATCTCCGTTTAACGAGACATTCCTCTACTCATTCAGATACTAAGCATCAAATTACTAATTATTACCGAACTCCTTTTATTTAAGGAATAACTTACAAAGGAAATTACATATTATAAGAGCACCTACCATGGCCACGATTCGAACACCTAGGCCTTGTCCGGTTGATATGACATGATCAATGACATTCCCCATTAATCTATCAAGGGAGAGAGCCGAATGTCACTTTCAGTTCCACGCAAACCATCCAGGCATAAGTTAGAATTCTAGTCAGGGCAGATGTGCTTCATATCTATAATTCCCTTTGGGTTAAGATCTCTCAAAGTAAAAGTTAAGATCTCTCAAAGTGAAAGTGAGTTAGGCATTATGAAAAGAAATTGCCAAGATAAGTGAAAAACAAAGCTGATATACATATTTCTATTTAATAACAAAGGATATATGTAGCGGGGTTGTATCTGTACTGGAACAATTAATAATAAATGAATAAAACCATAACCGTTGCTTACATGTAATTAACACTCAACATCCGTCAATAATTAACAACCATTATGATACCTTATGACTCATAATAATTTAAAACTACCTACATATACTTTGACTCCAAGCGTTATGACCACGTTAAGTCATATAATTACAATAATAAAGGTGGCACAAGTTCTCTTACGTATATCATTTGGGCTTATTAAACCCCCAGAAGGTTGGTTCAATGGCATATAAATTCTTTTTCTTATAAAAAAAGTCTCAAACGAGTAATAATAATAATAATAATAATAATAATAATAATAGTAAATAAATAATAATAATAATAATAATAATAATAATAATAATAAATGGTATTCACTTCCCAGATGAACACAACAGAAATATGTTAAAAAGAACTAACCTGCTTTATCCAAAGTTACGGACCAACAAGTACTAAACAGGCATCCTTCATCCTGTCCTGGTCCCTCTTGACAAAAGGTAATTTCCTACAGATAAAAAATAAAACTGTGAGCATATTCATATTTCTATAACATTAAAATATAAATAAGCACTCTTCTATATCTTACCAAATGAAGGAACGAATAATCATAATAATACTTCTCAAATAAAAAAAAGTTTTCACTAGTAACATTTTATTATGAATAAGCATCCCTGTATATTTGTGTAACTTAAGGAGTGAGCAGGCATTATATTCATTACAAAATTAATGTTCGCTTTGACAGAACTGTATATCTAGTCAGGCAAAATAATGAACAAACAGAACTACGACCATCATAAGACTGCAGATAAAGGCTATATATTTCCAAAAGCTAACCTGCTTTTACCGAAGTTACTGCTCATGATTATCAAATGGACTCGTCCCTCTACCAAACCCACGACGACCTAATGAGAAAAAGAACGAGTGAACGATAATTACAGTCATTGGAATTAACCTATCAATAAGCTCTTGCCTTCACTGAGCTCAAGGCCAATACATCATATCAATATTGAATAAATCATCTTCAGGAACATATCAAACTGTCACATTTCAGATGAAATGGTTCGACCCGAGAGTCATATTACCTGGAATCATTCCTGACATGATTTATGGGAATCTCGGCACTTTCTCGATGGTGATCGGGAAGGAGCCTTCCTCGTAACGCCTTCAAATTCATATGATGAGACTTGGAAGCTTTTTCCTGTTCCTTGCTACGGCACGTTAAGGAGCGGTCCTTTTATTCAACAGATCTTCATTTCGTTTCGGTACAAAAATGGCAGAATTCGTATAGCATACCGATGTGACCATATTACCATGATGGGTTAAGTTAGTTCATTTGGTTAGGGAATGCCAAACTTATCGATCATGCTGGGGCTCATGTCTATTTAACGTATATATGTATAATTATAAATGTCTTACATTTACTTCATAATTAATATATAATATAATATATATTATATATATTATATATATATAGATATATATTATATATAAATATACACGTGTGTGCATGTTCATACACACACATATATAACATATAGTCACTAAATGAAATTAGTATTTAAAACACATTTTCATTATTAAGTATATATAATATAAGCACCACCATGTTTGGTAAACATGTATATTACCCAACCCAACTTATATGACCTTACTTATACCTCACTTTGGCAATTACAAATTCACAGAGAAACGTAGCTTTCGCATTTACATAACTAAGTGGTACTTAGATTTTTTGTTTTTACTGGTAGTTAAACATAACTACGAGTATCACATTGACTATATATATATATATATATTATATATATATATATATATATATATATATATATATATATATATATATATATATAATATATATAATATATATACACACACACACACACATATATATATATATATATATAATATATCAAGCATGGGTCTTGATAAGTTCTAGAAAGTGTTTTTCAGGTGTAGGACGTGTATTAAATACGAGTACATGAATAACATGCACCTCCTTGTTACATAAATCGTACTACGAGGTCCATTTTCCTCGAGTGAACTCTTCATGGAATTCGTCTGAACACTATCAGGCAGTAAAAGAAAGGTATATTCGTGGTATGGAAACGTTGGCTTTACAAATAGATTCCTTAAGGACAGACTGACTGATTATAGCTACTAATAATGACGTCACAACACCTTGGTTACTGACGCCGTAATAAATTTAAAAACGGAAACTAAAAAATAAATAAATGAAAAAGTTTAACAGTAGTTTAACATGACTAATATCTACTAAGTATACTTGGTTATATAACTTCAATTCAAAATAACTAAGAAAAAATAAATGCTTAAATTTGCACTGGAAAGAAAATGCAATCATTCAATAAAAAAATGTTGCAAAATCAATCAACAACAAAAGTGAAATATGCACAAATACCTTTATCGATTCTTCTTGAAGGCATCGATCTTGCAGTAATCTGAAACCGAGTCAACAAAGTTATCCAGATAGTGAAGAATGATTTTGATAAAAATGTGCAAGGAACTTATACATGACTTTAAACATTGTTGAAAATGTTTCTGACGACACGACTGAGAGAGGAGAGAGAGAGAGAGAGAGGAGAGAGAGAGAGAGAGAGAGAGAGAGAGAGGAACCACTAAGTCATGGGGAACACGACGAATAATTAAGTAAGGCTGCAAATGGATAAAATTTACTTTAGAGCAAAAAACTCTCTTGCTTATATAAAACACACGTCAAACCTCGAAGCATAATGAAACTGCGATCCATAAGACAGTTAAATCAAAACACGGCCTTCAATCATATTGCAAATACCCCTTTTTCATAAGAGAATGCGTTACATCTAAGAATGAGAGTTTCTAGTCAACTGTTATTGCAAAACATGAAACAATATTTATACAAGTCTTTTTCAAATCCAGACTTTAATTACATATGCATCACATTCGTATGAAGGCTTTTACGGCCTTGAGTTCAAAAATATATATATTACGCGTGTAAAAGATCTTTTTGAAACTTTAAATACAAAATAAAAAGGGGTCTTAATCATTCTTAATGCACAAATAAGGAAGGCATCATGAATATTTTCGAAATAGCGAGTAAAGTTTCTTTGGGTATCTTTATATCGAGTATACTTGTTATTTGTTAATCACTTATACAATTTTTGTCAATATTTTTAAATCTCGAATAAAAATAAGTTGTTACATATAGTACTTGAGACACGCTTTAATAAATATCGAATAAAAATAACTTTTTACATATAGTGCGAGACACGCTTTAAGAGTATACTGAAAGCTTGTTCAGAATTTTTAACATATATAGGCTACAATGGGTTTAAAACATTTCAAAAAAGCGTAAAATTTTTTCTTAAAATATTAACGTATCAAAGGGCCTTTTATGAAATCTTGGTAACTTAGACATTTGTTTTTAATACTAAATAAATATAGAATTTTTAATATAAAAGTTAAGCCAAAGACCGAGCACTAGGACCAATGAGGTCATTCAGCGCCGAAACGGACAATGATAGTAAAGTTTGAAAGGTGTAACAGGAGAGAAAATCTCGCAGTTGCACTATGAATCAGTTGTTAGAAGAGGGTGAAAAATAAAATGGAAGAAAAGAGAATATGAAAGGAGGTAGAGTAAAAGGAACAAAAGGGGATTGCAGCTGGGGGCCGAAGGTATGCTGCAAAGAATCTTGAGTAATACCTATAGTAAATATTCAATAACGAATAAATCTTTTAAAATTCTGCAATTGCGTAAGAAAGCGGATATATTTTAAGATTTTGTACCAAACATCTTAATATATATATATATATATATATATATATATAGTTATTATATAAAATATTATATATACCTATATATATATATAAATATATATATATATAATATATATATATTAATATATATAATATATATATACATATAATATATATATATATATATATATATATATATAAAACATATATACATATATATATATATATATTATATATATATATAATTATATTATATATATGCTTATATGTCACTAAATAGCGTGTGACAGTATATTTAGCCACGGCCACAGGAAATATAAAAGAAAGAGTACCGAGCGCTTTCGTGTTATTTCAACACATTTTCGAGGTACAATGAATGTGTTGAAGTAACACGAAAGCGCTCGTTACTCCTTCTTTTATTTTTCCTGTGGCCTTGGCTAATTATATATATATATATATATATATATAAGGATATATATATATATATATATATATACATATCAAAAGTTTTCAATATTCTTTAATCCAAATTGAAATTGTAACTGGACGTGGGCTTTTCACGTTCACTTTAATTCCGTTTAATCCGACTGATATGTGAGGTCTTTGCTCAGAAATGAAGGCATATATGTATCATTACTATTTACTCATAGCTGTCTCAGATTAATGTCAACAGCTGAAATATATCTAGGCAGATAATCTATGAAGACTTTGTACGTACTTACACTACGCAAACTATGTTTTTAAGAGGGCAATTCTTACCACGAGTTACCGAATAATTTTATTCAAGTGCACGTGACATATTTCAGTAAAATTTACACCAATACTTATTAAACATAACTACTTTAGTATGGAACTTTGAATGTCAATATAAGAAACTACATCGTAATAATCCAGTTCACAATAATAAAGGGCGAATTTTGAGTAAAATTACGTAAAACTTCAATCTCAAACCGCATTAATAAACTAAATTCGCGTTACTGATCTTATATCCAATATACCCTTTTTTTCTTCTTTTTCTTTCTCGTACCCTCTCAAATTATAAGTCTTAATTCTACCTTCTTTTTTGTCTCAGTACCTTCCTTCATCTTCATCATCCTCACATCACAGAAAATACGCTGGAGGAATCGAAAAATACTACCCAAAGAACGAAGAGCCCAAAAAGATAGCCGTCAAAACATTTTCTATAAAATGAAGAAATAAGCAAAAATATTGCCTACTATGAAGAAACGTTTCATTTTATTTAAATTTTTTAACTCTTCTTTGCATCTGGATAACAAACATACCATTACTGTCAGGCCAATGAAAATAACTACAAATACCTCATACTCAACTGTGAAAATCTCAATAGGGAAAAGATTTATAAGTGGCAAACATTTCCAAAACATAAGGTAAGTTTACAACCTATCCATTAAAAAAAAATGAAATAAACGTTACAGTAAATTAAGCAATCATCCGCAAATAATACATATAAATTAATTCATCTACAAAATTGTATAATACTGCAGAATAGTTGAGCACACGTTCTTCTGCGCACGGTATCTCCTTCAGGAGAAGGGTGTCTGAGGGGGGCGAAGACCTGCCGGCCTGGTCAGAACGCGGCGCCCTAGGTTACGGTCAGGCTGAGGGAAAGTTAGGTTAGGTTGCATCCCAGTTCAAAGATGTCTTTAATCTGCTTTTAAGCTACCCTTGACCAGCGGAAATAATGTGAGTAACTCTTGAGCAGCAATACCAAAACTAGTACTACTGCGAGCTAATTTCCTGCATAGCTCATGTCATACCGCAGACGATAAAAAATAGAAAAAAATGATTGGGAATACTTAGACAGGGCTTCAAGAAAGAACATCAACGCAGAACTATGTAAGAAAACAACAAGAACAACAAGAACCACCACCAAAAACTGAGCCACAAGGTAAAACTAAAAGCCGCAAGAATAAAACCATATTTTTTTCGCAATAATAAAACCAATATCAATTACTGCATTTAACCACAACGGCTTTTTTTTTTAACTGGAAACCTTTGTAACGACATAAACGTGATGCTAAAATATAACGAATACAAGTATACATCACAGGATGTACTTACATGATAAAGAAAATATATACAATGCCCTCCAGTAATGGTATGCATGCAGGCCACTTACCTTTCAGCGACCCAACGCCCTGTGAAAAGTAAAAATAAAATCATACATTATAAATCATAATTTCTACAAAACTGAATCAATCTTAAACAAAACTGTTTAAGGATCAACTTAAGCTAAGATCACATAGCGAAATAAAATCATAAACTCTCTCTCTCTCTCTCTCTCTCTCTCTCTCTCTCTATATATAATATATATATATATATATATATATATATATATATATATATATATATATATATATATATATAATGGCCTAACTGGCACATCACAAATCTGACAAATGACTACAAAGCTATAATATGGCATCCTCTTGGGAATTACAACCAATATTAGATTCAAAAATATTTTCACCACTACCTGAATTAACATTAAACACAAAGTACAATAACCCCTTGAAGCTTGATAAAGGAATGTGTATAAACACATAAACAAAATAAACTTAATATGATTGCATAACATTTTTACAACGATCAACACTACTAAGGAAAGAACGCCATCAATATTATTTCCCACTGGCTTTTATCACTTTTGTTTGAGACAATTCTGATGTCGTAAATGCACCGATGTGTTCCATTCAACTCTTGTAGGACATCAACTCAGGAAACATGAAAAATTTATACACCACTGAAAGGCAAAATATGAATAAAAATGTGTAACTGAAAATCAAGGAAAAGATTCTGTAAAAATTAAAAATAAAAATCTGCAACTAATTCCATGAAACCTGAACCTCTCGCACTCTGAAATGTCAAGAGTAGATAGTAATATTTTTATATATATACATATAATATAATAATTATAATATATAATATATATATATATATATATATCTATATATATATATATATATATATATATATATATATATATATATCTATATATATGATATTAATATATGTGTATGTTTCAGGGATGTATCAGATATCCACATCCACAGATTATCCGCATTTTTCCACATCCTCATCAGCATTGACAATTTCTTAACAGCCAGATCCACATTAGCATTGCGAGCAACATCCGCATCAGCAGTTTGAGAATGCGGATGTGAGGATATCAACCTCTGCTCAGTGTTCAATAGTTCACCCATACACTGTAGATAAAAGCAGATTTTTTTTGCTAAATTTGGCTTTTTTCGTATTACTATACAGAACACATGATACACAATTATACATTTCATACAGTATATACTTCATAAGTAGCTCTGCTATAGCATATTTGTTAAAGTAATATCGTGTCTTTTACAGTAGTTGTAATCATAAAGGAAGGGTATTGAATTTTTTAGGAAAATTCTCTCTCTCTCTCTCATGCGAAGAATGGTACCAAGACAACAAAAACGTTAGTGTAAAGTTACTTTCTATTTATGTTTCTATTTTCAATTAGTACATCAAATATTATGTGGTAACATTATTTTGAATGATTTGGCTGAAAATCTGTAACAAATATATCTAAATTATTTAGTTTTACAAGTACCCCAACCGTGAGGGTATGGTCATCATATATCCGCATCTACAAACGTAAAAAAATTTATATCCGCATCCGCAAATCTCATTTTCAGACATCCGATACATCTCTAGTATGTACGTATAACTTCTGTCAACATTAAAGCCGTTCCCCCCTTACAGGAGTTGGTTCCAAAAATAATAAATATATAAAAAGTAAAATAAAATATGAAAAACACCAAGACAGCGCAAAGAAACGAAAGGTCTACAGAAAAAGTGAAATCCACTAAATACCATCTCATCAATCGGCTTGGAACTTTTCGCGTGACTTTTTTTTCCCTTCCTTAAACGACTAACAAAACCTTTTTACCTTTCCTTCCCGCATCTGGGGAAGTTAGATCAACAGCTCTCCAGGACCCCCCAAACCCCACCTCACTTCCCACTCCCACCCATCCTCATCTCTCTGCCCCCCCCCCCCCCCCACCCCCCCCCCCCCCCAACACCAACCTCTACAGAAAATAAATGACAAAAAGTAAAAAAAAAAAAAAAAAAAAAAAAAAAAAAAAAACATGATCTATTTTTAACCCGTTAATTATGAACGCGGAGGCTCTTCAAACTTTTAAATGGAGTTAGAATCTGGCCAAGGTTAAACGACCCCAACGAGGGCATCCAACAAGTAAGGGGATTTAAGGAAAACTGGGCAAGATTTGTTTTCGGCAAAACTTGGATCTGCCTCCTTTCATCTGCTCAGAGGAAGCCCACAACGGCGGCCAAGTTGTAACTCGTTTCGTAAATGGAATCTAAACACGGCAACGAATCGAAACTTTGTAGTTAATTTACGGTTCAGCCGAATACAAGGCAAACATTTAAGACCTCTCAAAGAAAATACAAAGAACATTCAAGGATGCATCGTTATCAAATATATATCGGTCAAAATTTTATACTTCAGACGTAAGAAAATTCCTGAAACGAGTACATTAGTGGTAAAAATCTGGTTTTCTTATTCCTAGGGATCTATTATAAATCACCCCAAAACCTAGTACAACTTAGAACACAAGCAAAAAGATGAACGATGTCTTTACGTTGCCCAGATATTCGAGAAGTTTTAATGTCGCAAATAGCTCTAAAAGTTACTTTTCTCGATCGATCGATCGATCGATCGAGCGAGAGAGAGAGAGAGAGAGAGATTTTGGATTGGATGCTACCTAACGAGAACAATTGCTCATTTCCTGGTTTACGTTACTCTTACTCGTTCATCCTATCAAAGAATTTTCGAGGATTCGTCCATTAGATATTTTCCCTTCTTCGTTGGACTAGTGATTTACGTGCTCGCCTACCGATTCAGTAGTCCCGAGTTCGATTCCCCGTTCTGCCAGTGTGGAATCAGGAATTTGTTTCTGGTGATTATAAATTAATTTCTCGATAGAATGTGGTTCGGATCCCACAATAAGCTGTAGGTCTCGTTACTAGGTAGCCAATTGGTTCCTAGCCATGTAAAAATACCTAATCCTTCGGGCCAGCCCTAGGAGAGCTCTTAATCAGCTCAGTGGTTAAACTTAGATATACTTAACTTTTTCCTTTCAAATGTGCGAAGTTACGAGTGCAGGCATAAAAGTATTGCTAAACGGGACACCGCCAGCGCACTTAAAGCTCCTGTTCATATTATTACTACAGCATTAGTTTACAGTATTAGGTGACACTGTTTTTCTGAATTCAGTGCCGAAAAGACCACTCACTGCTCGTCACCCACTCCACAGCCTAGCCTTTCCCGTTTTCCAAAAGAAGAGTAATCGAAATCTCTAAATAATGAGTTGTGAATTTAATGTAGGCTTCGAGACACACTCACCAAACAGGAATAATAAACAGAATATAGAATTTAGGGCAAAGTTCCATTGAAAGGTGGAAAGGGAGGAAAACCTCAAAGCAGTGGCACTATGAATCAATTGTTAGGAGCGGCTGGAAAGTAAGATGGAAGTAAAAGAATATGAAGGGAAGTACAGTAAAAGGAATGAAAGGGGTTGCAGCTAGGAGCCGAATGCACGCTGCAAAGAACCTTAAATAATCCTACGGTGCACCGCATAAGTTGCACTGACGGCACTACCATCAAACTGAGAGCCACTCACCCGAAAGTCAAAATCCCATAAAAAGTGTAGCTACTCCACTGGGACAGAGTCGTCATTACAAAATATGATAAAGAATGGAAGTCGTACCTCTGGACAAGGAGACCCACATCACCAAGGTTCGTGGATTTGATGAAAATTGCGTCGAATTCTGGTAAGAAAAGCGCACAAAACAAGCCAAAAGTTATAACACGCAGGCGGAAGTACTCTTCTGTGCAAATATAAAGGATCTTTTCGTTATTTAGCGCCTGCTGACAAGATGATGATTGATTTTGGTTAGAACTATTTAGTTTATAATTTAGTAAGGATAAAAATTCGTCTAAGTAATAAAAGGGTCTTAATCCTTGGTTTCCAGCGACCGTGAACATTTTCCTGTAGCTGAAATTTCAAGGGCCAGAGAGCGTTTATCACGCAAAGGTGCGATATATTGCTAACTCTATTTTAGCGTGAGAGGCGGCTCTTTTGTCCAGATACGAAAACGAATCTTTTTCGGGAGCCAGAAGGGTAAAGAATTCCAAATGTAACAAAATATTAAGATAATGCCTGCAAGTTACATTTCATTTGCTAACAACCCCCTAAACGATAATCAAGGTACAAAATTTAGAAAATCTTACCTGAACTTCCATAAGCAAGCAGTGAGTACACCAGGAAGCTGACATACAAATATACTTAAATTTGGGTTTGGAAGATTACAACCATTATGCATATCTCTCTCTCTGTATTGTATATACTATACATAATATATATACATATATATATGTATAATTATATATTATACAATGGAGAGAGAGAGAGAGAGAGAGAGAGAGAGAGAGAGATATGCATAATGGCTGTAATCTTCCATATATGTGTAGAGGGAATGGGAACATTTTCCACTATTAACCTGTTCCCCACAAAAGGAGGTGGCTCCAGAGAAAAGGCAACGGAATGGAATGGAATATGGAATTTAGGCTTGAAGCCAAGCACTGGGATGCAAAGGATTATTCAGCGCTTTGATGAATTTCGTTTGAGATTTATCAATGAATTTATAAACTATATAAAATAAAAATTCTTTCAAAAATTTATACTTGGTAAGAACTGATGTTCCTCATAAAAAATGATAAACTAAATTTAGGATAAGCAACGAAACACTGACACAGCCTTCCTTACCATTGTTCTTACCCATGTATACACACAAGAAATGGGGAAATATACATGTACGAAAAAAAAAATCCTCAATACCAAGAAATAAGTTGGTACGTACCAGTTTCCTTCCTTTTGACAGCAACATTCATGAGTCAGTCTCGTGCGAAAGTCTTACTATAATCTGTTTAAACGTCAATCTATTGCGCAGAGATAACAAGAACATTGCTGTTTCCAATAATTCTACTTCTGACAAATACTGTGAGGGACAGTTACCTGGAATCTAGAGTTTTTAAGGGCGATACAATACAAAACGTTTAATATTCAACTTTAATTCAGACATTTGTCATTCACAAAGTGCGGAGAGAAGTACTCTAAAAGCTATTCACTAATTACCATTATAGAAATAAAAAATAAAAAACGCCATGAGAAGCATTATTCATTGTATATACAGAGAGAGAGAGAGAGAGAGAGAGAGAGAGAGAGAGAGAGAGAGAGAGGAGAGAGAGAGATGAAGAGAGAGAGAGAAGAGAGATACAAAACAAAACTCATATTGCCAGCAACAAGTAAATAAAAATGTAAAAAAGGCCAAACCGCTCATCTTTAAGCATCACGTATCACGGTACTTTAAAATGTTGAAAAATCCCCTTTTGGGAAAAAATCGGGTGTGAAAAATAACTTCAGCAGTTCCAGGAATGGCGTGACCCCGCCAGTACCAGATACATTTCCCATCGAGTTCTTCTGTCAAGAGACCTGTCAAAACCTTGTACAATAGTGTGTCCGGTGGAACGAGTGTGCGAGATTGGATAGCTGGGACAATCAAAACCAAGGCAATCCAAACTGTACCACCGATGACTAATAGCTGTGTATGTTGTGAATTTTATGTGAATTAAACTCATTCTCTTAAAGCTATAGATTACTCATTTTATCTTAAAGCTATAGATTAATAATTTTAAATTCTTCAATAAAATGGCATTAAGTACATATATATGGATTATTTGATATTGAAACATATGGTAACCATTAATGATTTTAAATTCTCTACACTGTTCATAATTAAGTTGTCACCAATGTTGACCCAAATGTGTAGTACAGTTTTAAACTTAAGCAAACAAGACAAAAAATTCAACATAAATATAGTTACATAACATATTAATGACTACACTTTTAGGCAGTCAGCATCTTAAAATACAATACACCTTCTGTCTCCCAGAAAATTCCTTAATGCCAAAAAAAAATCACCATTGATGTCTCAAAGACCAAACACCGTTAAATAAAAAAAAAAATTTAAATAAAAAAAAAAGATGGAAGTGCGATTAATACTACTACAAAATTATAATAACTGTCAGCCAGAACTTCTCACATTCAAGTTATCCAGCACTTTCTTTGTATTGCAGTATTTGTATTATTACCATGCCAAGATGACATTCATCTGTCTAATAAAGGTCAAAATTTCTGTAGCTTTTGAATCTTATCAACATCCATTTACTTTAAAGTTGCACTAGTACATTATTAAATGTAATAAAAGCATGGTTTAAAGAAGCCGTTTCATGTCAGGGATCATACTCAAGATACATCTGTCGACAAATGTCAGCCTGTTCTTAATCCCCCCCCCCCCCCCCACCGCGCAAAAAAACAAAAAACAAACACCTAGCCCCAGAACTACATTTAGTTACCTCTTACTGAAGCTGAACATATCTTGTTTTCCTCAGCTTAATCCATAGCCTTTTACAAGTGTTTCTAGCAATTAGTGAACTGTTCACTGTTCTTTTCATAATTTGTTTTTAGAGAATCTTTACGGATGGATGCCCTTTCTTGACGCCAACCCTCCCATTTACCCAAATCTTGTTAAGATAAAAAGCATATTCCCTGCTAAGAATACCAATGCAAAACTGGTAACACATACATTTTCAAATAAAATACAATTTGCTAGGCTCTTAACGTAATCCCTAGCCAACGCCACTATTTCTAATGAGCCTTTTCTAAAGACTCATTTCATAATTTGTTTTGGCATGTATTTTCCACATACTTGACCTGTCTCTGTCATCTGATTCACTGGAAGCTGCTATCACACCTAGATATGTCACAATCCCAGTTACAAAAATGAGCTATTAGGAAAAAATGACTTGTAACATCCAATTCGGTCTGGCATAAGGATGACAGAGAAACAAGACCCTTAGTTAGATCTTAGATGTATAGAGCCGCACTCAAATAAGAAAATGGTTAGAGAAACATGTGCACCTTCTTATCAAGCTAATATAAAAGATGGTTCAGAATAATGCACCATGCCACCCACTCCCTCCCCCTCCTAGTTAAAAGAAGAGCGGAGAGTTACAACTTAACTGCCAAAGCTCTGCAAATGATGCTTGATTGAGAAGCTACTTATATCTGCACCTGGTCCAGCACGTACTAAGGCTGCTCCACAGAGGGAGAGCGAAGGAAGACTGGAGAGAATCCAGTTTCTAAAGTAATATACGCTTTTCTTAGGTATGCAAACTAGATCCTTTACATCAAAGTATCCTTCAACAAGAGCTACATTCAGTCTTTGAAACTTAATAAAAACGTAGTTAACTGGCGGTCAAGGCAGGTAAGGGAATAGCCTTCAATTACATGCCATCATCAAACACTTCTCCTTTTGCATCATGGGCATGGGGGGGTTGAAGTGGGTAATATGGTTAATTAAAGGGGACATGGAGCACCCCAACAAACACTCTCACCCTTAACAAAGCCTTTGGATTTTCACTCAAAAAAAAAAAAAAAACACCAGCAATAATACAGAAAATATCTAAGTTTAACAGACAGCCTATGAGCGAAAGAAGCACAACGTCCTCACTAAGCCAACGGTTTTAAAGTCATCCCACCCCTTTTTAATCATCCCAAACTTTTTACAGAACTAACATCTAGTAATTTGGAGGCTCACTACCATACCAATAACTTGTTAGTATTACTCAAACCAACTGACAATTATTTTGGTATTGTGGAATTAGGAATAATCCACGTCTAAAAATACAGCAATATCCCGGAAATTTGAATTTTTCCTATATCTACAAACTTAAAGGCTCTTTTATGGATAACCTCTGGAGAAACCTGTTTTTTTTTCTTTTTTTTTTTTTTTTTTGATGGAGCAGAAGCAGAGGTCTACAAAAGAGCCCTTACAACGGGCAGAGTGATTTCAGGGGCTACCAGAAGGCGACGGCACTGACACAATTGATGCCAGAAGATGCGGGCAAGTGCCCATCACCACTGAAGGAATCACATTGGTCGGGTGATGGGCAAACACCATAGTAAGCCCTGTAGCAAACCTGTGCGTGGTTACAGAATTGCATTGAGGGAGGGTCAGTTAGGCCTAGTGAACCCCAAGCCTGCTCTAAATCTGAAGCCACCACTGCGGAAGCAAAAGTTGGATTACAGGGAGGGGTCCCCCCCCAACCCCTCGCCCTGAAGGAGATACTTCCCTTTGAGAGCCAGAACAGGCCCTCAAAAAAGCGTTGCCCTATCCCCATATGAAGCCTTGGAAGCCTTCCTCCGATAGCGTTTCCTCTCGTCCAACTTCGCCCACAGCTCAGGAGGCCAGGAACAAAACTCCGCACAAGTAAACTATCTCTCGAACACTCACGCCTCGACAATGAGTGCAAAGGGCATGGGGTCAACATCAACAAATGGTCCAAGATTTCCACACTTCTTCCCACCAACTCCCAGGCACACATGCTGGGAGAAGGTAGCTTTTCAGGGCTTTTCTGATTCATGGGCTTGCATTTCTATCAAATAAGCGACATACAATCACAATCATATACCAAATAAAAACACTAAGGAAAGATCCCACCATGAGGCAGAAGAAAGAACGACAGTCAAGGCAGAGAGAGGGCAGTTACATACGTCTTCACCAAAAGCAAATTGGAATGTTTACGTCCATTGGGAGGGACTCCCGACTACTGGACCGGTAGTTAACTGCCTAACCACCTTGTTTGAAAGTTTAGTAGCCATTTCCAAACTTAACCTTAAGTAATTCCTATTGTAAAGGACTGAAGGTTTGTATGTCGTGTAGGAACAAAAATTTTTTGGTAACAGATTATACATCTCAGAAGGCCTAGATTATATTTATAGACTTATAAATCATTTTGCAACATACAGGCAGCTTGAACACAGAATAAAACTTCAACGTTCAAAGAACAGCTTGAACACAGCATAAATCTTCAACATTCAAAGAAAATTTGTTGTAATTCATATTCCTATTTTGAAAATGTTATGACCACTGAGCAGAGCTAGTTACGCTGACCAGCCCAAGGAGCACGTTTTGCATGCTATCACTGACAGCACTGCTAACCTCATCACACTGTGCTTTGAGCTACGCAATGTAAAAAAAGAAAAAACCAGTTCAAATTACATGTTATGAATTATACTAATGCACAAAGAGTCATATTTGTACAGCCATAGGGAAAATAGTGTTAGCTTTGAATTCACAAATTTGTTGACATGTATGACATTGGAAATGGAAAAAAAAAAAAAAAAAAAAGACTACTTGACAACCATTACATTGAGTCTGAGATTTTGGATGATAAAAAAGGATCATGCCACCTCAGATCTGAGCATGACTATACAAGTGCACTGTGTGCCTATGGAGGGTATGGACATCTTGAACACAACCCTGCAAGAAAAGTCTCTCTCTCACAAGAGCTGCTGAATATTCCCCAGTCATGAAGAGCAAACAATTTCATGGACTGATGATGCCTAAACAGGCTGGGGCTGCCTAAGTAGTTTGGGCCACAGGATTAACTCCATCAGTACCTCACTCCCACAGATCAGAATATTACTCAGCTTGAGTCCAAGGAGCCTCCAGGATCATAGCGAGACCAGGAGTGATTGGCACATGGTTGATCACGTGCTGAGTTTGGCTGATCAGAAGGTAAGGCACAGAAATCAAGGTTGTCCCATAGTGCTGGATGACCTCCACTGCCACAGCCCAAAGGTCCAGCAAAGAAGAGCAGGGCACTAGGAACGTCCTAATCAAATGTGTGGTCAACAGGTTAATCACCAGTGTTCTCAAACCTTGACCGAGGTATTAAGCCACTACATTTCCACTGTCCAGAGTGGACCTGTCTGACAAACAGCTTGGTGAGCATCCAATTGTGCACCTGCCTTGCCAACTGGAAAAGGGAGATGGAAACCTTCTCTTGCTAGTTAACATATCCCACAAGGGCATGTTGCCATTCTTCAACAACACAAATTGCCCATCAACTTATCTCAATACTATTAAGTACCAGAAGTCTGTACCCATTTAGAGAATTTTGATACATAAGTTAAAATCACACTTCATCATATGGTAAGATAAGGTGTCAGTAGAATGGCACTGCATGACATCTTCCTTCACTTACGAACCCTTAAGAGCCGAGCTAAAAAGTCAATATGCAGCACCCCAGGCTGGGTAAACTTTGAGGCTGGCCAATATAAGAAAAAACACATCAATGGGAAAGAGGAAGATATGCAATCATATACGATAAGCTGGAAGAAAAAAATTCTAAAATAATTTTCCCTACCTTCTATGAGAAGTTGAAAATAAATGTTTACAACCCCTTGTGGGGCCTCTTTTACAAGACAATCATAAATTTTACCAAGTTATACATGATTTTTCTAATAAATAAATTTAGTTTATTTTGTAAAATTATAATTACAACTCATACAGTGTCTAAACATATAAGAACTAAAATCATTAACAAATTCTAAGTATATGTATATTTGTTGTAAATATTTACGTAAATTTGTCGAGATCAAAGATGCAGTAACTATTTTGGATTATACTGGTCTTTTCTAATTACAATTATATCCGACATACTATCATATGTGATAAGAACTAAAACCAACAGCAACCCCTGGGTATATTTATGAGCATATGAGAGACAGAGAGAGAGAGAGATAGATTGCTTGCTTGCTTCCCTGAAGTCAAGATCACAATTAGCTCATGAGCTGCCTGCTTCTTGATTTTAGCCAGACTGAAAGTAGTCATTTGTGAATCTATGGGCTTTACAAGTAATAGAAACCTTTTTTCTGCCCCGATTCCTTCGAATCAATGGCACGTTATACTGATGCTCACCATGAGAAGACCTGTCCACCACCTAAAACCTGTTATTGCTACTTATATGAGGGGATCCATCTAATAAGGTTTAAGAAACCAAAACATTTCTCTGAAATGCTAGCAACAGGCCAAAACCCTTGGCTCTGTGAGAGCTTGCAAGTAATGGTTGACCATCCTCCTTGCAAGACACCTTCTTGTGCCTGTTGGTACTATAAAGTTAAGCTGAAAATCTGGCCGGTGAGGTTTGGGTGACACTAGCACAAAAACATGAACAACTTAGTAGAAGACGAGGTCCATGCCCTTCACTTCAGTGGGAAGACCTGCCTCAATGCAAACCATGACTTTTCATCATTAAGACTGAGAGGAGCTTATTTGATGAAAGAGAGCGAATCAGCCTGTCACCATCTAAAAAGTATTTCCCAATTACGCAATAGAGTAATCCCTAAGTTATCCAAATTTACACTACCTGTAGCTCGGCATTATCTGGACACAACCGTACTCCAAGTAACAAAGATCTAATATATATATATATATATATATATATATATTATATATATATATATATATATATATATATATATATATACACATATATATATATCTACATATATATATATAATATATATATATATATGATATATAATATATATATACATATATATTTATATATTAAATGTATAGGAAAAAAATTAAAACTCACTTTCTGCTGGTTGGCAACACTATGCAGGTCTAAGGAAATGTTAGTAACAATTCTTCACTCATACACAGACTAAGAAAGCAAGGGAGTTGGGGGCTGGGGAGGCCAGGGAAAGTTTCTGAGATGAGGAAGTCAGAAAGCTGGACACGATGAGAAAGGAGCAGCAATAAGGCTGCTTACAGAAAGGGAAGGGTGTGTAAACGGTGAAGGAGTTTCCCAAACTGGAAGGGAGGTGGGGATGCAGTGTGGGATGGTTGGAAAGAGCTAGGTAGGCATTTGAATTTGTTGGAACTTTTTTGTTTTATGTTTTTAATGTTTATGCGTTTTTTACATTTTATCAAAGGATATTACAGTACTGTACTGTTGCTTGTAATGAAATAAATCACCCACAAAGCAAAAAATGGAAGAGAATAACCGTCACGCAAAGAAACACATATTCATACATACATACATACTCATACTCGTATACCCTTTCACACACACACACACACATATATATCTTATATATATATATATATATATATATATATATAGCTATCTATATATATATATATATATATATATATATATATAACACTAAACACACACACCTTCCTTCCTTTCTATCCTATCATTTTCCATTTTTTATTTCTTAGTATTTTGTCATTCAGTAATTTTCACAGCATAAAATAATAAATAAACCGAAAAAAATTATGAAAACCAATAAAAGTAACAAAGCCAAAGAGAGAGCCAGAGACAGAGCAAGCTTTCACAATTATTACTGGCTGAAAGGAAAAACATAACACACATCATATATCACTTTGTTCATCGCTTTTAATTGGGCGAAACAAATTGTCATTGTGTTTTCTATAAGCATTCTACTTCTTGTCAGAAATGTATACATCATAACATGTCATGATTGCTTTCGAATAGTTGATAGACATAGTGTCACAAACGTATCTTTCTCTAATTGGCTAGATCCGAAAAGTATCAATGGACTCGGTAAAAGGGGTTTTTCCCTCTGTGCACAATTGTGGATTATCAGCTGCTGGTTTGAATTGTTTCAGGGTTTTTGCAATACATGATGTGTTACCCAAACATGTGGCTTTTGTTGAAATCCTTGCAGCATTTCAATTGCTCTAGTTGTGTGTGTGTGCTGCTGTGTAACATTTGCATGGCCCCGCCTTGTCCTTAGCAGCAAGGAAAGTGTTGGACCTTCATAAGAAACTAGAAATCATCGAAAGAGTGGAGGCAAATTGATCTGTGTACTTATCATGATTGAGTATGAAACAGGATGGTCAACCTTGTATATATCAAGACTACCCAGGACAGACTGAGGAAGTACACAAGAGACATTAGGAAGACGACATTCAGGAGTCAACAGGTGACCTTGATCTGGTTTTGTCAGCAAAGGGCAGCTGATGAGTGGATTGGCAGTGCTGAGTTGAAGACTGCAGCTATGAAGTTCACAGACCTGCATGCAGTTGCAGACTTCACGGTAAAAAGCGACATTTTTATCATAAAAAAAAATTTATATAATACTTACCAAGTAATTACAAAGTTACGCTATGCCCTAGCGTGACAAATCATAAAATTCAAAATATTGTGTAAGTCTCCTTGCAGAACATATGTGACAAGCCCCGCCAACTGTCTGGGTCCGCTCGGTAATGACCAGCCAGACTACTCTCAATTTCCTTTGCTGTTATGACCATAAAAGGGGAGAAGGGAGGGCTCCAATTCTGTAATTATTTGGTAAGTATAGAACTTTATTTTATTATAAAAACGTCATTTCTATATAAGTAACTTACTATGTAATTACATAGCTGAATCCCACATTGAAAGGTGGGTGTGATGAATGGACATAATCTACTCCAAAACAATAGTAAGTGCAAGGTTAGCTAGCATTGAAACAATGCTCGTCGTTACCTTACTTGGTAAAACAGCTACAGCAGGTGACTACTGCCTCTGGTTGGTGCTCATCTTAACCTGTAGAGACGTGGCTGTTGAGCCAAGGGTCGCCCCTACATCAAGTGAGTCTTGCAGCAGAGGATATGCCTGATCACTGCTAAGACATAACAATAAGTGCCCTTGCCCTGGGCGCAGTACCAATACGTAATCTGAACAACCAGATGATGCTTGTCACATACACTGACCACAAAACCACTACCCATCCATCAAGACTGGTGAGCACTCCAGGTACAAAGTACATGCCCTCAAGCTCCCCAAAACTCAACACCCTACGTCACAGCAAAGAGAATGAAGGGAGAAAGTCTCTCTCCTATGCTTCTCCCCCAACCACCATGCTGGCCACTGATAATGGCGTGAGGGTACTGAACTTTTCCAACACTATTTCAACCTCTTGTAAACAGTGTAAAGATCAATTGTGCTTCCAAAAAGTAGACTTGAAGATGGCCGATAAGGATCTATGTATAAGCTTAGAGGCGAGAGAGAGGTTAACAAATACTCAGACTTCATGCACCATCAATTTTCTCTTCAATTACTTTAAAAGGACCTTCAAACTTCGGGCCTAATTTGTAATTTAGTTCATTTCTCACGTTAAGTTTAAAAAATACCTTGTCTCCGACATTGATCTTGGGATCAGATGTTTTACTATTACTCTTCTGTACCATATCTCTGGTTGTGGATTCGAGATTACGGCTGAGACAAGCATATCTCTCTCTCGCTGTGGATACCAACGCCTCGATCGTATCCTCCCCATGATGAGGCATAGTTAGCAAATCAAATGTGCCTCGTGCTGGGCAACCAAACAAAGCTTCAAATGGGGACATTTTAATGGAATCACTAACCATAGTGTTAATACTATGTCTAACAACATTAACATATCTGTCCCAATTCTTATCATTACCACCTACAGTTTTCCTGAGAGCCTAGAGCACTTTCCTGTTTGCTCGTTCGCACAACCCATTAGCCTCGGGTCTGTATGGAATAATTGTTACTTTCTGTATCCCCATGACTTCAGCTAAACATTCCAAGGTTTTGTTCACAAATTCCCTCCCATTGTCGGTTAATAAAAACGTTATGGCTACTTCTTCGGCCGTTTTATGCCTAAGTGGGAAAATTTCTACTATCCTTGTAAGTTCATCTATTATCACTAACAAGTACTTGTTCGCATATCTAGACTCACAAAAATTCCCCAGGATATCCATATGTATTCTCTGAAAAGGTCTACTTGGTATAGGATACGATCCTAATTTGCATGAAGTTGTGCTTGCAGGCTTACATGCGTTGCACGCCGTACAATTCCTTACGAAATTTTCCACATCTTCCCCCTTGTTTTTGCAAATGTATTTAGCACGAACCTCATCATACGTTTTTTCTATTCCCAAGTGTGGACTACCGAACCTGCAATGAACTATATCCAAAACCACTGGAATTAGGACCTTCAGAATTACGATCTGTGCAGTATCTCCTTTACTTTCACTGGTTCTCAACTTATATTTAATTTTCCTAACCAATAGATTAACTTCTAACTCCAAACCCAAAAAAGGCAACTTATAACGTTTCCTGACTAATTCCCCTCTTAGAAACACTTTTGCATCTGCTAAAATCTCGTCTTCATCTTGCCTTTGCTCTATGAGAGGTATATCCCATTGTATGGCCTCGCTAGTGACTTGCGCGACTTGGAAACCTTCCGTGTCGTGAAAACTCCTGCTGAGAGCATCAGCAACCACGTTAAATTTGCCCTCTATATATTTGAGCTTTGCATCAAAATCTCTGATAGTTAAAAACCATTGAGCTCTTTTAGGCGACGAATCGGGTTTATTAAAAAGATCTAGTAATGGCTTGTGGTCTGTAAGAACTTCTACTTTATTCCCCATCAGTAACATTTTAAAATGAACTAAGCTCGACACTATTGTAAAGGCTTCTTTATCTATGGTGGCCATGGACTTCTCGTTGCTGCCCTTTGTCCTGAACTTCCTCCTATAAAAAGCTATAGGATGAAATTTCCCATCGAACTTTTGCATAAGGCACGCACCTATAACTTCCTGACTTGCATCAGTCACTAATGTAAAAGGTTCGCTAAAATCTGGAAACTTCAAAACAGGGGGATTCATTAGCGCATCCTTGAGCTTTTGAAAACTCTCCGCCTGGGGTTCCTTCCATTGAAATTGAACGTCTTCCCGCAATACATCAGTTAGGGGAGCTGCTATATTAGAGAACCCTTTCACAAACCTCCTGAAGAAACCGGCAATACCCAAGAATGACTTAATCTCTTTCTTTGATCTGGGGGTGCGAAAATTTGCTATTGCTTTGACTTTATCGTCATTTACTCTAACCCCTTCCTTAGATATGACGTGGCCTAGATATGTGATCCGCTTTTTCAAGAGCGAGCACTTGGCTAGCTTAATTTTCAACCCTGCTAATCTAAGTCTCCTAAGTACTTCTGTAAGCACTTCCAGGTGTTGCGCGATCGTGTCCGTTGCGACCAGGATGCCATCCATATACACAAACACATTTTTGCCCAATAACCCATGCAAAACTGTGTTCACCAACCTGGTAAAGGTCATCGGACTGCCCAATAAACCGAAAGGCATTCGCGTAAATTCTTAGTGTCCCTTGGGCACTGAAAAAGCGGTATATTCCTTGCTACTCTCACTAAGAGGGACCTGTAAGAAACCCTGCGCCAAATCAATTGAGCTATAGATATTGTGTCCCCCAATTTCAACAAAAAGATCTGGTATGCACGCGACTGGGTAGCAGTCAGGGATTGTCTTCTCATTTAAACGTCTAAAATCGACGCATACACGGACAGAACTGTCCTTCTTAGGCACCGCTAACAAGGGAAAGTTGTAAGGAGACATGCTAGGTCTAATGATTCCATCTTCTTCCCATCTATTAACCTCTTTCTCTACCTGTTCTCTGATTTTGAAAGTTATGCGATATGCAGGAATATAAATAGGTTTTGTGCCACTCTCCAAATTTACCTTATGCTCTAACACATTAGTCAACCCCAATTTATCACCTTGTAAGGTTACCGTATCCCCAAATTCTGCCAAGAGCCCGCTTACCGCTTCAACACAATCCGCATTAGCTAAATGTTCTCTAAATATTCGTTTCCTTGATTGCATTTCTGCCTCCGAAAACTCAGGTTTCCCCTCTACGATAGCCACTGAACCACTATCACAACTCCAATCTTAGAAGTCCAATATATATGTATTCTTCTAGTATCTTCTAACTGTATCATTACAGTTTAGCAACTCTAACCACGTAAACCCATCCTTGGATACACTGTTCACCGATGCCGTGCTAACAACCCCTCTAAGCTTTTCGCTATTTTCAATAACACACACATCTGTGGGTTTTCTCATTTCCTTCAATTTAAATTTTACAATAGTCTTCGAACCAGGTAGTAACATAATATCTTCAGATAAAACACCTCTATATTTGTGGTTAGTAACTCCCCTTTCCACCGCCCCAAACACATTACCACCCTCAGTATCATCCCCAGCATTGTTAATATCAGAAATAACATCAATATTAGTATCAACATCACCATCCAAAGTATCATCACCACCATTGTTATCACTGTGAACTCTGATAGAACCCCCGTCATCATATCCCATATCAGCAACGTGGGTTTTAATATTACCTTTATCCATAACACTCGTATCACCGCCATTAATATCACCAAGCACATCTCCTCTTTCAATAACCTCCATGTCCTCCATTCTATTCACGTCCTCATAAGGCAGAAAAACACCCGGTATCCCGACTGTTATCCCATTAACACCCGCATGGATCGAAATCTTGCGTCTTCTACAAGCAGGATAACCTAGCAAAAGTCTGTTGCCCAACGCAATTCCTTTCATTACCAAAAATGGTTCTGTCAGCACTCTGTCACCGAGAGTAAACTGTATTTGAACACAACCCAGGGTATTTAATCTATGGGCTTGCACATCACACACCGTCTCCGTTGAGGGTTGCAAAGGGTAATTGGAAAACATGGATTGATACAAATTATAGTCCATTAAATTTATTGATGCCCCTGAGTCTAAAAATATTGGGATATCCACATCCCCTACTGTTCCATAGACTATAGGCCTGGGCTCTGGGGTGTCCCCCACGAGACCACAATGGCATTTACCAATCACCTGTACCCTTTTTGTTGATCGGGCTTCCAAAAATTTCGCCGATCCCTTTGCCCTCTGGTTTGACCTGCCTGGGAAGTTCTCACATTACATATAATTACCAGAACCTTGAGGTGTAGGCCTCGCATCTCTCCATATCTGAGACAGACAAGATTGCCAATAGTGATCGGTACTCTTACACATTCCACAATATGTAACCCTACACAATTTCTTTGGATGCCCTGGTTTATTGCAGTTGAAACAGTGCAACTGCTGTTGCTTTTGATCGATCGATCTTTTGTTATATTCAACTTTTGCGCGCAGACGGGGAGGAGAAAATTCTGTGTCTCTTTGCACTCTATCCCTCGGGCCTGTCCCATTAAAAATTGTGCTATCTACAGTGGGACATTTAGACATATGTTTCTCAATTTGGGCATAAAGTAATTCTTCGTCTGAAGTAGGCTCAATCTTGTCATCAAAGCTATTCACTATCGCATCCGGTACATCTGAGACGGACAAGATTGCCAATAATGATCGGTACTCTTACACATTCCACAATACTTAACCCTACACAATTTCTTTGGATGCCCTGGTTTATTGCAGTTGAAACAGCGCAACTGCTGTTGTTTTTGATCGATCGATCTTTTGTTATATTCAACTTTTGCGCACAGACGGGGAGGAGAAAATTCTGTGTCTCTTTGCACTCTATCCCTCAGGCCTGTCCCATTAAAAATTGTGCTATCTACAGTGGGACATTTAGACATATGTTTCTCAATTTGGGCATAAAGTAATTCTTCGTCTGAAGTAGGTTCAATCTTGTCATCAAAGCTATTCACTATCGCTTCCGGTACATCGTGCAAGAGCAGGGAAAAATAGATCAGTTTATGAATGTATCAAGAGAGACACTACTCCCTGTAGCCCATTTAGATGTTTTCAATTTTCCTACCCAATCCGCCACAGCATCAAAAAGTTTTGAACTATGTTCTACGAGGCTATTAGTGCCCTTCCGTAGTTTATAAAGACCCCGAAGGTCCCTCACCATATCTCTGTGTTCCTTTGAGCCATAAGCTGTATTCAAAAATGCTTGCAAGTCCGTCCAGGTACGACATTTTGTAAATTGGAAACTCCGGCAACGATGGGAGAGGTCTCCCCTATTGAAATCTAGCAAAGCTTTCGCCTCTCTAAATGCCTCTATATCGTCCGATATATTCTTTCCCGCTAAATAATTATTCACTACTTCAATAAAAATTTGGACAGGTTGTGCTAGAACGCCATCTACCATCCCTCTAAATGGACTCACGCCCGCACTCACGTTCGTTACGTGATGTAGTAGCGTTGTGGCACTCTTAGTATCCGCCATCTTTCTGTTTCCAAAAGCTCTTTTGTTCTATAAGATTCCCCGATCTCAATAACATCAATGTATTTATATACACAAAACCCAATCCAGAAAAATTAATAAAAATTTTCCACCAATAATGGATAACAAAAGGCAAATGCGCCCCACGCCCAGTATATTATCCCACGAAAGCAACAACAACAAAAATAGGGAGGGGATAGAAAAAGAAAAAAAATGCAAAACACTAAGCGCTACACCCCGGCAACCGCCTCACACACCAGCTCTCTCTCTCTCTCTCTCTCTCTCTCTCTCTCTCTCTCTCTCAGGGCGTGACTCACAACAAAAAACTCCTCTCAAGTAAATTCACCACAAACAAACACTAGAAATATAAACAACAAAAAAAGTATATATAAAAGATAAAAAGAAGAAAATAAAAAATAAAACTTGAAAATACACTCACACCTTCATATGACTGGCTTAGCCCGAGAGACGAACAGCTTCTCCCTGTCCAACCTATTGAATCAGCAAAAAGGGCCCCGAGTTGCCTATGACATGATTATAACCCCTTTTCCTACCAAAAAAAAAACTCTATGGCTAACTGGCCACCAGTCTCTTCGTTAGCGTACCTACAGCTTATAAAATATATAAAATGCCTCTTAAACCGCCTGCCACCACTCTTAACATCCCCCCCCCCCTCCTATTAAAACTACACAAATTGGAAACCCTTACCTGTTGTCAATGGTGCCCTCTGTCTGCAACCATGTCGTTAGGCTATAAGATCTCATAAGTATAAAAATACATATACTATTTATTACCCAAAGCAGTTGAATATAAAATAGAACAAAATGATTAACAAGTCATAATGACAAAAACCCAAATCTGCCCATAAAGAAAACAAGTAAGTTAACATTCTACCCTCTTGACAAAGAATTCACTCCCAGACCCAAAATGTCAATAAGTTCATTATATTAGTCAGGTTAGAGATTCCCGTCTCTAGTACCATGAAATAGAACCCATCCGTAATAAAGATAATAATGGATAAAAGATACACTTCACACATCACTCTCTTTTCAAAGTAATTAAGTAAAGAGTGTATTTCACACTTCTCTCTCTTTTCAAAGATAACAGTTTTCTAAGTCTTACAAAATATGTCATACCTTTACGATGGGGGTTTTCTCTCCCGACATCTGACGTGTACCAACTGACCTCTTTGTGCTCACCAAAAGGAATGTGACTCTCGCAAATGCTCTGGTCTATTAGACCTGTAACATCCGTACAAACGAATGTACATGCTTGACGCCAAGACAAGCGATCTCTCGGTTAAACGCTTACATACCCAAATTCCTTCACTCAAGTAAGCTGCCTTTACAGCTCAGCCTGTCTCCAAGCAAGACATGATATGTGATTCACTAACATTACACACTTGTAAGATATATATACTTTGAAATATTAAGTTATAATTGAGGACAGACACCTAAAAATGCCTACGTATTGATACTAGAAGTAGGTTTTGGGACGATTCGATACCTACCTTCCTATCAGTTACGTGAAATTGCAAGTTGCTTGGGATATTACATACATCCTTTATACATGATTTATACACAGCTCACTCCCTTCCCTTTCCAGTACTCACGTCTGACTGTTTGCATTTCACCATTTATAATACATTTCTCACCCATAGCAATACCTGGATTAAAATTTGACATTATTATTATAACACCTTCATTAAATATATTCCAATATATCGTTTTACAGACATTACAATTTACACCTTCCTTCCAGTTTCCTTTCTATTATCCAGCTGTGTATGATTACTTTTAACATTTTACAATCCTTTCTCACCCATAAAAGTTAGGTTTGTTATATGTTAGTTTACCTTCTAGTTTTACTTTCTTGAAGGGGGTTACCCGGTCAGGATAGGTTGGCTATCTTCAAGGGGGTGTACAAGGGGCGAAGCCCCCCGGTCAGGCAACATGCCCTACTAGGTTAGGTTAGGTTAGGTTAGTTCTTTAATGGGGGTACAGGGGGGCTTTGCCCCCCCATTCAGGCAACATGCCCTACTAGGTTAGGTTAGGTTAGGTTAGGTTAGGTTGGTTACAGGCAATATGCCCTACTAGGTTAGGTTAAGTTAGGTCAGGTTAGTTCTTCAAGGGGGGTATGGGGGACGAAGCCCCCCCCGGTCAGACAACATGCACTACTAGGTTAGGTTGTTTAGGTTGGGTTAGTTCTTCAAGGGGGGGGGGGGTACGGGCCCCAGTCAGGCAACATGCCCTACTAGGTTAGGTTAATTCTTCAAGGGGGGGCATGGGCCCCAGTCAGTTAACATGCCCTACTATGTTAGGTTAGGTTAGGTTGGTGCCCCCCAGTCAGGCAACATGCCCTACTAGGTTAGGTTGGTTAGGTTAGGTTGGTATAGGTTAGGTTAGTTCTTCAAGAGGGGGTGCAAGTTAAATTAGTCTGGTTATATGTTAATCTATCTTTAATTTTGTATTTATGTATTTATTAATTCATATTTGGGACCTATTACACATTTACCATTCAGAACTTAAATCCCACCCTTCTCTAGGCCCATTATATATATGCATTTGTATTTATTCATATTTCAAACCCATTACACATTTACCGTTAACTCCTTAACCAACCATTTTTCTTTTATTACCCTTAACACTGCCAATCTTATTTTGTTAAGTACTTGTTTGATTACCTCAGCCCTACACCCCCTCAACCAATAGCATCAAAGCATTTTTACTACCCCACCCCATCTCTCCTACCCTGTTTTGTACGGTCCGGCCTGCTTTCACCTCCTAACCGTACGACATCATTGTTGAAACTGTCGTCATGGCTGCATCTAGTGCATCAACTTCACGCTCGTCCGAGCCCATCAGTAGGGAGACACTGCCAGCTGCATGTAACAATTGTTACTTAAGTTACAAAGAATTCTCTCCCTATTACTCAGGCAATTATGACCGGCTCATCGAGTTATGCCAAGACCACGGCCTCCTGAGAAAGCAGGTCTTTTGCCCCCATTGTGGGAACGAGTGCCGTCTAGATTTGCAGAAGTAGTGCTTCAGGTAAATTCCTTAAACATCGTTTGTTGGTTTCTACATGTAACCGTAATATGTTTCGCCCCTGGATTAGTGTAAATATTAGATTTCATCTATACCATTTATGGCCTACTACATATTTTCATGTTTTGAGGTTTGTAATTGGTATTTTTCTTTCCACATTTTCTCTTAGGTGTGATCGGTCTTATATGCCTTACAGTAAGAAGGCGAAGAAGCGTTGTTCGTACTACTTCTCATTATTTAATGGCACTTGGTTTTCTGGGTCCCATCTTCATGTCGAGACCGCTCTGTTCTTCGCATACCTGCATGCGAGTGATTTATTTTTCTTACAAGGTTGCGAGGACAGAACTGGACTATCGGACACAACCATTAATGATTGGGCCAGCTTCTCCCGGGAAGTATGTATGTTTCTCTCTCTCTCTCTCTCTCTCTCTCTCTCTCTCTCTCTCTCTCTCTCTCTCTCTCTCTCTCTCTCTCTCTCTCTCTTATATACCAACCGTTCTTGTATTATGATGTCATTTTCCCTGCTTAATTTCCTTCCCTAACACTACTTTTAATTTCAGGTCATAGTTCATTGGTGCATCCAACAGAAGAAACAAATTGGTTGGCCCGGTACAACTGTTGAAATCGATGAGGCGAAATTCAGAAGGCAGAAATACAACGTAGGTCGCATCATCGAAGGACAGTGGGTGGTATTTGTAGGCAGACCCGAGAGTTCTTCGTTGTTCTTGTTCCTGATAGGACCAGTGGGACTCTGCTTGAAGTTATCCAACTGTTGGAGTTCTTACTACTGCCTGGGAGACGAAGGATATGTCCATTTGGCAGTCAACCGCTCGATCAACTTTGTGGACCCAGTAACCGGTGCCCATACTAATACAATAGAGAGGAGGTGGAGGGAACTCCGGGAGTCGACTCCAAGATAAGGGCGGTGTATGTACAACTTCGTCGGGTACTTGGCTGTTGGGTATTTCAAGTTACATTTTCAAGACCCCAAGACCCGGCTCCACACCTTCATAAAGGCAGCTGCTGCTTTGTACCCTCCACCCCTTTAGGGTAAGGTTAAAAAATTATTCTTAATTATCATTTTATAGAAAGGCGAGTGTTAGACTTTTGCCGAAAGTTACGTTAAAGCCTATATTACTATTCCGTGGGGTGCTACTAGTCACTTTGTCAACTCATACCTTCATTCTCAACACCCCCCCCAAAATGCGCCATCTTCCCCTTAGTGAACATATGGCTCCGTGGTGGTTGAGGAGTTCAAGCATGGCGGTTATGTTTACATTTCTCTGCCCGAATCGAATACTTGGTAGATCGATCTATAGAACTATTCCACGGTAACCTAGACTATGGCAATGACTTTTTCCTATGTTATTTTACTTGCTTTACAAGAGTTGAAGGGAATATTTTTTCGTTCTACTGGCATTAAACTTTAATTTACCTTTGGACTCGGTACGTCGATTCGTTGACTGTCATGTAGTCTTCAAAGGTAAATTACTGGTTAGTTACAGTCATCCGAATGAATATTACTTTCAAATCTTGTGCAGCAAGTAAAATAACATAGGAAAACATCAATTGCCATAGTCTAGGCCACCGCGGATTGCTTCTGTAGAAATACCGCCAGCTGTATTTTACAGTGACAATCCATCACACTTGACCACTTGACCCTCTGTCTCCATGCACATGATTAAGTACGTAATCGTGCACATGCTAGGCAAGGAGATAGCTCAACTCTTCTTCCTGTACCTCATAAGAAATATAAACTGGGGAAGAGTCCAGGTCAGTCCTCATGTCTCAGAAGGACTGAGGTGGCAAACGTTCACAGGCAAACTCAGAAAAGCAGGTGTCAACCATAACTTTGATGCCAGGTCTTACACTGGGCGAGGATTTTAATCATCTGGACAATCAACCCCACCACAACCTAACTTATCCCACTTCACTGTACAATTAAAATCAACAGGATTGTGATCTAACCCAGCCACACTTAACCTAACCTAACCTAGGATGCTGGGTCCTTTTCTGGCTGTGGGAGAGAGGGAAAGCTTTTACCCTACCTGAACCAGCCTAACATAACCTCTGTTAGCCGGTCCTTACGTACCTAAGGCTTGGTGTCACTTTTAAAAACATTTTATAACCCAAAGAACTTGCATAAGTATCATGGGAATGTCAGAATAGATCTCTGTATTACACTAGTCTGTATTTTACCCCACCCAAAACCCTGCTTTCCCCCTTCTATTCCCCCATTATTCCATACAGGATATATAACAGGTTCCAGTGTCTTTAAATTACTAATCTGTTGCAAAATGAAATTCAGAAATATTCAAAACAAGCTAAAAAAAAAATTTAATTTGCTGAAGTAATCCAAGCAACGAGGTACATATCAACACCAAAGAAACCATGACGAAGAACTGAAGCCAGTTTTTTCAAATACCTAAACTAGCAAAGTTGGGGTACCTGGTGCAAACTGCAAGCAAGCACATCTGGGTCAGCACTGTCAAAAAACGATGATGATCACCTGCCCTCACACGCACAGCCCTCTCAGGACAAGCACACGGTAGCGAGATGAAAAAAAAAAATAAATAAAATAAAAATTCTGGTTTTGAGGTCAGATAGGATCGGGGTCTCCAAGGGAAGGAAAACCGCCACTCATGTTAGGACACTGTGACCTTGGTTGGTCACTGTGAGTTAGGTTAGGAAAGTATGTATCCATGTTGAATTTCAACTTTTCTAGCATATTTCTTGTTGGGTACTAGGGTAAATGACCGAGCAGCGACATAGCGGCCACCGATCCCGCAATGCAGTCACTTTCCTGAAAAAGTACTTGAATTCGCTGCCTTGAGCATCAGTCAAGAGTTGTGGCCCATCCTGGCAGCACACCAAGACCTTTATGTTCCTCTAAAAGTAAGTGTTTTCTCCTAAAGTACAAAATAATGGCATAATTCAAGCGCTTTTCTGGGAAGTGGCTGAGTTCCGAGAGAGGTGGCCGCTATGTTGCCATTCGGTCATTTACCCTAGTATTGTATGCTGGACCTGTGAAATATAATTTTCATGTGTTTCATTACTAGCAAATGACTATTTTTAAAGAGAGTGGACCCAACCTTATATCAAACAATATTGGGGTCCACAGCAGGAAAGGGTAGGGGAAAACATAACTTGAGTGAGATACAAGGACATTAGGGTAAAATACAGAATGGCCACCTAGCTGCCACCTCTACCGTACCACAACCACCTTTCCAAATATCGGAAATTATGGCATTAATTTGTGACTTGAGAGAAAACTCTTACTACTTCAAGAGGAAAGTAGAGGCCTCAAGGTATTGCTTCAATGGACGCTGGCTCTTGACTAATGTCTATCCTGGGTTACAGGAAGTGTTAAAGTACTTTTTCGGGAAGGTGGTCACGCTATGGTAGGGGTCAGCCATTCGATATTCTACCCTAACGCCATTGATGGTTCTCTTTCACATTAAGGTGAGTTCATGAAGTGTTTTCAAACAAATAACTAGGTATGTATCATGACCAGGTAGCGAAAGAACTTTCAAACAAATAGGTACCTATCAAGAGCTAGGGTAAGAATCTGGGACTCTGAGTGAAGCTGTTACTTGTGGTTCGTTGGAAACGGAAATCAGAAACAATCAGAGCTCACTAAAAACGTGAGGAAATAATATTTTCAAGTCCAAAATACAATAACGGTATAAAGTAGCCTAATGGGTTATTCTAGCTATAGTGAGCTTTGCACAGAGATATCACATAGGCCTAACTATCTAATAAAACTAGGTTACTGACCAACATAGCAACAGGTGTATCCTAGGTTATACCTAGCCTAATTCTGTACGGCTGACAAAATGTGAAAAATATACCGTCTTTTGTTCATGTCTGGTGTGGTACTAAACATGACGTCCTACCGAGTTTCCTGTAGAACTCCCTGGTAAAATTTAACCAATTCAGGTCGTAGCCTATTTCCATGTAAGTACTTTTACTTCTAGCACTGATATTTAGCTAGAAATCCATACTTAAGGCTAATTTGTTGAACTGCTAGGTAGGAGAGAAGGGACAAGATAGGTCACAAACCACACAGAACAGAAGAAATGGGCTTCTCAATGAAACAAAGATCTGTAAAGGGTTAATCATTCTAGGTAGAAAAATTTTACCTACAGATGTACATTTAAAAGTAGATAATGCAAGTTAATCTAGGCTAACAGTATAACCTAGGTCGGAAAAAGGTATGCTAGGCCTACAACCGAAAATTTGTAACTATACTCCGTTTTTTTTCATCTGTCCATCCGCCTGTGGTGTTTGAGTATGGTAACACTGCGTCCCGGGATTTAGATAGTTACATTCAGCTTACATTCAACAATAACAATAATATCCTATTTCGAATATCAACGGTGTAAATCGCATACAGTAAATTATTAAAACACCTTTCAGTTGCAAATGAACGCCCAGATATCCTTTTATTTACCTAAAACTTACACATAGCGTAACTATTTAAGGCCCGGGACCCAGTGTTACCATACGAAAACACCACAGGCGGATGGACAGATGGAAAAAACAGAGTATTGGTAAGCCTTCCATTCCACATGCTAGCCTATTGGGCTACATCAATTTACTCACCTTACTTAAGTTACTGTAGAATGTCTCCTGGTAACTTACATCTACATCTCTAATCAATTAATACGCATTCCTTTGAATATAGAAGATACTGTTACTGTTATTAAGGCGCCCGTAAAGAGCCAGTGACACCGACACCAAGCGGTGAAGTCACACCGTAAGTTTCCGCAAGCGCTTAGTTACGTTTTTCAAGGATGCTTGTTTACTTTTGGCCTTTTCAAGGCCAATACACTATATTGGCCTTGGGCCTTCTATACGAACACAAAGAAAACGAAATTCTCACCTTACTCGGTAAACTAAATGCTTTAATTTTCTTATTGTGAACAATGTTTCATCCGAGTCTGTCACTGATATGTGTAATATCTGAATCGATGTGTTAGTCCCTATTTGACCATATAATTATACACTGTTCCTCGGCAACATTATTAACATTTTGAGGCTGTGTCTCACATATTATAACACTATTGTCTGTATTGATGTGTTCATCACTATCTGACGGTATAATCATGCACTGTTCCTGTCATCATTATTAACATTTTGAGGCTGCGTGTCACATAATATAACACTATTGTCTTGCTCATTTTCAGTTTTTTTTCATCATTAGCTTCGTCTGAAGATGAGTAATCTTCAGGAAAAAAAAGACCTTTAATATGTAATCATGTGAATCATATGAATTTACTAATTCATTGTCGTCCTGAGTTTCACAAATTTCAACTTCAGTTTCTTCTTTGGAGAATAGCAGTTTTCTGAGGAAAAAAATTCTATATATAATCACGCGATTTGCCGCCACTCGTGTTTTCTTCATTTATAGGCCATCTGCTGTATATGGTCACTATAAAGTATCGAACGGGATAAAACAATGGACGCATATTCATGATAATGGATTGGTGATCTGGGAAGATAGTCCGCATAATTATGGTTGCCACTTGATCTTTACGATTTTTGCAGAAATGCAAGTATATATAATATTAGAAATTTCATTGTCTATGAAACGTGAGCTCCAAAGATATATTTTGAAACTCTGGACATTACCTTTGTACATAACAAATTAATTAAAAGCTAGAATTCTGGCACTGAAAATCCTTCGTTGAAAACACTGAGTATCGCATTTGTTTAGCGTACTACCTACTAGCGATAAAAACTGTATGCCCATAGGAGATTGTGGAGGTAAATGACCACTTGTTAACTGCACCTATTAGTAGGATATGATGATCATGAACTTCGCACATAGGGATTTAAACGATTTATATCAATTTAGTTATACTTTAGGGACATTACTAATATATATATATATATATATATATATATATATATATTATATATATACATGTGCATAAATATATAAACATATATATACATAAATATACACGCATATATATGTATATATACACATATATACATGTATATATATATGTTTATATATATATATATATATATATATATATATATATATATACATATATACATATATATATATATTATATATATATATATATATATTATATATATATATATATACATGTACATACACACACACACACACACACACATATATATATATATATATATATATATATATATATATATATATATACATATATACATATATGCATGTTTATATAGATGTATATATATATGTATATGTATATGTATATGTATATATATATATACATACATACATAAATACATATACATATATATGTATACATACATATATATATACATATGTGGCGGTACTTACTCTTCACACACAGCTCTAAGGTAACGTGCGCCTACTTGGAGGCTGTACTTTGGGGAATTAGACTTATATAAATTATTCTTACCTTGCTGAATTAGCTAAAAGGGTTATAACTTAGGAGAGTAATTAAATTGATATGTTCTTAATATAGGTTTATTCTTCGCTGGGGTACTTATAAAAGTTTCCACCTTCTGGGCTCTTGGACTGATAAAACTTAATTCTTTGAAAGGCACTTGTTGCAATTACGAGTCTATAGGCACGAGGGAAGTTTACTGTGTATTGATTGTCACTTATCACTGTCTTTTGATTGATTCGCACACCACACTTCTGCACTTTCCCTCACTTCAATTGTCTTCTCTGTTTCACGGCTGCGCGCCACTGCAGTTCTCTTGTCTTCTCTGTTTCACGGCCATGCCACTGCAGTTCTCCCCTCGGCTCCCCTCTTTGTTTCTTTTTCTGCTCCTTTTCTGCTCTGCCTTCTTCTCTCTCTGTCTGGCCTTTTTATTAGGATGATATCTTCTTAGCACCGCCTTTGGATTTTTGGATTCTGACTGGGTGTGGCAACTTCTAAAAGACTTCTTGTGTCTGAGTGGCTACCAACTTGTATACAAACCGCCTTCCTGTCATATCTTCTACAATGATTCGTAGGCTTTGAATTTGTATACGCCTCCTACTTGATGTCTTGGCTTTTGGGGGTGTATCCCTTGGACAATCTTGTAGGTCATTCGTTGATACACATTCCTGGGGTGACCTCCCTATCAGGCTCTGCTTCTTGATTTGTCGAAGTCCATAGGTCTATCTTGAAAAGGGTGGAGCTCTGAAGAATTTGGCACTTCCCTCTTTCTAACAACGGGTCATAGAATTCCTTTTTAACGTATGCCAGATGGCTCTCTCTGACCTGTTCACGAAGGGAACGCCGATTAGTCATAGGCGCTAATGAGTTGAGGTCCGATTCCTCGAAGATGCCTGGGAAATATCGCTCATTGGCCATAATCTCCTGTCGGTCACTAATCGCTGGTACGGACAGGTTTTTTTGGGGGAGATGAAAGCCACATGGCTTTAGGTCTAAAAGCTTAATGTTTGGAGTAACAAAATCCCTTCTCTAAGAAAAATCATTATCCGTTTCGTGCCTTTTTCTCTCTTATTATCTGTGCCTTCTTTCTTAAGTATTTTTAAGTTATTGCCCTTTTTGAATAACAGCACTGTGCCACACTATTACACATATACATATATATGTATATATACATATTCATATACATTATATTTACATATATTTATATACATGCACTGTATATACATACATATATATATATATATATATATATATATATATATATATATATATAGTATATATATATATATATATATATATATATATATATATATATATATATATATATATATATATATACATATGAGAGGTATTATTTTTTCCTTTGTTATTTGTCCCAGATATATTTACAGATAAGTTTGTAATAAGCATAACAGCATTTATGTATCAGTATATAACTCATTAAATCATATAGGAAATAATTTTATAATATATTAACAGATTTATGTACACTCGACAAGGAAACTTAAGATACAGTTTTTTTAAATCTTCGGACATATATTGTTCAATAATGCCACACCTGGCAACTCTTGAAAGGGGACGGTGCTTCAAAATCATAGCGTTTGTTGCTTTCTTGATTCCCATCAACTTTACACCATAAAGATTCTGTTGAGGTCCTATAATCTTTTATACTTGAATATAGAAACAGGCTTTATAGTATTCGTTAATGTTGGTTTGGTAAAGTCAGTTCAGGGTATGAATATCGATCATCCTTTTTTAAAACCTACTATGAAACCTTATTTATAAGTACTGTTTGACACTAAACTGACGTAAAATTCATACGTAATTAAAGACGGATCTTAAACAATGAGAGAAAGGGTTTTAAAATTTGGGCAGTACTTGTGGAAATCGTGAGAAACAATACAGTTAAGAATGAAACATTATGACGATAGAGAGAGAGCGCGCGCAGGCATAGGACTATCTATAGAGATACTTAATTCATTATATTTACTTTGAAAGATTGAGTGATAATATTTTTTCAAATGTGTTTTAAAAGTGGAGAGAGAGAGAGAGAGAGAGAGAAGCAAAATCAGCTCATATGAAAGCTTAGGCCTATTTATAACTATTCAATTTCATTATATTTTCTTTGGGAGATTGCGTGGTATATATAATATATATATATATATATAATATATCTATATATATAATATTAATATATATATATATATTATATATATATATATATATATTATATATATATATCTATATTGATTGATGGTAATATATATTCGTAAAGTATGTTTTAGAAGTGGAGAGAGAGAGAGAGAGAGAGAGAGAGAGAGAGAGAGAGAGAATTATAGTACTGGTGGCGGACTTGTGACTGGGGAAAGGCAGAAGAAAATACATATAATGAATTATCTCTATCGATAGGTCTATGCTTGCGCGATATGATATGACTGCCAAGATCGTGCTGCACTATGCTAGATAAAATTTAAAGGATCATACTATTCAAGTTAATTCTCTAAGAAATTCATACCCTAATCTTGATTACATTCGACAGTTGCCGTAGCATTCAAAGGTTGTAAAAAGACGTGGAAAATTTCAGAACAGGGTGCGGTCATTCTTGCTCTCTTGACATAGTCTTTACTTTTGGAAATCGGGTTTCATCCACAAATCATTCACGAAAAAAGCTGTGTTAAGTAAAAATATTTATTACCACAAATAACTCAATATGTATTGCACAGGCAATTAAAGTTTTATATCGTGGGAGATCTTTCAGCCTCGCGGCAAAGAAATGCAGTCGTGTAGGGCTGTGGGCTACTACGAACTGCTTTATAATGGGAGCATATAGCCAGAAAATCTTTGAGCTGACATGCTACTTTATGTTTAAAGACAGTAGCTTTGTAAACAACAACTATAGTAGCATTCGATCCATGTCAACGTCAAAGTAATCAAAGTGTGAAATCCGTTGCGTTAGCCAATATCCAGTGACTTGCGCTTTCCCGCTCGAAGTTCTAGGGCTCCTCCTTACATCATAGAAAACGCTCTTGCGGATGCAACTAGATTTGTTCAACCTACCTTAGCCGTCGCAACATTGAGTGTCATTGACGTCAGCTAACTTTAATCGCTTTGGAATACAAACATAAGTGTAGAAACTAAAATAATTTCATTCACCACTTACGATGATGCAGTATATCCCCGTTCATGAAGCAAAACGAGTAAATATTGTCTCGTGATAAATAGTACTAAAATCAGAAATTCACATTCTATCTACCAGATCTCTATGAACGAATCCATCTGAGAAATTCCAATTACTTCGGACATATATATTGTTATTAAGTATCTGAACAGTTTTGTTATGCAGTTTTAACTTATATGATATAATTTGCAGTATATTTTCATATTCTAGAGTAAATTTAGCGATATTGTGTCTTTTCAGTAAAAACAAATGGGAAATTGGATGAACGAAAGCTAATGAAAACTGTATCTTCAGTTTTCTTGTCGAGCGTACATTAATCATATCACCGTCATATTCTGATGAGTCTTATCTTTTATAATATTGTATTTGAATGAAAAATTGTTTAAAAGTAAAAAAAATATTGTAATTTGTATATGATAAATTTACATGAATGTGCCATGAAGAAATTGCTGCTGAAAATGCAGATGTGGAATCCGCATCGGCATACAAACTTGGATAGCTGCCCCGTAGACTTTTTATTCCGCATAGCAGACGAAAATTCCGCACTTTGGCAACACTGGTCCGTGAGTCCGTGACTTGAGTATGGAGGATGGCGATGTCAGCTTATCGTACCTAACATGTAAGCTTTATCGTATTTACAGTAGGTTATCGTAGAGTTTACGTCAAATTGCGTATTGGATTTCAAAATTACAGTAGATTTTAACATTATAGATTATTAGTAGTATTACCTACGCAATTTAAATAGAAATACACTCATGTATAGTTTATCAGATGCAGTGTTCGATAAGTCATGCGTGATAAAAAGTCGGTATGTCTCTGAGAAGATTTTAAACCTGCCACCTGCATCCACGCAAAATGCAGCGCTTTCTTAGAATCTTTTTCATTGGATAACTTTGCACAAATCATCATGAATACCTTTTCTGTACAGCTCCTTAATAAGAGGGGTGTGGTAACCTAATTAATAAGGGAAAATAAGCTTTTAAACTTCATTGTTACATAATCGGCTTATTCTGCCAACAAGGAACTTCGCGAACCAATTCACATCCTTGCTAATAAGCATAATGATGAGTAAATCAATCCCTAGCATCAAAAGTTAGATATTACATACATCACAAATCCTCAGGAATGCAGAAACGATAATACTAGAATTTGAAAAATCCGAAATAAATGACACTTATGTCTTTCACCCTTATAAAAAGCAATATACGTATATCATCCTTAGGCCAACAGCCACTGACAAAAATACCACCTTTCCAAGGATTTTTCGGTACATACCTATTTTTGTAAAAGCAGCAATACAACGTCACGTGTAATCTCCGTTTCAGATCTAAAAATGTAGTATGGTTAAATCCGAGTGGAAATTGATCAAGGCACGAATCAATGTTTATGGAAGTAATCACAGAAGTTTCTTGAATCACTGGTAATAATTAATGGATTACGAAATAGAAACTTGCCCATAGTTCATCGACCTTGCACGATCAGAAATGATTATGTAAACGTTGCAGGCAAGCGATCTATTGGAACTGAATTTTTCTTTGGGCGAATGGTTAATGAGAGCAAATCTCTGCCGTTGTTTTACTCTGTATTGTTAGTTTGGCTTTATGTATTATTGGCATTCCAAACAGGCCCTTAACAAACATACACAAACCACGCATTAAGTCTGGTATACTTAAAAGTATTCTGAATGCTGTTGGGAGATGTGACCAAAGAGTAGTACCCGATATATCCGGCTGGAATGTCTGATCAAGGCAAAAGCAACGTATAGCAAGGAGTGAAAAGGAAAATGTGTGTTATTGATGTCATTATGGATCCTAGGTAGGACCAGCTTTGTCACACTTTATAGAGCAGTAGCGTGGGAAGAACTGATTTTAATAAAAGAAAAAGAAAAAAAATACTGTAACTCTCCAAACGATACGTCTGTGGCGACGTGTAGTACAGGTAGGCATTAGAGAATATGTTCAGTGCTAAAGCCGGTCGATGAATAGAGTGATAAAGTAAGTTTTTAGACTAAGAAAATATGGAAATAGAGACATGCATGGATGTGGGGTGGCAAAGGCCAGAACAGTTAATTGAAATTGAGCTAGAAAAAAAGTATTTCGTGTGAATATAATCAAAAGCAAGATGAAGAAACCAAAAGGACTCCAGGATAACGAAAACAAAGGAAAAGCTTACGTATGTATGCGATTAAATTTTGCAAAACGTGTGTCGTAGATCCATGCAGTGCTGCAATAAAGAGAGTTATAAACTTAAAATATTCAGTACAGACCTATCAAAATCTATCAATACTATAGCCATGTTTAGCTTGGTTCGATTTATGAGTCCGACATTGCCTTTTAAGATATCCGCCAAAGGTGAAAAGTTTGAAAAAAAAATAAATAAACAGAACCGTTTTTAAGCACAGGAACGGGTGACACATAGCAGGAAACGGCGCAATAGATAAGTAAGTTGATTATTTAATGTGTGAAAAAATTTGGTTGACGCATCCCATTAAAGACAGCAAACATCATCTTGTTAATACTGGTTCAGAATTTACGTAGTCAGTCTATTAAGGAAGCTTTTTCTTATTTGCCCAGAAGCCAGCGTTAATCATCTTAGTTGATATAATGGCTGAGACATTATGACAATGAGTTTTGCGACTTGAGTTGTGCTTTAATCTCCACAGGAAACACAGAATGATACAACCTACAAGTGGGTATCGTGGAACCTCTTTGGGAACATGGCTTTTGTTGCTCCTTGGGGCAAATGTTTCAGCAGAAAGCTGACGTTAAAAATATGAAACTGTTCATTAGTTCTCAGTGGTTTGGTATGAATAATCCCTATTTCTCTCCTTTATTTCTGTTAAACAATATCAAAGGAAATATACTGTCATATTTTACTAGGTTGTTCCCCGTACGCCAACAACCTTCAGTGTCGTTTCTCCTTTCTCCCTTGCTAACTAACATTTTCATTATATCTCTCACGGTGCCATTTGCAAATTAATATTATTATCATTATACTATTTAGGGAAATCCCGTATAAGTTACAGGTAATCCATGAAAAAATTATCTGAATGACGACATTCACTATTTCTACAAGGTCTCTCTCTCTCTCTCTCTCTCTCTCTCTCTCTCTCTCTCTCTCTCTCTCTCTCTCTCTCCAGCTATGCACAACCTCAGTACAGTTTTAATTCCCTCGGTTGCTTACGAAGTCATACCACTTTTACTGTAGAGGCAGCGTTGATTTGGGTTAATATACGACATGAGTTCGGTATGGCGCCACCTCTCGCGTCGTCATCTCGTCGTACTCTTAATTAGACCAAATCTGTGCAACAACGAGGAACCAAGTTCAAGTGTAAGCTTCCCGCGTTTCTCCCCAACCCCCTCCCCTTCGCGAACGCTCCCTTACGGTGTATGGAATCTACTGATCAGAGCCACCAGAAACAAGTATTTCTAGACTAAACTAGACCTCAATTTTTTTATAATCAAAATCAAAATTGAAAGTTTGTATTTCAGCTTCACAAGCCAAATACAAAACAGCACCTACAGTAAAATTATAAGAATACAAGATTTACATAGAGACTGGCATTAAAGAACACACACACATATATATAATATATATACTCACAAACATACCTTCATACACGCACATAAATACACTCACACACTAAAAATATTTTCATGTGTAACATGTATGTATAAGATAGGCTGAAAAATATGATTGAGAAATTATAAATGACCTAATGACTGGAGATAATAAACTCAGACCACCTCCTCAAAATATTATTTTGAAGGTTACAGCGATTTTAATTGATAGAAGGCATACTCACGTTATAAGTGAAGAGTCAATAGACCTTGTTTTCCTGAGTACCATAGTTGTTGGTTCCCTTTAAAAGAGGTTTAAAGATGTGCTAGAAGGGATCGTTGCAGAGCTGGAAGGTTGTATTGATTGAATAACACATGAATATGGCACATGAAGGCTAAACACATCTATCACGAATCGTTAATGCCATATATCTGCTTCGTTGCTGGCATTCCTACTTCACTTCAGTTAAGGAAAAAAAAAAGAAACAGATTTCTGTTCTTTTTTTAACTCAAAGAATGTCCTTTGCTGATTATTCTTGGAATCTGTGATTTATAAGAATTGACAGAAAGATTCAGTTCTTTTAATGTTCTTACTCCGACGTTGTAATTGTTCTTGCGTGACGGAGGTTAATAAGTGCAAATGACCTAGTGACCGGATTAGGCTGATGCTACCAAGCTCAAAAATTTGCCTCTTCATATATAATAAAATAAGCCGGATTTATTGGTCTACCTGTGACGTTTTAGCGTGTTTCGTATTTACCTGCATATCACGGGCTAATCTCTCTCTCTCTCTCTCTCTCTCTCTCTCTCCTCTCTCTCTCTCCTGTTTTCGCCACTAACATGCATTCTCATTGACTCAGTGCCCTTGAGGTGTTATGTTGTAGCCCACCCTTCTCGAATCGCTAATTATCACTCATTAAACTGATGACTATGAGCTTTCCTTAGCAATCGACTCCACCACCTGCCTTCACCTCCTTACGACATTCTTTAAGAAGATTGGATGTCGAATCTTTCTCGGTGCAGAAGGTTCGCATTGACTCGAGAACTTTCCATTATGAAGGCTAATAGCTGTGTATTCTCTCGTGGTAGATAGTTAAAGTTACGATTTTATGTGTGTATATATACACAACGTAGTATGTATGTATGTATGTATGTATGTATGTACACATCAATAAGCACTACCGTTTCCTGTTGACATACTATGGGAAACCGCTTTCTCCCCCTTTTGTGGGAAATATCATAACAAGGAACTGACTGACTTTTGAACATTCCTGTCCAAAGACTTAGGGGGAATTTCATAAACAATGTAAAATTCCCTTTTCTTCAGAAAGAACCGATATCGGCCATAAGGCGTTTCAAAGAAATAATCCTCCTGATCGAGCGGTATATGTCAAGTGGCGAATGCAATATTTCTCGTTACATGATTCAAATTCTCGAGTGCACGTGGATGGTTACTGGAATGAGACTGCCGTGGAAATAGTTCATTTATTCATAGTGTACAATGGTGATAACATTCTGTAACTAACAAACGTAGTGGTGCGGTTATTAGCGTCCCTAATGAAATAGTATATGTATCCCTAACGGATTGACGTCATAACATTCTTTGGTACGATGTCACATATATTTTTAGAATGCGATCTCTAATAATAAAGTGTTATAACTAAGATCTAAATCGATAGAATATTTTTGTTGAAGAATGGAATAAAGCCGGTCTTGTGTTAACAAAGGTTCCTGCTCTTACACCAGCCGTAAAAATGGAGCGTGATGGAAACAACTTTAATTAAATCATTGCTTCTTTGCATCTTTTGTAATCATAAATGTACAAAGACAAACAGTGAAAATTTTAATATATATATATACATATATATATATATATATATATATATATATATATATATATATATATATATATATGTGTGTGTGTGTGTGTGTGTGTGTGTGTGTGTACGTGCTTTATATATATATATATATATATATATATATATATATATATATATATATATATATATATATATAGTGTGTGTGTGTGTGTTTGCATGTGTGTGTTTTCTCGTAACTGGTTGAACGCCATTTTGTTTATTTTTGGTAACTGAATTAATCGTTTGATAATCAGTTTTAAGGTCGACCGTTAAATCATTATTTTTAAACAAGGACAGGAATATGGCGCATTAGTGTTAACCCATATAACGTATATTCTATTAATTTGTACTTGTACGAATTCTGCTCAGAACTAAACGGTGTCAGTCACCCCCGAGTAGGTACGTCTGCTGAAAAAAGCTAGAAAAGTTGCGCTTGGCACACGTTGGAAACGTCCAGCAAAATCAAACGCTCGTCAAAATCAATTTCCCTCCCTTTGTCATCTTCCTTTTTTTTTTTTTTTTTTTTTTACTGAAGTCGTCTTTCTTTCTTTGTACTTTTATGACTAATATAGACACCCAGGAGAACCAGAGCTCTAGAAATACTGAACATTGACTCATCAATTGAGCAGATTTATTTAACAGATATGTTTTTTATTATTTTTTTTTCAAAGCACATCTTTTGTCGCAGGTGCTGTCGTCAAGGCTTTGTGACTTCAGACTCTCGCTTTGCATTTTCAATTCACAATTTTTTAAAAGATTTTCTTTATCTTCTCTTCGCGCACATTTTTCCTTACATTCCTCCAAGATGAAAGCTGAAGAAAAATGAGATGAATTTGTTTTGACACGAGATTGATATTAGACATTCCTATTGAACTTGCCTTTATTTCTCCTATATTCATCTGTATTAACGAAGGTTTTCTCTTTCAAGTAAAGCATCGGTCACAAGTAGGATCGACCTTCATCAATGAGTTGTTGCTTTGTTGCTGTTCCTGTTGCTGTTGTCGTTGCTATTGTTGTTATTGTTAGATCAGGTCAATCACGTGCTAGCACGGGCTTTTGCATCTTGGAACAGCCTGTACATCATCAAAGTGTTTGATTTTCGCTTTCATAACAATTTCCTTCTAATCCACACATTCTTTTTCCAGTGATTTAGCTTAATATAATGTTGTATATCCCTGTCATAAAGACGACAAAATTACTTGTTCGTTACTTGCAGTTAAGAACATTTAATTAAGAATTTAGACTATTATTAATTAACGGTGGGCGCTCGGTCTCCCGACGGATGACCGTTGCATTACTACGCTGCGCGGATGGGTCTCCTAACATCTCAACTTTCCCAATCTGAACATTCATTAGATCATAATTACTATAGTAGATTCACATCAGCCGTGCATTTGATGTCTAGGCCAGTCCCTTACGACGCTCCTGATTGGCTGTTGATAAGCCAATCACATGGCTGGAAACTCTCAGACTCTCTCGAGAGTTCTCATGGGTAGGATCTATGTTCCACTTCCCCGTGACTGGCTTATCAACAGCCAATCAGGAGCGTCGTAAGAAGCTAGCCTAGACATCAAATGCACGGCTGATGTGAATCTGCTATAGAGGCCCAAGCAAGTTTGGTTGGATCTCTAATGTTTCCGATAGGATTAATTTTATTATTTATATGATTTTTTTTTGTGCGGTAAAGTAAATTTTTTTGGTATGAAAGGGAAAAATGATTATCCAAAACCCATGACAATAATGGTGAAGAACTAAAAGCCCTGTAGGGTGATGTACTCATGCCACTAGAATATGGCCCCACCTAACCACCACAGTCATCCCCAGCGGGATTTTACTAAATACGCCGCAAAGGTGGATACATACCGGTTTAGAACCCCAGGGTGTCATTACCGAAGAAAGATTAATGTGATTTATTTTTTTTCCCTGTGTCTTTGTTTACCTGTGACTTCTTTCTGTTACTTTTTTACCTGTGACTCCTTTTACCTGGATTCTCGAATACAGGTGCCAAGGCAAACCGGTTCCAAAATTTCTGTTTTTCACGTGATTGCTTCTTCCATGTGCAAGTGGGAGACTGGCATCTGGGTCGCGCTTATAACCTAATAATATCCAGTTCAGAAGGAGTGGTGAGCAGAATCTTGAGATTTCATGAAATTGCAGAGGGCGACAATTTCGAGCCATATTTGTTTTGTCCTTGGTGTTGTCTCTAGCAAAAAAAAAAAATAAATAAAATAAAATAAATAAATAAATAAATAAAAATAAACGAAAATAATAATAATAATAATTAACCTGCTAAGCAGACTTACAAAGATAATAATTTCATTAAGTAAATAATAGAGGAAGTTGGGTAATATACAACTAATGATAGAAGAGTAAATTTTTAGACAATGTGATCGCCGATCAACAGCTACAGAGAGTATTAAACAGTCAAATAAATGACGACGCAGTTCAGGACAAGTTTTGGTGAAGTTTACATTTTCAAGTCTGCGACACCAATCTCAAACTACATGAAGTGAAATGTCGGTAACAAAGAGGCACCTTAAATGGATAAAAAGGACATTTCATTAGACAGAACTTCATTATTCAATTCACGCTCCGGCCTCGGATTTTGTTTAATTCAAATCGTATAATGTAGTATCAAGGTTGCAGGAAACACACATCACTAATTTAGTGCCGTTTGTGAAGTCTGGAATTCTGACATCCTCTGTATTTCCCAATCATCCAACTTTTGTTTTTTTACACGGAATGTCGCCATTAGAAAAAGGATATAATTAACACACCTTCCTGCAATGACCACTATTAAAAAAAAGGATCCAATTAACACAACCTTCCTGCAATGACGGAGCTCGATTTGGACAGCCACTATCGCTCTGTTTCAGAAAGAATTACTGCAGCGAAAATACTTTAGATCAGGAATTGTTACTCGGAATAGCAACTAGGAATACGTCGGAAACCCGCTCTGGGAATTTTCGCCACAGGATAGGTTTGACGAGTCAGTAGATCGTATATCCGAATATCAAGAGGAATTCTGATATTTTTTGGGCAGATCTGAAACAACAGATATCGCCATTTCATTGCTGATGCAATACTTTTTTTTTTTTTTTTTTTTTTTTTTTTTTTTTTGGAAATAGTGAAATGTTGAAGTTGAATACAGAAACATTTAATGATGACACGCGTGGTATTCAGCTTCCTTCTCTCTTTCTCTCTTAGTAAAATAAACCTTCACTCAAGGACAAACTTTCATTGTGACGGATAAAGGTCACCCCCATAATAACACGAAAGGGAAATAACACATCATACCCCGTCTAATACAAAAGCCATTCAGTAGTTAGTTCCTGCTGAAAAGAAAGCGCTCTTGCAACTCCCCTTACTTGAGGTCATGTGCTTTGAGGGCTTTATCGCAGATTTCAAGATACATTCAAGAACCGAAAGTGGAATTTGAATGCGTGGGGGGCGGGCGGGGGTGGCGGGGGGGAGGAAACAGTTAGTGTAAATGCATGCTGGGAAAGGTGCTTACTTGCCTGAATTTGTACTGAATGCCGTTAATACATTTAGAATATGTGTTTGATATGCATTCACCAGTTGAAAAGCAAACAAAAGAAGGAAAGTTAATTGCATCGATAAATTTCCTCTGAAAGGAGTGGCGTAAGAGTATAAAAGACATTAGTCGCTTGTGGACTACTCATTCTGAGGTTGCCGAATCACTGTCGAAGCTCTTGTATAGGAAATCGACAGTTTCCCTGCCATTCATTTGTTTTAAGCTAAGACATAACTATTAGCAGCAAGCTCAGTCACTTTCACCATTTACTTTCCCCATTCACTGGTGGCTTAAAAAAAAAAAAAAGCATTCTCTACCCTGGTTATGCTTTAAAAGTATGAATGTGGCGATGACCGTAGTGTTGCTTTTACTAAGCACAGTCTCCTTTAAAGAGAGATGGCTTAGTTATTTATACATATACATAAAACATTTATATAAATGTTTTATATATATATATTATATATATATAATTATATATATATATATATATATGTGTGTGTGTGTGTGTGTGTGTGTGTGTTTATAACACACACACACACACACATATATATATATATATATATATATATATATATATATATATATATATATATATATATATATATATATGCATGCATGCATATATACGAGTATATAATACTTGCATATATGAGTGTGTTTGTGGTGTATTTATGTGTATATGCATTTAAAATGGTTATTTTTTTCACTTCATTTATAATCTGCAGACTTCCTGTGGTCCTCATAGTTTCATTTAAATTTGCTGTCTTGAAAATGAAGAAGCAAGCCCTGCGGAAGATCTTCCTTTTAAAAGGCTCTTTGTGTAATTGCACAGTCACTAATGACTTGATGAAAATCAAATCTAGTGAGGTGCTAGGGGAACACAAATCTAGAACCCAAGAAAAAGGCCCAAAGGCTTTCTTGATGGGGAAGACGACGGGACACTATTTAGCCTGTGTAACCTTAGTCTTAGTCACAGACAAGGGGATGGAAAAGGTTTTCCTGATGACGATTCTTGAGGAATTTTAGGCGAACTGATGAAAGCTGCGGTTCAATCTTATAGCTGCAAACAATGGTAACAGAAACTATATTGATTTTTATACCAAAATCCAAAGATTAACAACCGCAAAACAATAGATTAAAAGAAAATGAAATCATGAAATGGAAAACGCACTTTATCTTCAAACTTGTCTTAGGGAATAAGAGCCAAAATATTTTATATGAAAATATTTCTTAGTTATCGCTGGTACTGCCTCGTTTGTGCATAAATAATCAATAAGTACGAATGCAATCTTTGGTAGTGGGAAATTGATTTACGCTTATGTACATGAAATTCCCAAGCTAAATATAAGATCAAAGAGGTTAGCTTTTGTTTATTTAGGTGTTCGAAACTGAAATTTCGCCATAAGTTTTATGCCAAGTTCTAGCCTAAAGAGAACTTCTATGATTCGTTTTAGCGCCTCCCGCTACGAATGAGGTCGCGTGAGTGTTGGCAACTTTTCCTTCCAAGGATCAAGAAAACAATTGATCGGAAACTTCGAAAGTTGCAAGGATGGTTGGTTCCGGGAGTTTGTTGTGAATGGGCAGTTAATTGCGTGGAAATGGAAACTGGAAGAAATGGTGGTGAGATATTCTACTGAAGTTTTTCTTGAAGGAGGAACAAAAAGAAGCTAAAGATTAATCTAGATACACTGGGGAAAGGAAACGGGTACTACAGAGATATTACGGGATAGCGGCCTATTCATAAAGAGACCTCTCTCTCTCTCTCTCTCTCTCTCTCTCTCTCTCTCTCTCTCTCTCTACATATATATATATATATATATATATATATATATATATATATATATATATATATATATATATGTATATATTATATATATATATATATATATGCTGATGATTTTAGTATGAGGTGACTCATATTAATTAAATCATTAAATAACATGAATTTCATTTATTTATACAATATCTCATTAATTATAATTACGTTTCCTCTTCGTTGTTTTTTATCATTTCTATTTTTTTCACATTCGGGGAAATTAATTATCTTTTTAAATAGATGCAAATAAAGTGTTGCCGACTATAAATAACATTATGATGAACGAGGAAACATTATAGATGGAGGTGTCCTGATAGTCATAATTGAACTTCTAGGCATAAATAGTTGATTGAATGTCAGTGAATAGAAAAGATGTAGTTAAGACCAAGACTAAGATGTAGTAATGAAAGAGGCGTTTGGTGGAAATCAGAAAACTGATAAATATAGAGGCAGAGTGAAAGAGATAACTGAATGATAAGAAAAATAATATTTAAAGATTAATGATGTGAGATTTGTCACTGGACGTAGAGATGTCAGCAAAGAATATCACATAGAAATCACTGACAGGGTCAAGTAATTTTTTGTTTTCTGTAAAAACTATTGAGATGGCTATTTGTCTGTCCATCCGCACTTTTCTGTCCGCCCTCAGATCTTAAAAATCACTGAGGCTAGAGGGCTGCAAATTGTTTCATTGATCGTCCATCCTTTAATCATCAAACGTACCAAATTGCAGCCATCTAGCCTCAGTAGTTTTCATTGTATTTAAGGTTAAAGTTAGCCGTGATCGTGCATCTGGTACCGTTATTGGTGACAAAAACAGGCCACCACTTGGCCGTGGCTGAGAGTTTTAAACAGCATTATATGCTGTACGGAAAACTCGATTGTGCAGAAGACAGTTCGGCGGACTTTTTTTTTTTTTTTTTTTTTACTAATTTCAGTGTTTGCACACATCAGGCAAACATATCTCAGAAATGTTCTCTTGTCACGTGTTGACTTTGGATAATGATGATAATATAATCAGAAACTGGCTGAAAATGAAAATGAAAAGTTCTGAACATGTGCGTCCAACCACGTATTGTAAACAGAATGGAAGTCACTAATATAGAATTCAAAATGATTTTTGACTTGCTTTCATCTAAGCCACAATTCATGAGCATCTGGTATATATATCGGAATTCATCGAATATTCGCGAAAATTCGTGAGCATTAGATATAAATGTTTATATACCGAAGAGCGCAACGGCAAATAATTCAGGCCAAAATCCCCTGGTCTACATTTCAGAATTCGTCGATGTGATCATATCTGAATACCATTCCTTTGCCACGAAAATACGAGAGTCCCGGGTGTTCATATTTCTACTCCAAAGAACCATGTTCCCTGGATGTGAATGTGAAAAAATATATACATTGACCCCAATACATCATACATTAATATTCACTTCGACCTGGGCGCTATCCTTGATTCATTCGGACCAACGTCCGCCTTTCAGAATTGCATTTCAGGACCTGGCGAGGTTCAAAGACACCGCACTTGTAAAAGGAACACAACCCTCTCGTAGTTTCAGTTAATTAATGTCAAAGGAACGCGCCCGGATTCTCATGTAAACGTTGGCAGACGTTGTTTCTGCAGTAATGATTCATTCGTTAACAACCGTTGTTTGTTGGAAGTGCTTACATTCGAGCCCATACCATGACACTACGTTAATTATTATTATCATTATGAGTATTAGGGAGGAGGCCTTCTCTAAGGGCAGTAGCATTGAAAACAATGGCTGTTTCTACGACATTCAACTGACATGGAGTCTTCTCTATTCTTAATATTGTTTTTTCATCAGCGAGAAGCTGGTGTATCAGGTATTTGTTATTATTATTATTATTATTATTATTATTATTATTATTATTATTATTATTATTATTATTATTATTATTATTATTATTATTGCTAAGAAATTCACAACCTCGTGAAAAAAGGTACTATTTAATGCGTTGGATTTTGTTAACACAGCCATTATTATTATTATTATTATTATAATATTATTATTATTATTATTATTATTATTATTATTATTATTATTATTATTATTATTAAATATTTTTTATAAAATAATTTTGACAATATGCTAATTATGACCTAGCTGAGTCAGAAAAACGAATTATATTATCAGAAAAATTGACAAGACCCTGTATAAGATAAATTCGTTAAAAACTCCCATTATTATTATTATTATTATTATTATTATTATTATTATTTAGGGATGGATAAGAAGCTTCCACTGTTTGTAATTCTATTTTAAAGTGATGTTCTTCTTAGTCTTCATTATTATTTCTATTATTATATTCCAAACGATACCGATGTTATCTATAATAATAATAATAATAATAATAATAATAATATAATAATAATAATAATAATAATAATAATAATAAACGCCAGATTGCCTATCCGGAAATAATCATAAAAAACATCAATTATTGCAAATCATTCTAATGTCATGTTGGTGTCAAGCATAAATAAAGAAAAATCTAAAGCAGACATGAATAATTAAACGCTGTGAATTTTATTACAAGTCATGAAAAATGATTTAGCTCCTGTGATAAATATAGACTAATTAATAAAGTTGCTTTGGATGGGAACTTTTCATCAGAATTTAATAACGACATTACCAAACAACATTCCAGCGGGGAGAGAGAGAGAGAGAGAGAGAGAGAAGCCGAGTTTCTGGAATGCCTCTATACCGTATTAAGTATGCATAAAAGTTTATTCAGTAAACTTACCAAATAGCTGATAATACAATAATAAGAAGTAAAATCTACGCCGAAGTTTCATTAGCGCAATCGAGTTTTCTGTACAGCCGCTACAGCGCATAATCAAGGCCACCGAAAATAGATCTATCTATCTTTCGTTGATCTCGGTATAATGCTTCATGAGTCGCGGCCCATGAAACTTTAACCACTGCCCGGTGGTGGCCTGTCCTGCTTCGTTGCCAGGCGAACGATTATGGCTAACTTTAACCTTAAATGAAATCAAAACTACTGAGGCTAGGGGCTGCAATTTGGTATGCTTGATGTTTGGATGGTGGATGATCAACATACCAATTTGCAGCCCTCTAGCCTCTGTAGTTTTTAAGATCTGAGGGCGGACAGAAAAAGTGCGGACGGACAGACAAAGCAGGCATAATAGTTCTATTTTACAAAAACAAGATTTATTGAATATTGTACTAAATATCTAACACCTGAAATCTAGGTAAAGAGCAGCAAATCTGAAACCAGATCTAAGATATTGAATTGGTAGTACATGTGCAATCTGAATCAACCACTATACTAGAAGAGGGTTTAGATCTCATTTATTCTTAATATCAATCAAATGCTTTCTGAAAGTTGTAAAGGAGAGTCAACTCTCCTGTGATGATTTCCTTGAACAGTCTTTTACGATAATCAACGGTTCATTCCGAAGAATTTCAAAACAAATTTCAGACTTGTAACGTTGCCAGAACAACTCAAAATGAATAATCACGATTTGCTTCATTGTTATTAATGAGTTAGGACTCACGCGTAATGCTAGCCCTCGTTTAGAGTATCTCTCATTTTCTATAATCATGCCTTCATTCATCATAAAAAGATAATGGAAAAGTATTATTTGACAAACGCTAAATTCTCAACTGAAAAATATTCCAGTGCTGGAAATAAGTGCCTCGTTCTCTTATCATTTACACCATAACCAATATAACCTTAAATTTCTGTTGACTGAATCTAATCAGCTTTGAGCTACTTTTTTTCTGGATACAGAACCCCATCAGTGTCAGAACGTCTGTCCAATAGAAAGGCAGAATCCGAGAGATTTTTGGAAATTTTCATCGTCTTTGTTCTTTTCTTGCCTTCTAAAGGAAACTTCCTTTACAGTATAACATCTTTGCAAGGTTACGTTCTATTTTTACTTACCAGTAAAGTTTTAGGATCTTGTCCTTCAGAGAAACAGAGAAAAAGCAATTATTCACTGAGAGGGAGGATTACATCGTGTTCCCCTGAAGAATTAAAACAGGTTGGTTTTTAATTTGATTTCTTAGCACCATTGATTCTCTCTCTCTCTCTCTCTCTCTCTCTCTCTCTCTCTCTCTCTCTCTCTCTCTCGCTTAAGAGTTAATGTACCTCTCGGAATCCAAAGTTTTGAAGAGGGAACTTGTAGTCAACGAAGAACTTCAAGAATGATTTTGTAAACGTTTTGCTCAAAGCCTTCAAGTTCTACCCCGCCGCCCCCCCCCCCCCCCCCCCCCCCTCTTCTCTCTCTCTCTCTCTCTCTCTCTCTCTCTCTCTCTCTCTAGCTTTCGCTTACAGAAAATATACACGTATAAGTTACCGTTACTGGATGGTTGAAGAGCTTGATCAAACAAATCGTACATCTTTTACAAGGAAGACAGACAGAGAAAGGTGAGCATCTAGCCATGACTTATTCAGAAGACGACAGGAGCGATAAGGAAAAGCGAGCGGACGAGAGATGCCTCTTGAATTAGTAGCGTCGTCAGTATCCTATGGGTATACAAAACATTTCTCACGTGTCAAATGGATCACTGGAACACAAAACATAGAACATTTCCTTTTCACGCATCTTTCACAATAAATAGCAATACATTCATAATAATAAAAAATATCTTTTTGGTCGTAGGGGCTAATCAAGTTGAGTCTGGTCAGTACATGGATCGGTAACCTGCTCTGGCATCACCCTGGACATCTATCTTATCATCTTACCGAGGAGCAGGGAGGAAGGAAGACAGCTGGGTTCGGAAAGAAACGAAAGCAAAAGGACGCGGTTGCTCTATGAATTGTCATCTTTTCATCTACATCAATTGTTTCTTATGTTTTATTAAAAATTTATTTGTGTATCTTTGCATTCATTTGTACATTCTGCCGCCAATACCTAGGCCTAGCAAGAACAACATGCGTATACTACTGTACCTGCATTGCTCAGAAGTCAACTGTTACAAAACAGTGTCTTTCGTTCACTGCGGATTTTTTGTTTTGTTATTGGAAAACGCAGTCCTTCTGAAACACCGTAAATAAACCATTGGTAAATTCTACTACCTTAAAGCAGACAGATGATACATCAACGAACGATTATCAGAGGTAACTCTTGAAAATTACTCAGGATGTGATAAACAGTTAGAATGACCGGGGGTGGATGTGGGGGTTGATCTGGTCTTATTGGAGACTCGGAGCGGAGGGAGAAGGTTGCAAAGACATCCCACACAAGCGGAGACGCCAAGTTTAGAGCCCGTTTACCGAGAAAATAACTTTGTAATTAATTTAATGAATATTAAGGCCACCTGTGGTAGCATCCTGGAAACGGGGAGATGATTAGGCGGAGGCATAGTCAGGGGAAGGAGGAGAAGAGCGATGAGAGGACAATAAAAGGGGGAAACGAGAAATGGAAAATGGTGAGATTAAACAGAAAAAGCAAAAGTAAAGAAGAAAACTGGATAATAAAGAGGGCGACGAATACTACGAAGGACACTGACGAAGAAAACTAAATAGGAAAAATATAGATAAAAGGAAAATACTGAAAAAAGGGGAAGTGAATTTATGCATCATAACTGGTTGATGAAAATTGAAAATTAAAGAGAACGGGGGGAATGTGTCGTACGAAAAGAACTCGAAGTAATAAGGAAAAGTCAAGGAGTTCAAAATAATACCTGAAAGAATCCGTTCGTTCAGAAGAGGTCAAATACTATCATAAGCTTGCAGGGAACAGAATGCCCAATCCAAGAGAGATATAGAAAACATATTATATTAAAATAAAGAGGAAATGAAAGTCAACACATCAACAGGTCTAAAAAAAAAATTAGAGCCCTATATCATCTAATTTTTAATGAGGATGAATTAGTTATATTTAATATTTGTAAGGCACTTTGTTTCTTGGACCTGTGCAACTCCGTCACCCAGATAGCCAGTTAGGCCTACTATCTTTTCAGAGCCACGATAAATTGAATTGTAATTTTCCCTTGGCCTAGAGGAAATATGGTAGCCAGGGGTTTTATTATTAAATCTAAAAATTCAAGGTTCTCTTGTCATTACAGAGAATTAAGTCATCGCATAATACAAAAGTCTCTTTAAATTTCAGCAAGTGAAACCAAGCGATCGGAACTCATTTTTCCGAACATAACGGAATTAAGAGAGAGAGAGAGAGAGAGAGAGAGAGAGAGAGGATAATATAACCAGAATTAGCTTGGAGGAAGAGCATTAGCAACACCACTCGCCCCAAAAAAAGCGAAGAGGAAAAAAAAAGTGGGGGGGAGGGAGAGGTCGAGCGATTTTGATTCCTTAGTTATGGTGATGATCGACAGCCACAAGGAAGTCCATTATGGTTACGATGATATGGAGGAGATGATGGCGGCGGCGAAGACTACGATCATGACGATCCGAGTATCAGGGCAGGTCCTAAATGAGATTTCTGTCTGCTCGACCAGAAAAAAAACCCGAGGGTTTCCTTCACACAACGAAAACGCCATTACGGAGACTATTACTATGTAAATATCCAATATGGCGACGCCGGCCTAGCAAAAATTGAGGCTATGTTCAGGAATCAGCGGGGTGCTTACTCATTACGCCCATTCATTGCTCTCCTCTCTCTCTCTCTCTCTCTCTCTCTCGTTGGTTGACTCAAAAAAGCATTACTCTTCTTCTCGCATTGCACATGGCAGTCTAGACCGTTTCCTTTACCCACGAAAGCCCGGGACGCACTCTTACCATACGCAAGCACCACAGGCGGGTGGAGAAATGGAAAAAAAACCGAGTTTAGTAAAGTACACATAGACCCCTTAAATAGAAGGACTGGTATCCTCTATGCTCGGTATCTGGAACTTGGGTCCCACCCACAATTTGTGTCAAATACATGATAGAACCTTCATTCTTGGTGTCTTTAAGGGGTTGTTTTGAAGGGCGAAGAGTTCATTTGTCATACTTTTAACCTCCTACGATGTCATCTGAAGGTCATTTAAAGGTCAAATCTAGGTCATTTAAAGGTCAAATCTCATAAAAACACAAAATCATACAGAATATTGTATATTCTCTCAATTAAAGCAATGGAAAACACACCTTAAGTTACCCTGTCACTGAATTAAAATCCATATATAAACAGTTAAGCCTGGAGAAACAACAGGAACATGTCTAAGGCAAACAATATAGTTATCTAGAAACAAAATCATTGAAAAAAAACATTCCATAATATAAATAAACATTAGGTACATGTCTAGTTTTTAGCAGATAGTTTTTCTTTTCTTCTCAAGCAAAGCCCAGCTGTCTTTCTTTATCACTGTTGTCTAGCACAAATGCTTTCAAAAAAATGTTTGACAGAGTAAGGCATGCTCCTTGAATTGCAACCATTGGACTATCGATACAAGATAAAGTTTGGCTGAGATGAGCTCGGCAGCAATGCAAGTTGCACTCATCAAAAAGTTTATAGGCTGAGTGTACAAAATGCACTGTTGAGAGTAGAGGTACAGTTAGTCCACCTCTGCTTAAGTTTTGTGAGAAACTCTGAATTAATATGATGGTCGTCGTTATCTTCAGTTTCGACACTCAAATATTACCTCGAAATTTGTGTTCCAGATATCCAGCTAGAAAAATAATTTTATGTTTGATACTGTCATTAGATTGAACTAGGTCTTCAGTGTCAGCAATAGTGATGTCAAAGTGATAATCATCAATGCAAATGTTAGAGGTACAAGGCACATCATTAGACTGGTGCGGCGTAGACTCTTATTTCAAAAGTGCATGGAGGTTCTTGGTTGCTGCAGCTGCCTTAATATCTACAATGTCAATGTAGAAATTACCCCCATTGCGTTGTCTGGCTTGGCCAAAAGAACTTTTCAAGGGCCTCATCAGCAAAACACACCAGGTAGCACATAGGTGAACTTGTACTGAGTCAATAGCCACTCTGCAGCCTCAATGTTGGCTCTTGTAGACAGCACCAATGCCTCTGCAGTTTGCTTTGTGAGCTTTTGCGTCCGACCTCGACCACCTGACCACGCACAAGAGGATATAACATCACAAGTTTCATTAAGTTTCTTGAAAGTAGTGCAATTATTGGTCCATGGATGACGACAATCATCACGCATGTTAATACCGGAATACCGATCTTTCACATTCATCATGTGGAACCAATCAGTGATCAGCTTAACAAAAATGATGGTGCCCTCGCTAATGCCAAGTTTATCCTTTAGAGTTGAAAGGGCAGCAACAGTTTTGTCATTGAAGATTTGACAAACAAAAGGCACGCTTTGTCTCTGCAAAGGCTTTGGTACACAGCTGTGTATGTGATCTTGGTTAGACGGATGCTGTTTCTCCTGTCTTCATCGTACAGTGCTTCTATGTCCTTCCATCGTGCAACATATGTTTTTCCATCTTTTATGAAAGAAAGTTCCTTATCCTGAACGGTTATCCAGTTATTTCTTACATTTTTGAAAGAATGAACATAGTCAAAAACAAGGAAAGCATGAGAATTTATAGCATTCATGAAAGCTTTACCAGGACCACCTAATTTACCACTAAACTGCAAACGTTTGTGTTGCAATTATCACCTACACAAGAAATTATAGTACCACCAGCATCGCTAAACCGCTACTAGAGCTTCTACCAGAATTTCCTTGAGTTGATCTGAATTAAGTTTTGCAACAGGGTAAATGCGTAGTATATATTTAGGGCCACCAAAATGGCAGACAACTTCAATTACTAAAGCATGTGTTGCGAGAACTTCGGTATCACAAGAACCATTTTGAGCGTAACAACAACACGACCACCTGAAGTACCTAAGTGTTTCTGTGAGCTTCACTTCATCAAAAGAATGTTGACAAGACGCTGCTGAGGTTTAAGTTTTTGAAAAAGTTGCTCCAAGTTTTTATCATGTAGACTACAGGAGAGAAGTTTTCAACAGTTCACTCTAGGTAAAACAAAACAAAATGAACCAGACTTTCGTAGCATTTTATATGCAGCTGGTGAAATGTTATGGAGTTCGGCACCAAAAACATAAAGATTTCTGTCAAAGCGACGGCCTTCTGGATGAGTGAGTAATAACTGTAACTGAGAATGAAGAAACTGAAAATGAGGCGAATCAGAACAACTCATATGGCTCAATTCCTGTACTGCACTTTTCAGATAGTCTGCATCTTTGAACTCATACTCTGTTATGCATGACATAATTTTATCAAACTGGGACCATTTTTACTGAGAAGGCTATTCTTTTGCAGACAACCAGCTTTAGAAAAATATGTCTTAGGTATTTCCTTTCCATTTTTCTCAACGCATTTAAGATACAAAAACCCAAATGACGATTTCACATGTTGCAAATGGAGAAATTGGATAACGGAACGGCCCCTTTGCATCAGTTTTAGAAATGTAAATATCATCACTATCACAAACAATACGATAATCCTTTGAGATATGCTCCTGGATGTCATTACAAAATGAATAAAAGTCGCCGATCTTATCCACAACTTCATTTCGGAGTCTTTCGTTTTCAGCTCGGGTCTCTGCTGAAGCAGTTGTAATTCTGGGTGCTGAAGGGACCTGCTTTAAGCATGACTTTGAAACTCCAGGGAAAATGGATGGTGGATGACTTGGTCTTTTCCCTCCTTTAACTGTAATCCATTCACAGTCAAAATGATGAGCACAGGCATAGATCTGCATTCAGCTGTAGCAAACTGGAATGCTCCAATTTGGCATAGCATCGATCCAACGGTTTCGCTCCACTCATCAGTTGGAAATGATACTACTTTGGTGTATGGTTCATCCCTGTAATTTCCTCGACATCCGTAGACATTACACTTCTTAGGCATTGTGCGTTGTTAGTAGAAACCCCAAATGAAACAAATTAAATAAATTATATCAATTATGGTCTAGACAGTTTTGGCAATTAGTTTATCAATATGTTGCTAGATTACATTCCTTTTTCGACTAAAACATAAACTCCTTAAATAGGCCCATTTTATGACTAACATACGGCACTAAAAGTGAATAAATGTAAAAAATGTTTGCATACATTCAAATCATTGTTTACATACATTCAAATAATTGTTTACATACATACAAATCATTGTTTACATACAGTGAACATATTACGTCATAAAATAGTGGGACCCAAGTTTCGCAACCCGAGAGTGCAAGATACTAGTCCTTTATTTTATTTAAGGGGTCTATGAAAGTACATCTGCCTTCCAATATCGTTTTTAACATCTCACAACCAGAGGCAACATTTGTCGGGCGGGAGGGTTGCCCCCATCAAGACTTGGTTTGGCCCCATAGCTTTTGAAATAATAAAAATAATAATATCAACTAAACTCCAAGGTGAATCTTACATGGCTTAAAAATGCACATAAATTTCCAAAAATTTCCCTGGGGTGCTTATGGCGTCCCCACTATAGTGGATTCACATCACCCGTGCATTTGATGCCTAGGCCCATCCCTTACGACACTCCTGATTGGCTGTTGACAAGCCAATCTCTCGCGAGTTCACATAGGCAGGATGTATGTTCCACGTTTCTTGAGTGCTACGTTTTTCAAAAGTATCTCTCAGAAGAGGTGGAACATACACCCTGCCTATGTGAACTCTCTCGAGAGACTGAGAGTTTCCAGCCTTGTGATTGACTCATCAACATCCAATCAGGAGCGTCGTAAGGGACGGGCCTAGTCGGCATCAGATGCACGGTTGATGTGAATCTACTATAGCCCCAGCTGATATGGCTCGCTTCGCTCGCCACCCCACCCGTACCATAAGTTCTAAACCTTTGCAAGCCCCAAAGAAATTCTGAAATAACGCCACTGCAATGTTCACAATACTCATTAACATCCACAACTGTCAAGGCTTCGTGTGAGGCATTGACAATTTGACATTCGACGCAGCCCAATCTCTCTCTAGACTTGTTTCCGCGTCGCCGAGATGCACAGCACCACACAAGATCAATCCTAACAATGTTCCTCATCATCGCCTGGTTTTTCAGCGTCATGAACTTATTACCAGAAAGGAAAAGGGACCGACTAATTAACCGGACTGGCGTTGTTAACCGCAGTGATTAACGCGATCATTAAACTCTTATTAACGAAGCTTTAATCATCCTCGCCTCTTTAGTCGTTATTCCCCCTCGGAATCGACGCAGCTTTCGACCCACAGGGTCATTTTAAACATGATGACTTTTTAACAGTCAATTAAGATTTCATGGAAATTTGATATACGCCCCGCGAAAAGCGCCATGAATAATAAAAGCACAGTATTATGTTCGCATTCGGCAACCACAATAAAAATTTGAATTCTGGGAAATATCTGTCAATCAGGGAGTGGCTCGGGTGACCATTCCTCTCTACCATCATTTTCGTCTTTGTTTATTTTTTATGCATTTTTTATCTTTTTTTTCTCAGACAGCAATAACTGACTTTAGATATCTTTTTATTTGATTATTCCCAACATTTTTCTTTAAATTTACCGTTGTGCTTATCTGATTTATCTTAATTTACCTTACGTGAATCTTAAGAGGCAAGCTACTGTTACCCTTCGCCTCTAATCCGGCCCCTGAAAGTAGCTTCACATAAAAAAGGACATTTATTTGTAAAAGAAAAAAAAATATGTATTCTGCATGAAGAGTTCAACAGTCGTCCTTCATGGTCGCATTATCTATGCATGTTCTTAGATTAAACTGCCCTGTGCCAGTACGGGCTCTTGCTCTTAGTGCAGCCCATGAATATAAATTTTTTTATTTTTACTTACTATCTGGAAGCCGCCGGTTATACATTCTGCGTCGTTAATCGAATTAATGGAGGGTCAGGCTTATTCTGAGGAAACTAACTTGGAAGGGTAAGCACACTATATCAATGGGACTTTATAAACAATATTGTGCTTTGAGAAATATGGTCCTATTGTCTAAACACATTTTCTTGGGGTCTGTATTCTGTTGCAGAAACTCACACTACCTCCATCTATAGAAACAAAACAACATAGATTACTACAGAGAAAGCACGAGTATATTTGCCAGTATATTGGAAACTTGGTCTTACTATGCTCTCATTTGTATGATTCTAAAAATATTTCTGAACCTTAGAAGAAGAATGTTGAGTTCTATGCTATAGTTTTTCATTTTTTCATTAGGTAATTATCTCTGCTTAAAAAGTGGACAAAATATAGTACCCTCAATGAAAAAAAGGCATTCAGTGAACAAAATGTACCCAGTGGATAAAATGTACCCAATACACAAAATGTGGCCATGGTACAATGTATCCGGTGTGAAAAAAAAAATCCAATAGACGGAATATACCAACTGTACCAAAAAGATACCCTCCTGGTGCATATTGTCTGTTTGGCACATTTCGCTTATTAAATTTGATACAATTTCTTCATTGGGTAAATTAGTTAAGTTTTAAACCTTGTCTAATATGTACATTTTATTAACTGATTGCTGTTTACTGGGTGCATTCTGTTCACTGATTCTGTCTTGTTTCGTTCACTATAAAAATACTCTGTTTTTTTCCATCTGTCCACCCGCCTGTGGTGTTTGCGTATGGTAACATTGCGTCCCGGGCATTAGATAGTTACGCTGTGTGTAAGTTTTAGGTAAATAAAACGATATCTGGGCGTACATTTGCAACTGAAAAGTTTTTTAATAATTTACTGTATGCGAATTACACCGTTAAGATTCGAAATAGGGTTATTATTATTGTTCAATGTAAGCTGAATGTAACTATCTAAAGCCCGGGACGAAGTGTTACTATACGCAAACATCACACGCTGGTGGACAGATGAAAAAAACTGAGTATAAGTAAATTATCTTAGTCAATCGGATACTTTCTCTATTATAAATCGTTTGTTGGGTACATTTCGTCTGTTACGTTTCTCGGCAGGACTATTGCATGAAAAAGTAAAAGAATTCTTAACACTGCCTCTATTTTTCTTATTTTTTTTTACACACAAAATTGACATTCCGCTGACAGACGACGCTCTTAGACCTATAATTGGTGCCAGCGTGAAGTTTAAGTTTTATTCAAATAACTTTTTTTTTCTGACTGAAATCCGTATCCTCTTTCATATTTCTGTATTATGTCTCAGTTTACATCTTCATAAAAGTGATGTGTCTACCACCAAACCAGCCACCAGACACTTCAAAGCCCTTTAGCGAGGTTTGTTGACGATATGCTTCCAAGAGTATTTGTATATCATTCTTAGATTCAGGGTCAAATGGCTAGCAAGAAGAAAGTATATAGCTATGTTGAAAATTAATGCATATCATTAAAATCAATGTTACGTTATCTTATAAGCAGGAACTTGCAAGTACAAAAGAAGTGTACACAAGAAAGAAGACAGGCTAGCCAAGTAGAATTTCAAACGGAGTAAAAGCAACTCTCTTAGTGAGTCTGTGCACTTGAGCCGAAGATGAAAGGAGGAGTGGGAGGTTTTGTGGTTTTGACGATGTTGCTCTTGAACGTTGTTTGGTTACCTCATTCTTGGGGTCTTGATACACAACGCGGCGCTTCCTTCCGCATGATGGCTTTTGAAATATGTTTTCATGCTCTGATTAGGAGACTTTTGTGGCAGGAAGCATTTATTTCGCGAATCTTCCTGAAAGATCTTTTGGAGTTAAGACCTTTGATTTTTGCATTTGAACTTATATCAAACTGTCATGGTAAAATATACCCACACCCACGCACACACTCACATGTATATATATATATATATATATATATATATATATATATATATATATATATATATATATATATTTTATAGATGTGTGTGTGTGTGTGTGTGTGTGAGTGTGTGTATAATTTCACACACACACACTTCTGCATATATATATAATATATATATATATATATATATATATATATATATATATGTGTGTGTGTGTGTGTGTGTGTGTGAGTGTGTGTATAATTTACACACACACACACACACACACACATATATATATATATATATATATATATATATATATATATATATATATAGTATATATATATATATATATATATATATATATATAGTATATATATATATATATATATATATATATATATATATATATATATATATATATCTGCGTGTGCATACAATTGCTGAAGTCTGACTACCTAAAGGCTAATGAGAAATTAAAGCTTTTTATTATTATTTTCTTTTTTTTTCGCGCGCGCGTTCATCCACGATTCAACCGTTAATGTGTGAATAAGAAAGTAGCCGTCATTGCTTTTCTCTGGAGCCACGCCCTGTTGATAATGTGTGTGTGTGTGTGTGTGTGTGTGTGCTCAGTGGTCTGGTTAAACTAAGATATACTTAACTTTAAGGGGATTACTTGCCGATGTCGTCTAGCCTTTCTTGGTGGTCACTATCCCCAAGTACGTATTGACCAGAGCCAAGCTTGCAAGTCCCAATTACATTTCAACCCTCAAGATGCATTGGTGTTGTTTATCCTTGATTTGAGCCTATTCTATTCGCGCTGAAACGAGGCCAACATCATGAGAGAACTCTCAGCTTGGAAAAGGTGTGAGAGAAACTCAGACGGAGGTTTCTAATTGTTAATTGTAATGCGCTATTTTAAGCATGAATTTCTTGTTATTCATGTTAAATTTAATACACATAAAGTAGAAGCTTTTTTACACAATAATGTTATTTTTCACCAAGTAATCTTTACAGTAACTTTTGCAACTATTTTTACTTTTGTAAAAAAGGCTGTCTACACAAGTTTCTTTTTTAAGGTGTGTATGAAAACAAGGAATTCTCTTTTATTTGATGGGAAATGAAAACCAAATAAGAATATCAATATCTTTTGCTCGAGAGTCACTGGCAAGGAAACGGACATCAATCAAATTCGTGAAAAGAAGATAGCTATTGGCGTCTTGAAGGTAGAGGAGAAGAAGACAGATAGTTTCTAAATACTGATATAAAAATAGAGAACTGATAATTTCGGCTGACACTTGAGTTAACAAGTGCCACTAGTATTTAAGAATAGGGAGTCTATAACGTACCGTAGGTATGCCCAAGTTGCAACGTGTCAGATGGCATGAAATGTCAACGTTTATTGAAGTCTTCAATAACAGAAGCATTCATGGTGGGGTTATCTAAGATAAACGGAAAAATTATAAACCATTGAGCGTGGTCCCTTTAAAGCGAAAGACAAATACAGACGAATCCCGAACTGAATGGAAACAGTTGTGGCTTCAGATATAGCAATATTTGAAGGAGAGGAAAAGAATCGTTACATTACTTATTTATCAATAACTGATAATCCCTGTTTCTTTGCAGTCTTGAAGAAATAATATTCTTGAGGCAGATTCAGTGCAGCCTATCCTTAGTCAACTGGCTGTTAAACAAAAAAGTCAAACCATAGTTTACAAAAAGAAAGTTTTGTGAAGAGGGAATGCATTGTTCCATACCTTCAGCCAGAAATTGCTCGAAACAGACCTGAGATCTGTCAAAACGTTCGACTCTCCAGAGCGGAAGTAATCCTAAAAAAAAAGAATACTCCTCCCGGGTGTTAGACCTAGCCAATGAACGCTGACGTGGTGCAAAAGAAAAAGGCAGCGGAGGGGAGACAGGTTACCAGCAACAAGATCAAGGTCCAGAGACCTTGAACAAGATTATGACCTGAAATTCTTGATACAGAAATGCTGCAGAAATTCCCAGCTTTGAAACTGAAAAATAAAGGTCTTAATAAGGTAGTCAGTCGGCTTGATTCAGGGAGGAGCTCTTGTTACTCAGATCACGTGATAAGAAGACCCCACTGATATCACGATCTTCTCGCTCAGTGACTCACTCTTTGCAAGTCCTCTTCAGCAACAGTATGTCGAAGTACATAAATTTGCATTTATAGGTCAGGTTGTACGCATCAGGTCTAGAATATATGTATTCAGAGAAAGAAAGAAAGAACCATCTTCATGTCATGTGAGAAATCCCGGAATCTGGAATACCAGAGCCAGAAAGGGAAGGAATCAAATTTATACTTTCCTTCTGTAACTGCCGTTAGCGTTCCTCCATTTAAAGTAAGAAAAAAAAAAGTAAAAAAGAAACAGCTGAATGGCAGAACAGACTTTTTTCACAAATTTTATCCCGCGGCCGAAACATAGACGTGGAATTTAACTCCCTCCTCCCTCCCTCTCTTTTTCTATCTCTCTCCCCTCTCTCGAAATTCAGCACAATATTTTCTTACATGCTCCGATGACACCATGCAACATTTTCTTCCGTATCAGTAACAATACACTCTTGTATTATATATATATATATATATATATATATATATATATATATATATATATATATATAGAGACGAGAGAGGAGAGAGAGAAAGAGAGAGAGAGAGAGAGAGAGAGAATTTGGCATATAGTCATATTTGCGGATATGTGCATGGAAACGTGCATATACATATGCACATATGTATGTGCACAGATATAATTGACAGGACATTTACATCGAGTCAGAATAAATTAACGTCATTTCAGATCATCTTGTCTTTTAATTATTGCACTGTCGATTGACAGTGTCAATTACTGTGTCAATTACAGTGGCGTCAACGTGTCAGAGCGTCGAGTGATGGTCTAATAATAATGTTGCAACTCCTACATTGTGTGACGTCAGAATTTAGTTCCCAAGCTTACAAAGCGATTTAGGCTTGTTCCGTTCAATTCCACAGCGCCTCTGTTGACTTAATCACAGGAATCCAGTAGGAAGTCGACTGTTCTGGGTCGCAGCCAGGGGTGGAGGAAGGGCCTTTTCTCTTTAGAAGGTCGTGGTGCCAAAGGGCGTTATAGAAATTAATTTTTCGATGTGTTTCGGATTCCACAATAAGCTGTAGGCCCCGTTGCTAAGTAACCAATTGGTTCCTAGCCAAGCATAAATAGCTAATCCTTCGGGCCAGCCCTAGGAGAGCTGTTAATCAGCTCAGTGGTCTGGTTAAACTAAGATATACTTAACTTTAAGGGGATTACTTGACAATGGCGTCTAGCCTTTCTTGGTGGTCACTATCCCCAAGTACGTATTGACCAGAGCCAGCGTTGCTCAATTTCGCTGGTCGAATGACCATATAATATTATATATATATATATATATATATATATATATATTATATATAGATATATATATATCTGTGTGAGTGTGTGTGTGTCTGTGTGTGTGTGTACATACACCCGCACCCACAATCAGATTCATATATCCTCCAAAGTCTATATTAAGCATTTTTAGACATCTCAGGTAAGTGGCGTACCGCAGTATAACAGTTTGACTGAAGTCAGATTTTTATTTATTTTTTATTTATTCTTTTTTTCGGCGCTGAATGTCTCATCCAGAGATAAAACAGAAAAGTTTACTTTCACAGTACCTAAGTGATAATTAAGTATAATGATGACAATAATAGAAACACGACAGAAAGAATCGTTTCATTACGTGTTTCAGTCTCTGATAAAGGGGCGGGGAGAGAGAGAGAGAGAGAGAGAGAGAGAGAGAGAGAGAGAGAGAGAGAGAGAGAGAGAGAGGTAAGGATTGAAGTGAAAACTACCAGGCATGATATTATTTGAAAAATTGTAGCACCAAGAATTACACCAACATACAAGTCGGAGAAACATCACCAAAAATAACCAGGTTCTTGATATGTAAACATATTATCATTCCTTTTAATAGCATAATTTTTTTTAATCTTATCATTACATTCATAAAAATTATCGTAGTGTCTTGTTATTATTATCACTGGCCGCTGTAGATAAGCGATGATTTAAGAATAAAAATCTCGTTGGACAAAAATTAAATAGCAAGATAGATGTTGTCATACAAGACTACTGACATGATATCTACTATTTGTTCATTTTCAAACCATCGTTCGTCAATACCGGAAATTTAGTTAGCAGCGCTAACTGAAATATGAGTCTAAACTTTACTGTGGCTAGTATTCTTGCAACTCGCAGAGAAAAACATTTAAACATCGTTCACTGTTAAGTCAGATAGAAGGGTTGGGATAATACTGACATACTCTTCTCAGTTGAATCTCAAACAACAGCATTTTTTTAAACGGCGAGTCTGAAGGTCTAGAAAAAACAGGAACTCTAACCAGCGTTCTACTGCAGAGGTTTCAAGACACGAGAGGACTTGGAAAATAAACGGGAGTAAACAAGCCAACTACTTAGATTTATGCTTCCGAAGAGAGCCGAGAAGGGCTTAGAGGGAAGTGTTGCACTGTCGTATTATCTTTTGAGCAAAGACAGATCCAGCGTTCAAGGACATGAATGATGGATGGCGCAATGAATGCAGAGACGAAAAAAAAAATTGTAGAAAACTTAGGAATGCACTATGGCATTTTATCTGCCATTCCTTACATTACTTCTAAGTGTCTTCCTTATGCACTACGCATTAATTTTTTTATCTATTGCCTTTAGGCTACTCTCTCTCTCTCTCTCTCTCTCTCTCTCTCTCTCTCTCTCTCAATGTGATGCATGTGTATAACAGTTTAACACTTCCATGCATACGTTTATGAGCTATCAATAAACATGGTCTCACGTTATTCAAAAATTAACAACTCACTGTCGTTATTCGCATAACGAATATCATACGACTTCTATCAAAGATGACAGAGATAATAAACGCCTAAAATACCGACGGAAAGTAGAAATAGCTATGTACCAGTTATCTCATTTCATTTAACCAGTTTTCCTTCAGTGGCGAGAGACGATACAATGAGCGTTAGACCAACCAAAAAATCGCGAATACCTTGAAGTGTCCGCCCTCGTTTTCCCCTTTATTACTCCTAATTAAATTTGCAAGTCTAATTCCTTATCACATATTCGCGCATTTACAGGAATGGCCATTTGAAAGTATTCCGTAGTCATGCTCCCCTAAAGCTTCTATTAACATTTTGTCATATAATCGGAATCATTCCACCCTTCCACGTTACAGCCCTTAATTCGATGCCTTTAGGGCCATTTCTGTTTACATACACACACACACACACACACACACACACACACACACACATATATATATATATATATATATATATATATATATAATATATCTATATATATACATATATATATATATATATATATATATATATATATTAGATAATATATATTATATATATGTATGTAGTATGGTATGTACGTATGTATGTATGTATGTATGTATGTAGTATATTTTAGTGGTATGTTTGTGTGTGCATTTAGTTATTCCCAACATTGGGCCTTTCCCCCTTAATTGGGGGTACCCCCCGATAAAAGACAAGACAGAAATGACTGGCACGTTCATAATTTCATTGCTGAATCAGCTGAAGCGTGGATGAACCCCCTGAGCAGAAAACATATAGCGCATTTGAACAGGACAAGCATCGAATGCTCTGGTTATGCACGTACGGGATTATTCGTTTATAAGTGGCTGGTAATGGTATGGCCATTAAATGAAAATGTAAATACATTTCTTTTGCAGCTGAATAACCTGGTGCCTTTCATTAATTCTATGTAGTATTGAGAAAAAGATTCTTGTCTATCATTTGTGAATGTAAATGTTCACAGTACTCCTAATGGATGTATTTTTTTTCTTACAGAGAACCTACAAATGTATTTTCATCTTTTCATAATGATCTAAATCAGAACAATAAAGGAGATAAAACTTCTTTCACTGTATGGTTTATTAAGAGTTTTATATATCAGCAGCTATGAATTTCTTCTGGAAGAGTTTGAAATTGTTTTTAGCTTTTCAGAGAAACTGAAATAGTATACACACACACACACATACACACACACACACACACACAAACATATATATATATGTGAAAATATAAATATATATATATATATATATATATATATATAATATATATATATATATATCTGTGTGTGTATGTATATGTATATATATTTACACACACACACACACACACACACACACACACACACACACACACATATATATATATATATATATATATGTGTGTGTGTGTGTGTGTGTGTGTTTGTGTGTGTGTTTGTGTCCATCTAATATTCAGATATATTCTGAAAAATACAAGAATTTTCCTAGGGTTTCTCATGGCTGCATTTACAAGGTTCCTTGTTAGAATTGCAAATGTTGTTATATAGGACAATCTGGCGAGGAGGGACTTGAAACCGGAATTAAACGGCTTGGATGTAGTGTAAGAAAAGGATAAATGTCGGGTGCACTTTTCTTACTTGTAGTATTAACGCTTTCAATATGATGGATGGCGTGGGTTACGATTCTTTTACATTGTAACAATATAGTTTAGAGAAATGTCTGTCTATCTAATTTTATGAAATATCACAGTGACTTCACAAATAAACTTAATGCCTGTATCCAAGGTCTATAGACTGCATCCCTGTATCGCTAGGGAGATTTTTAAGCATGTTACTGTATAATCGCCTGTTGAGCTAGCTGGTCTCTACCTCTCACCACGCTGGTTTTAACTTGTTTCCTTGGTTTGTTTTCGTAATAACATTTGCTTGTATGTTCACTCCAAAACTCAGTATAGTGCTGTCATCATTTTTCCTGTGTTGAAAGAATACGAAAGCTCTCGGTTATTTTTTTTTTTTATTTCCTTCCAGTGCCTCTGCTATATTAATTGGAATATGTTATTAAATGACAGGAATATATAAATAATTAATATATATATATATATATATCTATTATATATATTATATATATATATATATATATATATATATGTGTGTGTGTGTGTGTGTGTGTGTGTGTGTGTGTATGTGTGTGGTGTGTGTGTGTGTGCGTGCGTGCGTGCGTGCGTGCGTTGGGTTATCTAATGTACTTACTACTCAGTAAGTACTTATATTTACTTATTACTTATTTGCTTGTCGTCCGACTTTCAATACCGTGGCAAAACCTAGCTCTCACTCACTTTATTCCGAACTTCCCCCTTTTGCAAATTGAAATCTTGCAGTAATCTCTACATTTCTCTTCACTGACCCCATTCAACAAAGTATCATCCACAAACTCGTTTCATTAATGACCCGTTTTCTTATCCCATAAATTGCACCTATGTAGATCTACTGCTATTACTTTGAATTATTGTGTTACTCCATCCAGAAGGATATCAAACAAACACCGAGACAGGACACCATTGCATCAGGCGTTTTTACATAACATCACCATCTCTCCTACTCACAAACGCACTTCTCTTCTATCCTAAAGTTTTTTTCTTTTTTTTATTAATCTCTAATACTTATTTTCCACGTTTATGCATACTAACCTTAAACTTTTTTTTAGGTCTACGCATGCTGCATACAGCCTTTTAGATTTACTTTTCAAACTTCTGACCTAATGTTTTATAACAAATCACTTAATCAACACACTTTGTCCTGTTTGACTTTGTTTTTTCATATCACTTCCTTAGTCACCTGTCTTTACTTTCTCAATCAAAATCTTGTCTTATAAATTCCCTGGCGTTACTCTGCCCCTATAATTCTTGAAGCACCCCATGCATACTTACCTTAACCCTTATATAAGGGAACAATTACTCTTCTCACCAATCTTTTTCGAACCTTTCCTTATCCAGACAGATCGAAATCACCTTTTCAACCACTCAAAAACACTTCCACCACCACAGCATCTCACTCGTAATCTCACCAACTCCTGATATCGGCCCAGTCTTTAACAGCTTAACTATCCCTCTAACCAAGGTGCCTCTAACAACCTCAGCAGTCCTTTCCAAACGTATTTTCAGCCTCATGTTAAACTGGATCGACTAAGGATGGCATTTTCTCCGGACAGCCTTTCGCCATTTTTGTTTTATTTTGGGAAAATTTTACCCAATGGGTTTTCAATCTACGTATACTACTGCCTTGTAGAACAACTTACTCCTCATTGATTCTTTTTTTGCCTTGTCTTCCCTTTAATTTCATTTTATATCTAGCATCTTCTTTTATCTTTTTACTAGGCTTCATTGTCCTCAAATCCCGTCCCTCGAATTGAAAAATCTCGCCGTCGCCACTGAATTCAACCAAACTAAGCTTCAGACTAATAATCACCCGTATAAAGCAAAATATTCATAGAAATCTCCACAACGTGAATATATTTTTTTTTTTTTACTTATTTAAGTTTTAGATGGTGTGCTACTCATTCGGGAAACATTTGGACAACAACACAGATTATAGAATCATTTATTATACCGAATACAATTGTAGAAGAGAGGAGGAAATATTCAGTTATTCACGTCTATTTCATAATAGAATTTACTCCATTATAAGAATCTAAACTGAAATGGTGTCTTTGTGCTCTGTTACAGGACTATAATTTGAAATGACGTTCTAGTTACCACCATAAGGGTTACCACCGAGTGACATTCACGAAAAGAAGAAGAAGCAGCGGTGAGAGCAGACATAACAATCAGAACCAGAAATCAGAACTACGTAACTTCGCCAGTCACAGTCAGCTGTTCTCTTGAGTGTACCTGGTAATTACCGTTAAGTTACGTATTGGTATATTTCATTATTATTTGTTATTAAAAGTGAACATCAATAATAATGATCACATATAACTGTTTAGGGTAGAAGGTTCAAATTAAAAGATTTTATAGTAAAATACTAAGCCCAAATCTAGCTAACTTTTGTAGGTAGGCTTAACCGGACTACCTACGTAGGTGTACATTAGGCTTACCCAATCAAAGGTGATAGCTATAATACTTAATGAGAAGTCGGTTATGCCTGAGCTAGACTTACGATGCTTTCATTTAGGTAACTGGATCCCATGTCTACTTAATGAAAACCTAGCTTACGTTTGACTTTATCCAATGTAGGCGAATTGTTTCCACTAATATAAACCAAGAGGGTAAAATTTAATTTTGAGTGTATCGGTAAGGCAGTTAATAAGGGTTTTAAACGATAAAGCAATTAAAAGGGTTGTAAATGACAAAGCTACCTACCTACCTATTAGCTAGGTAACACATGAACTAGCTAGGTAGTATGGCCTATTTATTTTCACGATTGGTTAACCTACCTAGTATAAGCTACTAGGTATATTGTATTTTATTCATTTGGTAATTCTAAAGAATAGTTCCGCACGGACTGCAAGGAATGTAACCGCGAATACGACATCCATTAGGGATTGGGGCATCCAATGAATTTTGCCGTGTTTAGTACTGGCCCCTGGGGGTTAATTACAGTCGTCCGAATAAATATTACTTAAAATTCTTGTTCAGGAGGTAAAACTGCATAGAAAAACCGCAACTGCCATAGTCTAGGCCACTGTGGAATAGTAACATAGATCTACCATTCATTTTTAATAATATAATACATCTTGGGAGTGGGACTAAACCACTTATTATTTGAATGAATTATTTTCACCCATATTGTAAAAGCAAAATGAGGAAAAAAGTCAGTAAAACTTTACTCTAGGTTCCTAGTTGAGCGGTCTGGTTTCGGTATCACTTTTTTGTGGGGTTCTCCCTACCTAGCTTACTACTATGTTTTATTTTATTTTTCCATTTCTGCTTTCATCAGCTTCTTCAATTTTAATTTTTATAAAACTAGAACAAGCTGTTATTGTCTGCTTTGAATTTTACCAAGAACAAACCAAAAATACAGTGTGCAACATTTTTATTGGGTAACACTAACTGGCAACTTTCTTTACAGTAGTAAAACAAGGCAAAGTCAGTGGCTACTTAAGTTGGAAATAATTTTATGTATATTTATAACACATGATGAGTGCCCTGGAAAGTCACTTTACTTTTGCACTGAGAGAATTGTGTGAAATTTGTGATCATTATATTTTAAAAAACCTTTGGAGATTTTATTAACAGTGCAGAATTACCCATTTTGGAATCATTGGATTACTGATGCAATAGTTATGATAATGATGATGATGATGATGTTGCTTCGTTGAGTTAGTGGTAGGTCATGTGAAGGAACCCTTTAATTCAACAGGGATCTAAGCATGGAATTTACAGAAAAATAAAGAAAACGTTGTAGAATATTTTGAATGGTGGTTTGATGTTTTTGAGTTTACTTATTGTGAATGAAACTAATGTTTTAATGATGTTTAACAAGCAGTTATTACAGCCAAAAGCAAAAAGCTTAGTCTCAAAATTCCCGGAAGGTGGTATGCTATGAATGTATAAATGAATTAAAGTTGTTAGTAATTGGTGTGTATACTTGAAATGGAATGTTTCATAGCCCATTTTACTTGAAAAATGATGACTGATCATAGATTTTAGTTGATTTAGTCACTTACATTTTGTTGATAGCACAGGGATTGCTAATAGTCCTGCCAAATAGTTAGCAAAGTTGAAGTCTGTAATGAAATTCTTTTACCAAATTTTTTAAAGATTTATAAGCCTCACTTTAGAAGAGCCTTATATCATGATCCCATTTCAAGTACTAGTGGTATCCTGGCATAGCCCCTAATGCCAAATGAAAATTTATGTCTGACAAGTGAGTGGGCAGTACCCCACCACTCACCCGCTGACTGCCAATAACTAGTACACATACCATGTTAAAAGCTTCAGTGACTGTTTCCATCTCATTCGAGGAATACATGTTTTTATAAAAAAAAAAAAAATTTATTTTTATATTTAGAAAATATAAAACTTAAATCAGGCTATGTTTGATGGTTTAGTAACTTGAAGCTTGTCAATAAAGTTTGAACCCTTTGGTTTATACAGCTCAGTAGCTACCCACTAGTAGTTGTCAGTTGGGATTCCACAACAGCTCTTAAAAGTAGTTTATGAAAGAATGTTATAACCCTTAAACTCTCCTCAGAGCATATACCTTGGATATTAAATTATTTTTATTTAGATCTGGTTATACTATTCCAGTACTTGAAAATAATTACCAGAATTTTGTATCATATTATAATAGTAGGACTTCATTTTTTGTATCTTCTGATCTTAAATTATTATTCATGTTTTTTCTTTCAGGTTATAAAAAAATGCTGAGAGTAGCATCATGTTCAGCAAGGGCAGCAGTGGCTGCTGTTCAAAGAAATTCTTTGTCATCTAGGTGGGTAGAAAATCTTTTGTTTGTTTACTTAATTCTTGGTATTTGTAATACTTTATTACTTTGCTAAGAATATCTGCAGTTAATACAGTCAACTACTGGTTTCTTTGCATCTCTAGTGAATTTCACATGCCAGGAAAAGAGATATTACTCTTAAAAAGTGCTGTATATAGAGGATTTCCTTCAAATATTGCTGTTTCTTGTATATTACACTACAGTATGTACTACTACTGTAGTGCTGTAACTGAAACATAACACTAGTCATAATCTAAGAGAAGTAAACCAGCATTATCAAAGAGAGTAAATAAAACCTGTGAAAATTCATTCATAAACACCAAAAATATTTAAGTCAGAGCTTGCCTATCTATGCACAAGTATTCTTTTCTCTGCCCTCCCTATTCCACATTCACATGTTTTTCTGAGCTTACTTATCAGTAGGTTAACAAACATATTTTTTTATGTTATATACTTGAGGATAATTCTTGCTGCATGAAAATTAAATCAAGATCCCCCCACCCCCCTCCATTGATGACAACAACTCAAATCAGAGTTAGCCTAACTACAATGTCCTCTCTTTTCCCTACCCTACCTACATGTTACTGTGCTTTTTAGTGTGGTAACAAAAACATTTTGTTTTGTACATTAAACCAATTCATGTAAACTTAATATGCATAAAATCCAAGACAAGTGTTCATTTATTTAATAATAAATATCATGTTCATTTGTACAAGGATTAAGGGTTTTATTACAGGCCTTGTGGAGGGAGTTGATTTTCAGATATGTCCATTGGAATAAGTTTTGCTGTAGTACTGTAGTACATACATACTATTTAACAATGAGTATTGCATACATATGAAATATACTGCACATACTGTCAAAAACCTGCATGTACTACTTTATAGTACCTTAAAAGATATTTCCCATCCCCTCAAAACCTTAAGAACAATAATATATTACAAAAAAAAAGCTCGTAAAGAACTTTCATGACAAACAAAGGATTGGAAAATCATTGGAAAAGAGAATAGAATGACAAAAAAAAGTTAGACATGTTTAGAACATTACATTTGAATTATAGGACTTACCCAGTAATTATACGTATGGTTAAGAGTTTCACTCGCCCGGCAGTTAAATTCTGAAATTCACAGATTGCGCTAATTATCTGTTCCGTTTTGGCTAGGCAACAAAGACCCCGACCACTTTCGTTTCTGCCAGCTGATGGCTATAGACTGGTTGTCAGCTGCAGTTAATTCTGGAAATCTTGACTTTTCCTTTTTTGTTATGGCCAACTCGGCGATATTATGTACATTTAGGTTCTTTTAAGAACTAAATAGTTTTGGACTTGTTTACCAACTTGTCTCACTTTTTTTTTCAACATGTCAGACTCTTAGTGTTGCTAAAATTAGTTATTGTGCAAATGGTTGTAAGACTAGGTTGACCAAAGAATCTTACGATACTCATTCTTTGTGTACAAATTGCCGTGGAGAAGTATGTTCGGTGAATGTGAGATGTAATGAGTGCCATGATTGGGATGAGAGAACATGGAGGTGTGGGAGGATCACAAGCTAAGCAAGCAAGCAAGACCTCCCCACATTTACGTTCATCAATCCAAACTTACAAATTTCCCCAGCCACACTTTCCCACTTTCCCTTTTACGTTACTTTAATTACTAACAGGACACTTGGTTCAGCAAAGAATAAAAACAAAAATCTCAAACACATTTACTCACCAGGAAACTTGACACAATCAGGGCGAGAAGCTGTGCTTTCAACGCAGTATGGCCGTCAAAAAACAAACTCCACTGCCACTAGCGAACCGCCAAACACCAAACCAACTGTCACCAACAAACCGCTGAATACCAACACAAAAAAAACACCAAGCAAGCACCAAGACTACACACCAATTCACAAACATCAGACAACAAATCTCTCACCTACTCGACAACCACAGATGGACACAAGCACGACAGAACTCGATTACTGAATACCCCAAACTTATGTGAAATGCACACAGATGACTATACTGACTGACTACCTCTCACTCCAAATGCCTTCATTGACTGACTCTGAGTGCTCGGTGACTGAGCCGCTTAACGAGCCAAAACACCCAGCAAACAAGCTGTTCACTCATCAACCACCCATTCATCATTTCACACCCTCTCTTTCTCTCTCACTCAAAACAAAACAAAAAGAGGCGCAAACCTTCCCTATACTATCTTAACAATAATAATAAACCTAAAAATACAATATAATAAATATGTAAAACATCCAAGACCCTTCCTGCTTCTGACGAATGCAAACAACCCAACAAGACAACAGACGAGGCTTTAGCTAGATAGCTAGAGCTAGTTTGAAATCACCTAGCCAGGGATCGTTGGAGTCAAATCTTCCTGTTATTTCTCTAGCCCCAGTTCCCAGTTCTTTTACTATACCTCCTTTTCAAGTTGCAGGCTACCACACTTCCAATCCCAACCCCATGCCAGTCTATAAGAGAATCTTGAAAAATGCTTTTCTGTTAATGCAGACGATGGAGCAACTTGGTTCATCAATCAGAGTACTGATGGATTAGGCTAAAAGTGACAGTGCAGTGTAAGTGGAGGAGGCGCCAATAACTGTTTAATGGGGCCTCTGTTATGTATGTTATGGCAGCCATAACCAAAACTTGGCCTTTTGTGGCGCCATAAATCGCCGATTTTGAGACAAACGCCTCAAGCTCCCAGGACGTCTCAAGTGCCAGCTATGGCTCAGGCGCCATAAGTGTCTAGGAAACTTCAAGCGCCCACAGGTGCGGAACACCCTCAGGCGCTTATAGGTGCGGAGCTGCCTCAGGCTCCCATAGTAGATACAATTTCTCAGGCTCCTCTGGTTGCAGATACGACGCAAGCTTCTGTGGATCTTTCTCCCATTTCATTGTAAGAGGAAGAGACAGAGGATCAGGTTACCACTTCTGCGTGTTGCCTTAATAAAGTTCCTCTTGACTGCTTATCCTGCTGCCTTTTCGCCTGCCACTCCCTCGTAGCTTTACGTAAAGGATATACTAGAAGCATGGCTAGCAGAGAAGAGGGATCAAGGCAGAAGTTCTTTTAGTTTTCCTCCCTCTAGGATTTGAAGATGGAAGTATCTCTCATATGCTACTAAGGAAGCTCCCTCCTTGGGAATCTATGCCTCTTCCCAAGGAGATATCTCAGGTTTAGTAGATTCAGCCAGACATTCTGCCTTCACTTTGGTGAAGATTTTATTTTGTTCATGAGACTTACCTGTCAGATATATATATATAGCTGTATTCTCCGAAGTCCGACAGAATTTCAAAACTTACGACATACGCAGTGGGAGGCCAGGTGGTTAGTACCCATTCCCGCCGCCGGGAGGCGGGTATCAGGAACCATTCCTATTTTCTATTCAGATTTTCTCTGTCGCCGGTACTGTCAACATCTGTTTTCAGTACCTCCGCCTTTGGATTTTGTAAACTTCGTTGTCACATAAGTATCCTGATTGTCTTTTGGTTTTTTACTTTGGATTTGTGGCTAGGCACATGCTAATTGTGGACTGTTTTGATTTTGGCTTTGATTTTTCCTTGAACTAAGATGTCTGGTTCTAGTTCTGCTAGTGTCAGAGTATGTTGTATGGAAGAGTGTAAGGTGAGGCTACCGAAGGCTTCGGTAGATCCCCACACTGTATGCACGAGTTGTAGGGGACATGTGCGTTTAATAAATGACCGATGTAAGGAGTGTGAAAGTTTGTCTGATTCAGGTTGGAAGACGTATGATTCCTATGTACGCAAGTTAGAACGTGACAGGATCAGGAGGTCTTCCTCCAGGAGTGTATCAAGCAGTAGAAGTCAGGGCAGTAATATTTCTCTGGCTAACCCTCCAGTAGACTTTGCTTCCCCTAACCCTGTGGTGTTGCCTTCGGGCCCTGAGATTGTGTCTGTGGAGGGTAATGCCCTTTCTGTGATTTTGGATTCTCTCCATAATCTAGAATCCAAAGTGCTCGCCTTGGAGACTGGTGCAGTGAAGTGCAGTGATAGTGCCCCTAGTGTTGTGGAGGGGGCGTCAGATCGGCCCCATAATGCCTCTAGGCCTGGACCTCTGTCGGACTCCCAGGAATCAGGGAGTGGGCAAGTCGAAAGCCGAAGGCTTCTCGTCCTCTGAAGCGTCCCCCCCGCGCAATGGGTGGAGCTCGGAAGGTCGCCCCTTGAAGAGAAGCTTCAGAGAAGAGGATGCTTCACGTCCTTTTTCTCCAGATTTTTTGCGGTCTTCTCCGGATTTTGACGCTTTTCCACCGCAGAAGAGGACCAGGACGTCATCCGAGGATGACGCTGTTGAGCGCCCCAGTCGCTCCAGGGAGAGAGCAGTTGCTGTTCCTGTGAGAAGGAAGAAGGCGTCCCCTCGCCCCTCGTCTTCCCACAGGATCAGCCCTTCCCCTGAAAAGGAGTCTTCTCCTACCAAGAAGATGCTCCTTTCTATGCAGCAACAATTAGCTTCGTTGCTGGCGGAGAGAGAGCCAGAGCCGCGTCATCGCAGGAAGGATGTCAGACTGCCTATCAAGAGGTCCAGGCAGTCCCCCTCGCCTTCTCCTGTTTCGTCGCCCTCTGGATTTCGTTCGGCACCCCAGCATTTGTCTAGAGGGCGCGATGAGCGTCTCCCCAAACTCTCGTCTGTCGAGAGGGAGAAAGACCTTCACGCTTATCACAGCAGGGATCGTCTTCCTTCTCGCCAAGATGCTCCTCTCACGTCTCTTCGTGACGCTCCGTATGCTGCTAAGCATGACGCTCAGACTGCTGCGAGGCAGGACGCTCCTCAAGCTGCTAAGCTCGACGCTTCTCAAGCTACTACTTTGCGTCAAAGGGATCGTCAAGACGCTCGTCAGGACACCTGTCGGGACGCTCGTCGGACTGCTCGTCAGGACGCCCAGCTGGACGCTTTTCAGGATGCTCGTACGGACGCTTGTCTGGACACTCATCAGGACGCTCGTCAAGATGCTCATCAAGACCTTTCCTTCGCAGTTCTGCCAGACGCTTCGGAGGCTGTTGTGAAAGACATCCAGCCTTGTGCGGAGAGTTCCTCTTCGAAGCGTAGATCCCTCTTGAGAGTTGGGGCTAAAGGTCTTAGACCTCTCCATTCTGTGGATTCATCTGTTGCTCCTATGGAAGAGGGAGAAGTAAGCAGTTCGACGGAGGCAGTAGATGAAGAGCAGCCTTCGACATCGTCTTCATCAGACTACCAGGTCTTGGCCCGCCTTCTTCGTGCTTTGTTTGGAGACAAGCTCCAACCCTCGGCCCCTCGCTCTCCTCCTTCACAGTTATCCTCTTCCAAATCCAGTAAATCGCCGGGATTTGTGAAAATGAAGATTTCCCTTTCTACGAAGAGAGCCTTCAAGAAGGTCCATGATTGGATGGATTTGAGAAAGGCCCAAGGCAAGACTTCTTTTGCCCTGCCTCCGTCAAGACTCAATGGCAAAGCAGGGATGTGGTATGAGACAGGAGAGGACGTTGGGTTGAGAGTTCCTTCCTCTGCCCAAGGCGACTTTGCCAGCCTAGTTGACGCTCCGAGGAGGTCTTTCCTTTCTTCTGCAAAGGTGTCGTGGACGCCTTCTGAATTGGACCACCATCTAAATGGACTGTTTTGGACGATGGAAGTTTTTAACTTTTTGGACTGGTGTTTGGGAGTCCTGGATGTACAGTCACAGAGTCCGGACTCGATTAGTCTGGGGGAGCTGTCCAGCGTTCTGGTGTGTATGGACAAGGCCGTCAGGGATGGTTTGGAGGAGCTGGCTTTGCACTTTTGTACAGGGCTCTTGAAAAAGAGAGCTTTGTACTGCAACTTTACTGCGAAGTCTGTTTCTCCCTCTCAGAGGGCAGAGTTGCTGTTCACCCCTCTTTCGAGCCATCTCTTCACCCAGTCTATGATCAAAGATCTAGCCGTCAGCCTGCAGGAGAAGGCTACTCAAGACCTTCTGGCCTAGTCTTCCAGACGTCCGGCAGTCCCTTCGACTTCTACGCTGGGGCAAGCTTCCAAGAAGCATAAGCCCTTTCGAGGGGGAGCTTCTTCGAGATCATCTCCTCGAGGAAGAGGTCTTCCCAGAGGCAGAGCCCCTTCCAAGATCAGGGGTAAAAAGTGAGACGTCAGTCCTTCAGACACCAGTCAGAGCCAGGCTTCGTTTATTTGCAAGAGCCTGGAGAGAGAGAGAGAGAGAGAGAGAGACGGACAGCTGGTCCCTCGATGTCATCGAACGAGGATACAAGATCCCTTTCCTCAAACTGCCTCCGCTGTGCACGACACCCAGGGATCTGTCACCCTCTTACCATCGGGAGAAGCAGCAGATTCTGTACGATCTGCTCGAGCAAATGCTCGAAAAGAGGGCCGTGGAACAGGTCCTAGGTCTGGAATCCCCAGGCTTCTACAAAAGGTTGTTCCTGTTGCCAAAACAGTCGGGAGGATGGCGACCAGTATTAGATGTCAGCAGATTGAACCTTTTTGTGGGAAAGCAAAAGTTCAAGATGGAAACACCTCAGTCAGTTCTAGGAGCCTTAAGACCAGGCGACTGGATGGTGTCCTTAGACCTTCAGGACGCTTATTTTCACGTTCCTATCCATCCTCAGTCGATGAATTACCTGCTGTTTGTTCTGAAGGGGAAAGTTTTTCAATTCAGGGCTCTTTGCTTTGGGTTAAGCACAGCCCCGATGATCTTCACGATTTTAATGAAGAATGTGGCGAGATGGCTTCATCTTTTGAACGTAATAATCTCTCTATATTTAGAAGACTGGTTTATTCGAGCCTCTTCGAAGGCAAAGTGTCTGAAGGACCTTCACACGACGTTGGATTTGGCAAAGTCCCTGGGACTTCTGGTAAACTTCGAAAAGTCCCATATGATCCCGATGCAGTCCATTGTGTATCTGGGGATTCAGATGGATTCAGTGGCTTTTCGAGTTTTTCCGTCCCAGGGTAGTCAGCAGCAAGGCTTAGACAAAGTGTCAGCCTTCCTGGGGAAGGAAACATGCTCGGTGAGGGAATGGATGAGTCTGCTGGGGACCATTTCTCGCTGGAGAAGTTTGTTTCCCTGGGGAGACTGCACCTCAGACCTCTCCAGTCCTGGTTTTTGTCTAGCGAGAGAGATCCTGTTGTGGGCACAAGCACGAGATGTAACGATCCTTACGAGGTTCATGGCAGGTGTCGAGAATGTCCGTGCAGATCTTCTCAGTCGGCAAGATCAACTGCTGCCGACCGAATGGACTCTTCACCAGGAGGTATGCCAGGAGCTGTGGAGGTTATGGGGACGTCCACTAGTAGACCTATTCGCTACATCGAGGACGAAGAGACTTCCGCTATACTGCTCCCCTGTTCTCGATCCAGGAGCAGTAGCGATAGATGCCCTTCTCTGGGATTGGACAGGGATGGACCTTTATGCCTTTCCCCCGTTCAAGATCTTGGGAGAAGTCAAGGAAGTTTGCAGCGTTGGAAAGGACGAGAATGACGTTGATCGCTCCGCTTTGGCCTGCGAAAAAATGGTTCACAGAGGTCATGACCTTCCTAGTAGACTTCCCAAGGAAGTTACCCTTGAGGATAGATCTACTCAGACAGCCCCACTTCGAGAGGTACCACAAAAACCTCTCTGCTCAGAGTCTGACTGCATTCAGACTATCGAAAAGTTGGCCAGAGCGAGAGGTTTTTCAAGACCAGTGGCAAGAGCTATTGCCAATGCAAGAAGAGCTTGCAGTGTACCAATCGAAGTGGGCCGCTTTCAGGAGTTGGTATAGAAAGAAGGGCATTTCCTCTACCACAACCTCTGTGGATCAAATAGCAGACTTCCTCCTTTATCTAAGGAATGATTTAAAGCTGGCAGTCCCGACAATAAAAGGCTACAGGAGTGTGTTGTTGGCAGTCTTTAGACACAGAGGCCTGGACTTAGCTAATAACAAGGACCTTCACGATCTCTTAAGATCCTTTGAGACCACGAAGGTGGCTCAGCCTAAGCTGCCTTCCTGGAACTTGGACGTGGTCTTGAAGTTCCTGACGTCCAGTCCATTCGAACCTCTCCATGCTGCATCTTTGAGGGACATTACCAGAAAGGCTGTTTGTTGGATTTAAAGGGCATAATGCCGTTTGTTCATTCAGCCCGACGTTTCTAGCCAAAAATGAAAACCCGTCCAACCCTTGGCCCAAGAGCTTTGAGATCAAGGGGATGGCTGAAATTATTGGACGAGAGCCAGAGAGAGTCCTGTGCCCTGTCAGGGCTCTCAAATTTTATTTGCAGAAGACAAAGGAATGTCGAGGTCCTTCAAGCAACTTGTGGTGTTCGGTAAGAAGGCCAGACTTGCCGATGTCTAAGAATGCTCTGGCGTTCTTCTTGAGAGACACCATCAAGGAGGCTCATTCATCTTGCAAGGACAGTGATCTGAAACTGTTGAAAGTGAATGCTCACAAAGTGAGAACTATCGCAACCTCGGTAGCTTTCCAAAAGAATACGGCACTCAGTGACATCCTGGGTGCCACCTTTTGGCGGAGCAACTCTGTGTTCGCTTCACACTACCTGCGGGACGTGAAGACGACATACGAGAACTGCTGTTCGCTAGGGCCATACGTTTCCGCAGACACAATTTTGGGGGCAGGAAGTAGCACTCATCCTATCCTGTAGAAAATGGTTTGGAGGAGTTTTTAAATTTATTGTGTTTATGGTTGTTGGTTGGTTGCCAGAGGCGGACTTCCCAGTCTTTAGCTTAAGATAGGCTACCTTAACTTTTGCTAGGTTTGGTCAGGTGGTGGTTTATTGCTTCGTTGCCCTCATAGTATGGTCAAATGATCTAGTCGCATTGTGGTCACACCCCCGTTGACAGATCATCTAGAACTCACCAGCTATATAGGTCACTACCTTGCTGGAGAGACTAGTAAAGCAGAAGCCGACTTGGGTGACAGTAATCACGAAGTCAGCTATGCTAACAGGTAAAGAACCAAGATGTCAATCATCTACATGTATTTGTTTCCTAAATCCTATTCTGTCTCTTCCCACCTCCAAAGGTGGGATTCAGCTATATATATATATCTGACAGGTAAGTCTCATGAACAAAATGATATTGTTATGATACAATAAAGTTTGTTCATACTTACCTGGCAGATATATATAATCAAAGTGCCCACCCACCTCCCCTCAGGAGACAGTGGCACTTGAAAATCCGAATAGAAAATGGGAATGGTTCCTGATACCCACCTCCCAGCGGCGGGAATGGGTACTAACCACCTGGTCTCCAACTGCGTGTGTCTTAAGTTTTGAAATTCTGTCGGACTTCGGAGAATACAGCTATATATACTACATCTGCCAGGTAAGTATGAACAAACTTTACTGTATCATAACAATATCATTTTCGGCCTCAGAATTGGCGCATCTACTGAAGAACATCTTCAAAGTGTTTGAAGTTTTGAATTTTCTTGATTGGGCAGTAGGTGCTTTGGCTCACAAAATTAGATCCTGCTTGGTCATGCCGGAGATATTCTTCGGATTGGTTGGGAGTGTTGTCTTGTATTGGCATGGGAATTACAGTTGGCTCCCATGAGTTAGCTTCCCTGTATACGTTGGGAACTGAAGAAGAGGGAGCTTTGGTGCTCGTACACCTCTAAAGGAGTAACGGCGACTTAAAGAATGTTTTTGTTGTAGTCTCCGCGCCAAATAAAAAACACCTTTTTTCCCAGTCTACAGTCCTCGACATAGCTTCTGAGTTGCAGAAGAAAAGTACTCAGGATCTCACTCAGTCTTCTAAGAGACCAAAGGAGACTCCTACTGTTAATATGAGGCAGTCTCTTCCTCCATGGGCACAGCCCTTTCGGTCCAGACCAAGATCTTTGTCCCACTTCAGAGGAAGTACCCGCTTTGCCTCGAAGGCAGTCAAGAAATCCTCTGCTAAGGGAGGAGAAAGTTCTCTATGCACAAGTCGTAGCCAGACTTCTTTTGTTTTGGGAAGTGTGATAGAAGAAGGGAGCAGAAGCCTGGGTGAAGGTTCTGAATAGAGGTTATATCGTCCCCATTGTGAAAAATGCCTCCCTTAGTCAACACGTCAGTTGTATTGACTGCATATTCACAAGGATCAGAAAGGTTTTCGGCACTTGAAGTTGTTGTCTCTTTTAAAAAAGGGGATAATAGAGCCAGTGTAGGACCTTCATTCTCCAGGTTTCTACAACCGCCTGTTTGTGGTCCCCAAGTCATCAGGGGGCTGGAGGACCGTCTTGGATGTCAGTGCTTTCAACAACTTCATCTTGAAGACAAGATTCAAGATGGAAACAAACCAGTCAGTCCTGTCGTCCCATCGCCCAGGAGATTGGATGACGTCTTTAGACGTACAGGACACGTATTTCCATGTATGGTACCTGTTCATCCCAGTTCAAGGAAGTACCTCAGGGTTGTATTCGAGGGAAGGACTTATCAATTTTGCACTCTTTGCTTCGGTCTTTCGACAACACCACAGGTTTTCCAGGTCGATGGCCCCCATCGCAAAGTGGCCACACCTTCAGGGGATAAGAATCTCCTTGCATTTGGACAATTGGCTTCTCAATTCAATTCGGGGAGTCAGTGCAAGGAGGACCTTAGGAAGACGCTCTTGTTAGTACAAGAATTAGGTACAGTCACCTCTCAATTAACGCATGTTTAATTAATGCGTTTTTTATTTCACGCGAGCTACAAAATGTTTAAAAATGTTTAAAAAGTGCAAAAATTTTGATTTAACACAAATTGGCGCCCAAGCATTGTTTTCAAATCACCCGCACATCAGGGCTGCAGATGACGGCCTTCGACAGAAAAAGACATAGCACAGTATGAATTTATTAATAAAGGGAAGAACTTTGGTAATTTATTAATAAAGCAAATAAATTGACACGAACCGATAATCTGCTTCGGTCCAACATTGGCATAATTGAGCGATGTCAGGCTGCTGATGGCTACATATAATTACACACGTAACGAATATGCATCTTTTCCATGAATCTTTTAAAAAGTTATACACTACTTCACAGTATCCAATAATATTTTAAGTATTCTCATATTATTGTGTTATAAAATAATAACATAGCGGTCAATGTTTTGGTTTGGAAATCAGCTGATGGCAAATATGAGTTTATTTTACCATATTTAACTCAGTTCTGTGCAAATTTTCTTGCATCTAGTTAGCATAAACGAATATCTAGATAGTACTTTACTTATGTGAGACAAGGTCATTTTTTGTTATATGACAAGTTTTTAAGTCGAATTATGGCTTGAATAAGTCTCATTGTGAACTAAATTATTTTTGTTAACAGATTATTTTGGGAGCATGTTTATTGCGTAAAAAAAAAACGTGATTCCGTTCTCTATTTTCACTTTATTTCATCGTAACATGAGCTGTACGTCATTTATCTTTTATTGGCATGAAAACAACAGTAAAATTTGCTGCTTCAAGCCCAGTAGTTTTGATTAAAATGATTTTCTCCCAATTTTATCTACGGCCGTGTTTGATGGCATAACTTGACGGGAGTTTTAGCCTTGGTGCCGATGCACGATAATAGTCATTAGCAGCTTGAACAGCTTTCTCAGCTTCAGCTACAACTTGGTTTAAATTTAACAGCATATTTCCTTGCTGATCTATTATCTCTTATTATCTTTAACCCATTCAGTATGATAAGACAGGTGTTAAACAAGTTTCTGTCTCACCAGAATGTATATCTCCAATTCTAGTAGCACCTTTCTGGCCGTTGAAGGAATGGTTCAAGATGTTGATCACCTAGTGGCCTTCCCGAGGCTGCTTCCTCCAAAGAGGCAGTTGCTCAGACTACCTCACTTCCAGAGGTTCCACCAAGGCTTGTCTTCTCTGGCCCTAGCAGGCTTCAAACTGTCAAGAGACTCCTTAGAAACATAGGTTTTTCTAAAGCAACTGCAGAGGCAATCGCTAGATGGAGAAGGCAAACTTCTGATGCCATCTGTCAGAACAAGTGGAGGATCTTCAGAGAGTGGTGCAGGACAGTCAATGTCTTCTCTTCCCAAACCTCTGTGACTCAAATACCTGACTTCTTATTACATTTAAGATCAGCAAGGAACCTCTCAATGTCCATCATTAAAGGCTATAGAGCCATGTTGGGGTCAGTCTTTCGTCATAGAGGATTAGACTTGTCCTACAATCTGGACATTTAAAACACCTCTAGGGGTACAGATTCACCTTAAGTAACTTGGAATCTCGACATAGTTTTGAAGTGGTTGTCAGGTCCTTGATTTGAACCTATGCATTCTATCTCCTTAGAGACTTGACAAGAAAAACCCTTTTTCTGATATCTTTGGCGACGGCAAAGATGGTCAGTGAAGTGCATGTCTTGGATATAAAGGTAGGGTTTTCTAAGGGAATGCTATCTGTTCATATTCCATCAGTTTTTTTTGGCTAAGAATGAGTCCAGTGAGATCTTTAAAATACCACTTACACAGAACTAAGGACATTCAGTGATTCTTGCAGTCTGTGGTGCTCTGTCAAGAACCGGTCTAGACCTTTATCTTAGAATGCTCTGGCATTCTTTCTAAGAGGTGTGATCAGGGAGGCTCAATTCAAGATGTGTTCCCTTTGTATAAAGTGAAAGCTCATGAGATTAGAGCAGTGGCTACTTCTGTGGCTTTCTAAAGAGATCTGTCCTTATCAGCAATTTTAAATTCTACATTTTGGAAATGTAAATTGGTGTTTGTGTCTCATTATCTGCGAGATATTATATTGAAAAGTGTATGATTACAGGCACTCCCCGGTTATCAGCAGACTTGGTTATAAGGTATACGGTTTTATGGCACCATAAGGGTGTTTATGGATAACCAGTTATTGGCGCCATTATTGTGCCATAAATCACCAAGTTTTGGTTAATGGTGGTTTTCACTTATCGGCATACCCCCGGGAACAGAACCCCCGCCGATAACTGGTGACTGCGTGTATTGTAGAACTTTTGGTCCTTTTCTTGCGGCTGGTGTGGTGTTGGGAAGGAAGTGTAGGAAGCAACCCTTCCTACAAACTTTTTTTTCTCCTTGATATAAGGTGTATATGTATTTTGGGAGGTGTATATGTATTTTGGGAAGCCTGGAGGTACAAAGTCCTTGGGTCCTTTGGTAGGGTGGTGGTGGTATTTATTTTAAACAAGTTTTGGAAATAGGCAAAAAAAAATTTTTTTTATTTAGTGCGTTATTGGTATTGAATCCTGGGCCGGGGTAATTTACCTATCCTTTGTTGGCCATCGGAAATTTCCTTCGCCACAAGGGTCCCACTAAAATACTAGGGTCTTACCAGCTTCACAGCTACATCTACATGAAGATGAGTGACATTCAGAGGCAGTATTTTCCTGCATCAACTCTTATCAAGTAAGGAATCACAAATATTTTTTTTATATAATGTTGGCAAAATTTTTTTTTATCCTCTTTGTAGTTAGTGTTAATTTTTTTAGGTAGAAATATCCATGCATCTCATCATCCCTCAATGTGGGAATCAGCTATATAATTACTGGGTAAGTCTCAAAATTAAAAATTACATTTTTATAATAAAAGTGTTAATTATACTTACCCAGTAATTATATAATCGGAGCCCACCCTCCGACCCCTAGCATGGTCTTTTCTTTTTAAAGGCATGAATCAAACTGTGCTCTTTGTCAAGTGGTTCCTCTCTTACCCCAAAAGTGGGCGGGGTCATAGTTACCTAGCCAAAACAGAACAGAAAATTAGCCACTCTGCAAATTTTGGAATTTAACTGCCGGGCGAGTGAAACTTAGCTATATAATTACTGGGTAAGTATAATTAAAACTTAATTTTTTTTTATGTGTCATTTTTTGTTTGTGGATGTGAAAACAATTGTTTTTATGCATTCAACTTACCTGTCAGATATATACTTAGCTATAGACTCCGTCGTCCCCGATAGAAATTCGAATTTCGCGGCACACTCTACAGGTAGGTCAGGTGATCTACCGCCCCGCCGCTGGTGGCGGGAATAGGAATCATTCCCATTTTCTAAGACAGATTTTCTCTATCGGCCATGACAGCAACATTGTTGTTGTTACTCCTGATTTGATTTTCGTGTTTTTTCATCGCTATTGATCTTCTAAGCCGGTTATTTTGGTGACGTATTGGATCTTTGGTTTGGCATACTCTTTCGTGGACTGTTATTTGGACTTGGTTTTTGGATATTTCTCATAATGTCGGATTCTAGCTTTACGGTTAGAAGACAGTGTGTAAATGAGGGATGCATGGTGAGGCTACCGAAAGCTTCGGTAGATCCTCACACAGTTTGTAAGGGGTGTAGAATGAATGAATGTTCAATATCTAACACCTGTGATGAATGTGTAGGTTTGAATGAGGAAGAATGGAAGAATTTAAATTCCTATTTAAGGAAATTAGATATGGATAGGGCTAGGAAGGCTTCCTCCAGAAGCGTAAGTAGGTCTCGTTCTAACGAGTCTATTAAATTAACACCTAACCCTAAACCTGTATCTTCTTCCTCTTGTACTAAGACTGCAAATCCAGCAACGGAAATTGCAGATCTTAAAGCTGCACTACAAAGGATGGAACGTAATATGCTGATGTTACAAGGTAAGCACAGTGAGAGTGATTTAAGTGTCCCTAGTGCAGTGGAGGGTGCGTCTGATCGGCTCCATCTCGCTCCCAGGCCTAGACCTCTTCCAAGCTCACAGGCCCAGAGGAGAAGGAATGTCAAAAGCCTTACGGAGGTTATGGAGAATACCCACCGATCAGACGTCCCCTTGGCAGATTCTGTGACGACCCGAACTGCCAAGGATCACTACCGAAAAAGCATCCTAAAAAAAGTGTTTTTCGTCGTCAGATTCTTCACTAATGTAAAGGGGCGGAGCTCTGATGAACTGTCACGCCCCTTAAAGAGGAGTTGGAAGGCTCCAACTTTGAATTCAAGCCCTGAGCTTTTCTCCGATGGATCTCCATGTGAAAGGAAGACAAGAAAATTAATTCCTAAACGTAAATCGGAGTCTCCTTCCTCTTCTAGACCTCCCTCACCTGAATCAGGAAAGGAGAAAGAGAATGCGGCTGCGAAAATTCTCCTAAATGTACAGGAGCAGCTTTCCGCTTTAGTAGGAGTTTTTACGAAGGAGACTCCCAGATAAAAGGACTCTTTCCTTCCGATAAAGAGAACGAAGGGAAGGAAAGAAGAAAAGAATGCGCCAAAAGCGCCAACCTGGCGCAATGCGCCAGATGCGCTAGAAGCTCCATACGAGTCAGAAGAGCCAGAAGCGCCAGAAGCGCCACCCTGCCGAAATGCGCCAGAAGCGCCAGCCAAGAGACGGACTTCTTCCAAAAGACAATTAAGCCAGGAGGGTTTGTCTAGCTTTCGTAAGGATAAACCTTTACCTGACAGGGAATCTAGGTGCCGCACAGGTGGCCGTAGCCCTTGTCAGGATATGGGTGGTTCCAGGGAAAGCGATAGGAGAGGACATCCTTCCTCTGACAGGAGAGAAAGGTGCCGCACAGGCGGCCGTCGCTCTTGCCAGGAGAAGGATAAGGTCGTGTTGCAGGATCAACCTATCTCTCGTAGGGATGCAAGTTGCCGCACAGGCGGTCGTCGTTCTTGCGAGAGTGGAGCAGATGTTGCAAGAGACCCGTCTCCTATTGAAAATAAACAATCCTCTTCGGAAATGGAGTTGGATTTGGAAGAAGTTTCGGACTCGGAAGACCACTCGGCTCCAGGCTTGTCAGATTACAAGACGCTGGCAGCCCTCTTACTTCAAGAGTTTGGGGACTCTTTAAGCCCTACTGCTCCTCCTTCTCCGAGGTCTTTATTTACAAGTACAAAGGTCTCGAAGCCATCATCCTTCGTTAAAATGAAGCCAACCATTTCTATGAATAAGGCTCTCCGATTTGTAGGAAATTGGTTTAAATCCAAGGAGAAGGCGGGGAAGACAGTCTTTGCCTGCCCTCCTTCCAAACTATCAGGAAAGAAGGGAATTTGGTACGAGACGGGCGAATCACTGGGTCTAGCTCTCCCTACCACTGCCGAAGCAGATTTTTCGAATCTGGTGGATTCGTCAAGGAGACAAGCCTTGTCATCGGCAAAAATCACATGGGGGACTTCTGAGATGGACCATCTCCTCAAGGGATTGTTTAATGTCTTAGAAGTTTTTAACTTCTTAGACTGGTCCCTTGGGGTGTTGGCCAAGAAGACTCAAGAGAATGAATCTCTTAGTCCAGAAGTCCTTTATAGTGTACTGTCCTGCATGGACAAAGCGGTTCAAGATGGATCAGGAGAGGTGGCCTCGCTGTTTGGAACTGGAATTCTGAAGAAGAGAGTCTTATTTAGCTCCTTTCTGACGAAAGCAGTTACTCCCATTCAGAGGTCATCTCTTCTTTATGCTCCTCTTTCGGACCAATTGTTTCCTGCACAACTAGTTAAGGACATTTCTCATTCTTTGACAGAAAAGGCCACGCAAGATCTCTTGGCCCAATCTGCAAAGAAATCAAGGGCTTCGGTTCCTGTTAAGAGAGAGAATCGTACTCCTCAACAGCCCTTTCGAGGGAGCTCCTCTGCCAGACCCTCCTTTAAGAAGAGAGGAGTACAGAAGAGAGGTAGGTCTTCATTCAGACCTATCAAGAAAGCAAAATGAAACACCAGTCCTTCAAGCACCGGTAGGAGCCAGACTTCGGAAATTTTCCGAAGAATGGACTCTGAGACAGGCAGAAATATGGTCCCTTTCAGTAGTAACGAAGGGATATATGATCCCCTTTTGAGACAGGCCTCCCTTGACAACGAACCCGAGGGAACTGTCAGCCCAATACAGGGACCCTGCCAAGAAAGAAGCATTATTGCAACTGGTAGAACAGATGTTGCAAAAGGAGGCCATCGAAGTGGTTCGGGATCCGCATTCCCGAGGATTCTACAACCGTCTTTTTTCTTTTTCGGTTCCGAAATCCTCAGGAGGGTGGAGACCGGTCCTGGATGTGAGCGCATTGAACCGATTTGTAGAGAACACAAAGTTCTCTATGGAAACATCAAAATCGGTTCTTGCGGCTCTTCGTCCAGGAGATTGGATGGTCTCCTTAGATCTACAAGATGCTTACTTTCATGTCCCCCTGCATCTATCATCGAAGAAATATCTCCGATTCATGATGCAGGGAAAAGTATTCCAATTCAGAGCCCTATGCTTCGGCCTGTCTACGGCCCCTCAAGTATTCACGAGGCTAATGATGAATGTTGCGAGATGGCTACATCTAGAAGGGATAAATATATCCCTTTATCTGGACGATTGGCTAATAAGAGCAAAATCGGAACTTCAGTGCTTGAAGGACTTGTAGAAGACTTTGGATTTGACAAAATCTCTGGGACTACTCGTGAACCTCGAGAAATCACAATTGATCCCCAGACAGAACATAGTCTATCTGGGGATACAGATGGATTCTCGGGCTTTTCGGGCTTTTCCATCTCAAGAGAGAATTGCTCGAGGCTTAGAAAAAATCTCGAACTTCTTAGGGAAAGAATGGACCTCGGTGAGGGAATGGCTCAGTCTTGCTGGGCACTCTTTCCTCGTTAGAGCAGTTCATTTCCCTAGGGAGATTAAATCTCAGACCTCTGCAATTTTATCTCAAACAAATGTGGAGTCAAAAGACAGGAGACTTGTCAGACTGTTTTCCCATTCAACAGGGGATAAAATCCGACCTGAAGTGGTGGTTAACCCCATTAACAAAGAACGAAGGGGTGTCCCTCTTGATTCGGAACCCTCACCGAGTGTTGTTTTCCGATGCCTCGGAAACAGGTTGGGGAGCAACACTGGGTCCAAAGGAGGTTGCAGGTACCTGGACCAAACAACAGACTACACTGCACATCAATGCGAAGGAACTCCTGGCGATTCATCTAGCCCTGGAATACTTCGAAGCGGAAGTCAGAGGAGTGGTAGTTCAAGTCAATTCCGACAATAGCACAGCTCTGGCTTACATCCGGAATCAAGGGGGCACTCACTCTTTCTCACTGAACGAAATAGCGAGAGATCTATTAACCTGGACAGAGGAACGGGGCATTATTCTGCGGACAAGGTTTGTTCAAGGAGTAAAAAACCTAAGGGCAGACAGGTTGAGCAGAAAGAACCAGGTACTCCCGACAGAGTGGATTGCTCGCACTCAGAAGTCTGCAGACAAATGTGATCTCTCTGAGGAAGACCCCAGATCGACCTGTTTGCCACGTTCCTCTCCAGGAAGATAGACAACTTCTGCTCGCTAGAAGAAGATCCCAGAGCCACGGCGATCGATGCTTTCCTCATGGATTGGTCAGGCATAGACGCCTACGCCTTTCCCCCATTCAAATTGCTGGGGGAAGTACTAAGAAAATTTGTGGCATCGGAGGGAACGAGACTAACTCTAATTGCTCCCTTCTGGCCTTCCCGAATCTGGTTCACAGAGGTACTGGAATGGACGGTGGACTTCCCCAGATCTCTACCAAACAGGACAGATCTGCTCAGACAACCCCACTTCGAGAGGTTCCACAAAAACATCCAAAGTCTCTCCCTGACTGCCTTTCGACTATCGAAAGACTGGTCAGAGCGAGAGGCTTTTCAAAGAAAGTGGCAACTGCAATTGCTAGAGCCCGCAGAGCCTCTACTTGCGGGTCTACCAAATTCACACCCGAAAGTGGGAAGTTTTTCCCGTAGATGGTGTAGGTCGAAGAAGCTGTCCTCTTCCAATACCTCTCTGTAACCGAAATCGCGGATTTTCTCCTCTTCTTAAGAGAAGAGTCCAAATTGGCCGTATCCACTATCAAGGGATATAAGAGCATGCTCTCAGCGGTTTTTAGAAACAGAGGGCTGAATCTTGAAAATAATAAGGATCTTCATGATCTCATCAGGTCTTTCGAGACTAAGAAATTGAGATCTTCTATTCCCCGAGTTGGAACCTTGACGTAGTCCTAAAATTCTTGGTTTCGGACAGGTTCGAGCCTCTAGATAAAATCTCATTCAGAGATCTTACTAGTAAATGCATATTCCTGTTGGCTCTCGCAACTGCTAAGAGGATCAGTGAATTGCATGCTTTGGACTCTCGGGTGGGATTTAAAAAAGACTCGGCTGTTATTTCTTTCCAGGATCTATTCCTAGCAAAGAATGAAAACCCTTCTAAACCTTGGCCTAGAAGTTTTGAAGTCAAGGGACTCTCTTCTCTGGTAGGTAGAGAGTTGGATCGGTCCCTTTGCCCAGTCAGGACCTTAAAATTCTATTTAAAAAAGAAGACACAGCTTCAGGGATGTCGACAAAGTCTTTGGTGTTCGGTAAGAAACCCCAAGAGACCTATGTCAAAGAACGCACTGGCGTTCTTTGTCAGAAATGTGATTACCGAAGCTCACAGGAATTGCCAAGAGAACTCTTTAAAGCTGCTGAGAGTAAAAGCTCACGAAGTCCGGGCTGTGGCAACTTCCCTTTCTTTTACTAAAAATATGTCCATGAGAAACATTTTAGCAGCAACTTATTGGAGGTGCAATTCAGTATTTGTATCCCACTATTTAAAGGATGTTAGAGTAACATATGATAAATGTTTTTCTCTTGGACCTTATGTATCAGCGGATACTATGCTGGGAAATGGAGCAGACGCTGATCCTTAATTTTGTTTTTATGTTTTTAATAATTATTTTTAATATTGTTGTTAAGTTGTGGGTTGCTTGAAAGGATGTTTGGGGATGACTCCTTTCAATCTTAGTACTAACCCCTGTCAGGATCAGGTGATCGGGATTAGTGTCGTGCTCTATGATCATGCCAATAGGCAAGGTGTTTTGTCATGTTAGTGGATAGGACCCCATTGACAAAGATCCTAAGGTTCTGAAGCGTAAGTGGGTAAGACCCCTGTAACAGACCATCAAGAACTCTTAGCATGAGGTCACTACCTCGCTGAGGCTCTTGAAGCGATACGGGCTCCTAGGCAGTAGCCATGAAGTCTTTCACTAACACAGGTAGGAATCAAGGTTTTTTTAATTTTATTACCTACAACATATGTTGTTTCCTGTCTATTTCAGGAAATTAGCTGTCTCTTACCCTCCGCCAAAGGTGCCAATCAGCTAAGTATATATCTGACAGGTAAGTTGAATGCATAAAAATGTTAGTCATGATACAATAAAGTTTTATGCATACTTACCTGGCAGATATATACGGTGTATGGCCCACCCGACCTCCCCTCAGGAGACAGGTGGAAGAGAAAATCTGTCTTAGAAAACGGGAATGATTCCTATTCCTGCCACCAGTGGCGGGGCGGTAGAGCACCTGACCTACCTGTAGAATGTGCCGCGAAATTCGAATTTCTATCGGGGACGACGGAGTCTATAGCTAAGTATATATCTGCCAGGTAAGTATGCATAAAACTTTATTGTATCATGACAATAACATATTATCAACTGGACAGGTGCTAAAAGCTGGATTATTCTAATGATATGTTTGAAAGACATAATTGAATCCAGTTTCTAAAGGGAAGCTGTTTATAAGAATTTGAATATCAGTTCAGGGGTGTATATAAACTTTATTCATTTTCTTCAAAAAAAACTACATAAAATGTATAGATTTGAAAGAAAATTGTTTGAATGGACTAATAATAAAGGTGTAAGGCTGCCTGCCTGCAAGTAAAAACAAGATTTATTAATGGAGCACTGATGTCAGTCACCAAATAAGGTTACTCTTCCTTCAATTGTGGATATTTTTTCAGCAATTGGTATGTTTATTTGTATTGTCACTATATGATGCAAATTTTGACCTAGACTAAGACTGGGCACGTGTTTGAAGCTAGATGGCAAGTGCAAGCTAACCCAGTGTGAGCTAAGAAACATGGGGTTGACTTTTATGCTTCAATATGCAATAACTAGGAGAGACTTAATGCATTCTTCAGAGTTATCAAGAATCTTAATGTAGTGCATTTCAGTTACAATAGGTGAAGTCAGTGACATTTTCTCAAGTATGTATGCTGCACAGACTTGAGGGGGTCCTTTTATATTACAAAGGTCATGCTTCTTCAGCCTTGCCATACAGAGGCATGTGTTTTAAACATGCTTCTCTTTCCTCCTGAATAAAGGAAATGCAATGACCATATAATATACTGTATATGGTTATGAATATGGGGATAATGCTCTGACAGTCCTTAATGCATTATAGTACTGTCTTTTCATGTCATCATTATTGGTTTCATAAATCAGCTAGATATGGGTGAATTTATTTGTGGTATCAATTATATATAGTATCATCAGTGTAAGCATTGTAACTTATACCAATTGAGAACTTTGTGTTTGTGCTTTCAAACTGTATAGTGAACCTTTCCTTTAGAACTTGTAACTTTTTGGTTGGGACTGTTTTGGCAAATAAGTTCGTAATATTTTGATATAAAATATATTTCTTTATAGTAAATTAGTGAGGTAGTTTAATCTGTGTCATGGATTTTAATGTTGAGGTTTTTAAACATAACAACAATGAATTTGTGCATTATCTTTGTAATAGAAATTGCCCTAGAATTCTTTATTTTACCGTCTTTCTTAAAATGAAAATTTCAGAGTAGTTTTTGTTTTTCTAGGGTAAGAGCCCTCAATGTAACTCAGAGATGGCAAACATCAGCTGCAGCAACTGCACCAAATGTCACCCCAGGCTATCAACCAATTGGACCCTTAAGTAACCAGGCCCCCCCTAAAGATCTTCGCACTGCTCACACAAATTACATGTTTGACATTGATGCCATGACTGCTCTGCTGGATCATGATAATCATGAGATGAGGGCAAAGTTCAGGTAAATATGACAATAAATGATTGTTTAATACTTATTTGAATTGTTAAATATGATAGTAAATTTTTTGTAACATTATGTTTACTTTGTTTTTTGTCAACTTGTTTTAGTTTTAAATCTGTTTTTCACGTAAGTGACTTACCAAGTAATTACATAGCTGAAAGCTTCCTACATCGGTAGTCAAAAATTCAAATTTTGGCAGCAGCGCTGCCCTCGTTAGTGTAGGTGAATGGGACCCCCCACTTCTGGGAACATCTGGTACTGCTGAGCAGATGACCAACAATTTGTTTTCTGCTGGCTCCTGATCAACATCAGTGGTCTAGCAGCAGTTCGCTTCATCACTTTTGTATTTTTGTAGTTATTTGGTGAAGTATTCTTTTAGTGGTTGTTTTGCTTTGCTAGTTAATCAGTTTGCATAGATTAACTTTAGACTACCTAAATATGTCAAACTCTAGCTTGTCAGATGTTAGGTTTTGCAGCAAAGGCTGCAAAACTAGAATGGCTAAGACTATTTACAATTTCTACTCTCAAGTGTGTGAAGTGCAGAGGACAGGAATGCAATGGGGAAGTAACTTACAATGAATGTCAGGATTAGGATGAGCAGATGTGGAAGACCTTTCAATCTCATTCTGAGAAAATGGAAAAGGATAGGAAGAGGAAGGCGGCTCATACAGCCGAAAGTAGATCAGTTATAGAAGTTGATTCCTTTGCCTGTAGAAGCAAAGAAGTCCACTATCTCTACTCTGCTTTTATCTGCTATCTCTCCTATTACCAGTCCTCCTACTTCATTGCCACACACTCCAGTTCAGGTTTCCCATGCTTCCAATCAGAATAGATGAAGAATTTGATTTTTTAGCAAAGTTGGGAATGGACTTAGGATTATTCTTTAGGGCTTTCATTGAGAAATCTACAAGTGCTAGTGTCAGTGTTGTGCCTAAGGAAGTGGCTGTCCACCCTATCAGTGCTTCTAGAAGAAGGTCATTGTCCTGCTCCCCCGCACCAGGGAGAAGACATACCGGAGGTCCAAGGGAGACTGGTGGGTTTTGCGCACGGGCAGTCGCTCCTCTGTCGAACCTGTCTTGCCACAGATTTCAACTGAACACCACAGGAAAGGCATCGCAGTGAGTGATATTCAACTATCTTTGTCCATAGTTGGCGTAGTGTAGGGTGTGGAAGTGTAGGAAGTGTTCCTCCCGATTTTTCTGTCTCTCCCCTTGAAACATGGTGTTGAGTTCTAGGGAACCCCCTGGGGGTTACAAAGTACCTGGAGTGCCCACCAGTTTTAATGTTGGGTAGTGGTCATGTCTTTTTTTTTTTTTTTTTTTTTTTTTTTTTTTTTTTTTTTTTTTGTGTAGGTGACAAATTTGTCTGGTATATTGTATGGTGGTAGGTACTGTTTCTTGGGCAGGGGCAATTGTGTTTGCTTTGTTGGCCTTCGGTAATAACCTTCATTGCAAAGCTGTTTTAATACCTTGTCAGCCTTCGGAGTACTCCTTTGCTGCAAGTTCCCATGTCTGTAGAAGTGCTCCTGGGCTATACCACCACGTCCAACAGGTTGAGATGAGCGCCAACCAGAGGCAGTATCTACCTGCAGCACCTCTCTCAACAAATGAGGAAACAAGCATTGTCTCAATGCTAGCCTATTTATATGCTCAATTTCATTACTCATTTTTAAATGTATTGAGTTACTTTTGTCCATGTTCCCCACCATCTCCAATTTGGAATCAGTCAAGTAATTACGGTGTAAGTTACTTGTATAAAAATGACATTATTATATGATAAAATATTATTTTATTTGTACTTACCCAATAATTACGGATGGAGCCCACCCTCCTCCCTGCACATGGACATATAAGCTTAAACAAATTGAGCTATTGGGTGGGTTGTTCCTCTTTCATACCCCAAAAGTGGACAGGTCTTGTCACCTACATAAACAAACGAATCGGTACCACAAATTAAAAAAATTCAAGCTGCCATCAAATAGAAACTTTTAGCTAAGTACAGGCAGCCCCTGGCTATTGGCAGGGGATCCATTCTCGGCTGGGTACTGATAAGCAAAAACCACAAAAAACCGAAACTCTTTGATTTATGGCTCTGAGTTTTGGTTAATGGTGCCTCTGCTAGGTATATTATGATGCCATAACTCTTATTATCAGCACCTTATGGCGCCAATATCCGAAACTTGGCCCGTTATGGTGCCATAAGTTGCCGATTTTATGGCTCTAGACAAGCGGCATAAAACCGAATCGCCATTAACCGAGACTGCTGATAACTGCCTGTAATTACTGGGTAAGTATATATATAAAACTTTATTTTATCATAAAAATGTAATTTTACTTTATAAATAGTAGCATTGTAACATTTCTTTAGTAGTATATTGAAAGAGATAGTGATTGCAGGCAGACAACATTTGTTTCAGTGAGATTACACATTCAAGTAACTTAACATATTCGAACTTTTGTTATGATGGCACAAGTTTTTGTATACATACATATATTCAGAAATGTTGTAAAATATCTTTAACAGACTTGAAATTACAGTATCAGTAGTATTGCTATGTGGGTGAGAAAAGGAAAGAAATATTCATTAGGCTAGTTTATTTGTATGATTATGTAAGGTCAAGAGTCCATGATTTGATTTGAAGCTTTAATGATTATTTTTTGTATACTGTGCAACATAAATATCAGTCAAGAAGATTTTCAGACTAGTCAGACAAACATTTTTATGATTAAGTTTACTCATATTGTACTATTGCTTTAGTTAAAGTAGTTATGGTGTAACAAAGAGAGAGAAGAGATGGTAGACTACTTATATATTAGTCCATTCATTAGGCAAAATCAGTTACAAATAATTCAGGTACTACTATAATTCATGAAAATAAATATTTGATAAGAGATAGACCTTCTGGTGCTGAATTTAGCTATTGTTGAAGCTGACTTTATAATTAGTTTGTGGTTTGAGTGGTTGCTGATTTGACTGGATTTGTCGACTTTATGGTTGCTATAACAGTGATGAGGTCTGATGCTTCTCCTACCTGGAGAAAGGATCAGTAGTATAGGTGCCAGGCCATAAATGTATGTTGCCAAATAATTAAGCTAAGTCCAAAAATAAAATTGTAATGCTTGTATGTATGGTAGGGGTGTTGAGGGACTTGGATGCACACTCAGACAGATGGAAGCTAGAATTCTTGAAATGTTTTGGAGTTGTCTAGAAATTATGCTACCCTGGATTAGGTTATTTTAGAGTACATACTGTAATGGGTTTGTTTTGAAAGAAGCTAGGACTTTTGATGCTTATAAATTTAAGGGAGTGACATTACCATAGAAAAAACTGCTCGTGTCATAATTTATGTGACCAATTTATCCTTTGATATTTATTTTTGTTAACTTTTTATTGTACAGTAGTACCTCGAGATACGAAAGGCTCTACTTACGAAAAACTCGAGATACGAAAGCCAATGCGAAAAATTTTACTGCTCTACATACGAAAAGTTTCCAAGATACGAAAGGTTGTTGTCTGTAAAGTTCCGAGATTCGCCCGGACCACCGAGAACAATTTTAAAACTCCCGCGCCGCCAACTGAGTAAACTCGCCACCATCCTCCCGCTCTCCCATTGGTTCCTGATGCTAGTCACCCCATAAGGTCCTGCTCTCCTATTGGTCAGCATCTACCCCTTGTGCTTTAAGTATTCTATTGGTAAAAGGATGCTGTAAATTGAAAAACTTATTCATGCAATACATTTAATAAAAAAAAAACATTATGTATAGATAGAATAAAGAATAGAAATGAATGGTTATTATACTGTTTGGTAGTTTCAGTAGTTGAAGAGAGATAATGAAAATTTATGGCTTACTGTGTAAAGTGATTGCTTGGCGATCGTGCGATACTCGTAAGTGCTGGATGTAAACAGATAGTTTTGGAAGCTTTTTTTTTGTTTTTTTGTTTATTATAGTTAATGGTTACTTAATAATTATTTGAAATGAGTACATGCAATACATTTAATAAAAAAATTGTGAATTAGATATCATAAAAATTATAAAAATAAATCAGACTGCCAACAAATACGTATTTTTTAGAAGTTCTTCTGTTTTTTATTACGTTACATATACGTATGTTTCATTATAGCTGTCAGTAACTCGGTATCTCCGTTAGGTAAAGATAGAATAAAGAATAGAAATGAATGGTTATTATACTGTTTGGTAGTTTCATTAGTTGAAGAGAGATACTAATGACAATTTATGGCTTACTGTGTGCTAGGAAAAATGATTGCTT
>NC_061101.1:33196292-33252005 GCF_015104395.2 Macrobrachium nipponense
TTGATATCATGAGTAAAGTTAACTGTAATGAAAAACGGTTACTTAAAAATATTTACAAGAAATCAGACAAGAGAGATATCCAATTTCATTTAACACATTGTAAAGTATGATTAATTGCCTTGCCATTGATATGATATTCATTACTATTGAGCCAAAGTATGATACTGCAAAGCCTTAGAAAAATGTAAGGTTTACTTGAGTGGCAAGCAGAGTAACAATTTATGTCACTTGTTTTTCAAATTTGCTGTAATTATTATATACAAGGTATGTTCAATAAGTAATGAGAAAATGTCAGGAGAGACGCTATTTATTTTCATAGGATTACACAACTTTGTCTCCTTCAAAATAATTGCCTCTCGCAGCTACACACTTCTGCATGCGTCTCCCCAATCCTGGAAGACCTCCTCAAACTCCTTTTTCAGTAGTCCCTTCAGGTAACTTTCCGATGCCTCTTTCAGCTCCTCTGTTGAATGGAATCTGGTTCCCCTGAGGCTGTCTTTCATGTGTGGGAATAGGAAGAAGTCACAAGGGGCTAGGTCAGGGCTGTAGGGTGGGTATTGTACCACTTTCATTCCTTGTCGGCCATCCAGTGGTCACCAGGCGTTGACTTGTGGCATGGGGCATTGTCCTGGTGGAACCACCACTGACCACTCCTCCACTGCTGAGGCCTCTTCTTCCTCATCTTGTCCCTGATCCTTTTCAGAACAGTAAGGTAATAGTATTCCTCTTTGACGGTTTGACCCTGAGGAACCCACTGAACGTGAATGAGCCCCCTGGGAGTCAAGAAAAGGAATAACCATGGCCTTCTCTTGCGACCTGCTCAGCTTGCCTTTTGGGTCTGGGGGAGGTCACATGCTTCCACTGAGCACTCTGATGTTTGCTCTGGGTCGTAGGTGAACACCCAACTCTCATCGCAAGTCACTACTTTATTCAGGAGACCTAAATCAGCCTCTATCATTTTCAAGAGTGTCAGTGTAAGATTCCACACGAAACTGCCTCTGGTCGTCAGAGAGGATCTTTGGCATGAACTTGGCACAGACTTTGTGGAGCTTCAGATCTTCAGTCAGAACTGTCTCTATACTGTACCAATACTAATACCAAGAGCTTCAGATAGCATCCACACAGATATTCGAGGGTCTTGCATTACTAACCTTTGCACTTCCTCAATGTTTTCCTCCTTGCGTGCACTTTTCGGTGCTCCAGATCTGGGTTCATCCTCAACCTGTTCATTTCCGTCAGAAAATCTGTTAAACCACCGATGGAAACTTGCTTGGCTCATCTGTTCATCCCCATAGGCCTCCTTTAACATTCCATAAGCTTCTTGTTTGGTTTTCTTAAGTTTAACACAAAATTTGATGGTGTAACATTGCTCCATGTTTCCATGCATTTTGACAAGTGTTCACAGATTGGCAAACCGGATCAGACTGGTTCCACCACGTTCACCGCTGCACTTTGCCAGTTTGTCATTTTTTAGAATATATGTATGTATGTATGTGTACTTCACCATGAAGTAGTATTTTGACCAAATCATATTTAGTGTCTCTCGCCTGACATTTTCTCATTACTTATTGAACATACCTGTATATCAATCTCCAGAGCAAATAGGAAGCCTCCAAACTTCCTATATTCAAATTGTTCAGAATCTTACCTGCCAGATATATATAGCTGTATTCTCCGAAGTCCGACAGAATTTCAAAACTCCTGCACACGCAGTGGTCGGCCAGGTGGTAGTACCCATTCCCGCCGCTGGGAGGCGGGCGTAAGGAACCATTCCCATTTTCTGTCGCCGGTGCAGACAACAGTGTTTTCTGCACCTCCGTCATTGGATTTTGGAACTCTTTTGGTCACTTGATATCCCGATTGATTTTTGGTTATTTGATTAGGATCGGTGGTTAGGCATACGCTAATTGTGGATTGTTATATTTTGGCTTGATTTTTCCATTAAACTTACGATGTCTGGATCTAGTTCGAACTAGGCCAGAGTAGGTTGTGGTGGAAGAATGCAAGGTAGACCCTCATACAGTGTGCCGCGAATGTAGGAAACATGTTTGTATGTTTGATGAGCGCTGCAACGAGTGTGAAAATATGTCTGATTCTGCGTGGAAGGCTTATGAATCATAGGTACGTAAACTAGAACGTGATAGTGTAAGGAGGGTCTTCCTCCAGGCGTGTAACACAAGTTACCCGTCCAGTAGAATTTATCCCTCCAAAGACCTGTGATGCCTTCGGGCCCTACAATAGTGTCTTTGGAGGGTAATACCCTATCTGTGATTCTTAAATCTTTGCGTAGCCTGGAATCATGTTTGCATTGGAAAGTTATAGTAGTGTAGTGAAGTATAGTGATAATTGCCATGAGTGTTCATTCTATCGCGTAAGCGTATAATTTCTCATTGACAAAACACTACCGCGTGATGGCTCTCCCTACCTCGGTGAGGCAGAATGTAGTAGGGAGGTAGCTGTCCAAGTGTCTAAAATACTCTACGTTTGTTCATAAAACTTACCAGTCAGATATATGTGTATATATATATGCCGGTAAAGGTGAACAAGCGATGTTGTATCATGTATATTATTTTTGGCCATACGTCATATTACTATCAAACGGTTGTATGGTTCAAGTTATATACTCATACCATAGTTACTCCTACGGAGGACAACCGAGAGTACATTATTCTTATTACATTTAATCGGTTCTCCCTGCAACTATTCAGGGTTGCCAGTTTCCCTATTTTTAAACATTTAAGGTATTGTATGACAATACCAAGTTAGCCATTTTATATTTATCAAATTCAGTTTCGCTTAAATATAACCAGTTTGATGGATTTTGGTTTCTGCTCTATAATGATAGTAAACCTATTCATTCGTAGAATGGTGTAGGTGGCAACTCAGGCAGAGCAGTGCGAGAACGACGAACGTTCTCTGAGTCTGCTGTCACTAATGCGTAATGCCAGTGCTCAGTTCCATCTGATTGTCTGCCATGCGCATTAGGTTACGTCTCTCTCTCTCCTGCGGGATTGACGGACTAACCGTATTTCTACCCTACAATCACGGCCTTAGCCTCGGGTTGAGGGGAATTCTAGCATACATGGCTGAACATCTTCACTTTGCGAGAATTTTTTTCATAAAAAAAAAAAAAAAAAAGAAAAAAAAAAAAAAATAATATAAATAAATAAATATATATATATAGTGTATGTAGTATGTGTATATATATATATATATGAATGTGTATATGTATATATATATATATATGTATAGATATATATGTGTAAATGTATGTGTGTGTATGTATATATATATATGTATTAGACCTTTTTCGGTTCTATTTACCGCATGGTAACAGAATTCTGTCCGAGTCTACAGCGGCATAGCACACATGATTTCCTCGAAACAAGAATGATGTGCAAGAGATGCAGTCAATTAGCTCGCCGAGACGTCCCTTGTTCGATTATGAAGGGGACTCCTTCCGCTGCCAAATACGACAGCGCCGAGCGCGACGCTCGGCAGGACGCTTGGATGGAACGCACAACTAATGCTTCTTCAGACATCGCCGAGAATCAGAGAATAGTAATGGATCTCAGGAAGGGAGGACTTTTAGGAAGAAAACAAATGAACAATCTTCTACAGTGTCTTCAAATTATCCTGTTTAAGTGAAACGCAGCCTTATTAGGGAAGGAAACATGCTTGGTCAGGGAATGAATGAATTGCAGGGACCATTTTCCTCGCTGGAGAAGTTTGTTTTTCCCTGAATAGACTGAAATTCACACCTCTCCAGTTTTTCCTGCAGAAAAACTGGAATAGCATAGATGATCTAGTAATGATTCTGAACATCTCTCATAGTCAAGATTCGTCTATAGGTGACGTCATGGCTCATAATCTCATAGAATTTGAATCTTGAAAGATTACGTTAGTCTTCAGAGACGTCCTCCCCGCGCAGGAGTTGGAACTCTCGGAGGGTCTCGCTCCCTCTGAGGAGAACGAAGACGGTATCGGTCCGCACAGGCGGCCGTAGTCTTTGGTTCCTCGGAGGGGGACGCTTCTCGTCCGTTAGCTCCTTTCTGCTTTGTTCAGTCGTCTCCTGGCAATTGGAAGACTTTCCGCAGTGAAAGAGAGCTAAGATGTATGATGTATGTCTCAGGGAGGGGGACGCTTCACGTCCTCTCTCTTTTCTACTGTGTTGCGATCTTCACCGGAGAGGACGTCTTCCGATGAGTATGCTTTTGAGCGCTTCGGTCGCTCCTAAGATATATCCTTGGCGGTCCATGTGAGAAGGAGGAGGGCTTCCCCTCGCCCATCGTCTTCTCAAAGGATCAGCCTTTTGCCTGAGAATGGAATGTTCCTCCCAATCGAAAAGGATGATTGTTGTCTTTGCAACAACAACTTGTTTGTTGATTGCAGTGAGAAAGGCAAAGCCACATCGCGAGAGGAAGGATGATAGGCTGCCAATCAAGAGTCCAGGCAGTCCCTTATCCTTCTCCTCGTTCCGCTCTTTCGCCAGTTGCCTTGCTCTCTAGATTTCATGCAGCTCTCCAGAGGTTGTCTAGAGAGCACGGTTACCATCTTCCCGAACGTGTGTCAGTTGAGAAGAAGAAGAGGTCTTGGTTCGATGGCTTCGAGCCTCTTTTGTAGAATAGTTTCAGCCTGCTGGCCCCTCAGGTCTTCTCCTTCGCCAATTGTATCTTCGAAGGACCGACGACAGGCTCATTCATGCCTCCACTCAAACGCGGTGTCTGAAGGATTTTCAAACAACTTAATCGTTGGTGAACGTCCCTGGAACTACGACTGGTGAATTTCGAAAAGTCACATCTGATCCCAACCCAATCATCGTGTATCTGGGGATTCAGATGGATTCAGTGGCTTTTCGAGCTTTTCCGTCCCAGGGACGTCAGCAGCAAGGCTTAGACAAAGTGTTAGCCTTCCTAAGGAAAGATTGTGCTCGGTGAGGAATGGATGAGTCTAACTGGGGACCATTTCCTCGCTGGAGAAGTTTGTTTTCCTTGGGGAGACTGCACCTCAGACCGTTACAATTTTTTTCTCAAGTACAATTGGAAAGAAAACAACAAGAATCTACACATGATCTTGGAAATTTCAGGAGAGGTAAAAACATCACTTGAAATGTTGGCTAGATCCAGTGTAGCTGTCGGAGGGCGTGTCTCTCAAGCTTCATAGCCCCGACCTAGTGTTGTTCTCCGACGCGTCCACCACGGGATGGGAGCATCATTAGGGGTAAGAAAGTGGCAGGCACCTGGAGAGGGGAACAGGTGTCCTGGCACATAAACCTAAAGGAAATGGCAGCCATCTTTTTAGCTCTCCAGTTTTTCCAAGAAAAAGTCTCTCGTCGAATAGTCCAAGTCAACTCAGGACAACACCACAGCTCTGGCGTACTTGCAAGAAGTAGGGAGGAACACAGTCTCAGTCCCCTTTTTGCTCTGGCAAAGGAGATCTTGCTGTGGGCAAGGGCACTGGATGTCATGATCCTTACGAAGTTTGTAGCATGAGTAGAGATTGTCTGGGCAGATCTCCTCAGCAGACAAGGTCAACTTCTGCCAACCGAGTAGACTCTGCATCAGGAGGTATGCCAAAGAGCTGTGGGGGTTATGGGGACGTCCGCTCGTGGATATCTTTGCGACGTCCAGAACGAAGAGGCTTCCACTGTCCACTGTACTGCTCCCCAGTACTCGACCCAGCTGCAGTGACGATAGACACACTTCTCTGGGACTGGACGGGGATGGACCTGTACGCCTTTCCCGTTCAAGATCTTAGGGGAAAGTCATGAGAAAGTTTGCGGTGTCGGAAGGGACGAGAATGACTTTGTTCGCCCCACCGTTCTGGCCTGCGAGAGAGTGGTTCACAGAGGTCATGGCCTTTGCAGTAGACTTCCCGAGGACGCTTCCAGTAAGGACAGATCTACTCAGACAGCCCCACTTCGAGAGGTACCACAGAAGCCTCTTCGCTCTGAGTCTGACTGCATTCAGACTATCCAAAAGTTGGCCAGAGCGAGAGGCTTTTATACGTCAATGGCGAAAGCTATCGCCAGTGCAAGAAGAGCGTTTTTCCAACGCAGTGTACAATCGAAGTGGATAGTCTTCAGGAGTTGGTGCAAGAAGAACGGCATTTTCCTCCACCACGACCTGTGAGCCAGATTGCTGACTTTCCTTTTCTGAGAAGGGATCTAAAACTTGCAGTCTCTACAATCAAGGGTTATAAGAGTGTGCTTTTAGTTTGTCTTTAGGCACAGAGGCCTGGACTTGGCGGACAACAGAGACCTTCACGATCTCTTGAGATCTTTCGAAACGATGAAGGTTCAACAACCCAAGTTGCCGTCTTGGAACTTGGATGTAGTTCTGAAGTTCCTCATGTCCATCCATTCGAACCTATGCATGAAGTGCGAGCTTTTATGAATTCTTCTTGGTTCCATAACAATATGTCATAAAGGACATATGACGCTGTCACTTACGGGAGATGCAATTCTGTGTTGACCTCCCCACGTTACACGAAGGATGTCAATTCAACCTACAAGAGATCCTTTTCTCTGGTTGTTCGTGTCTGCGGATATGTTGCTGGGATAGGGAGTCCGACACTGATCCTTAACTAGTGAGTTAATTTTTAGTTTAACTCTTTTTAAAATTAAGCGCTAACCCTCGTGTTAGGATCAGGTGATCGGGATCGGTGTTGTGCTCCTTAATTATGCTAATAGGCCATAGGTATATGGTCATATGAGTGGATTAGCACCCATTGACAAATGCCCAGTTAGGCTTTGCCGAGTAAGTGGATAAGACCCCATCGGCAAACCCACAAGACCTCTTACCCATAGGTCACATCCTCGCTGAGGCTCTTGAGACGAAGCAGACTCCTAAGCAATAGCTAGGAAGTCAACCCTCTGTCTGAAAAGATAGGAACCAAGGTTTATAAGAGGTCCTTCTTATAACTTGTGGTGTTTTGGTCAGGAAGCCAAGGTTACCAGTGTCAAAGAATGCTTTGGCTTTTTTCTTGAGGGGCACCATCAAGGAAGTGCATTCATCCTGTCAAGACAGTGATATGAAGTGTTTTGAAGGTGATGCGCATGGACTGAGTGGGCTATTTTCTACGTCGGTAGCCTTCCAAAAGAACATGGCACTCAATGACATCTTGAATGCCACATTTTGGCGTAGTATTCAGTGTTTGCCTCTCACTACCTTCGGGAGGTTATGAGGATTACATACGAGAACTGCTACTCTTGGTGGCCCATATGTCGCAGCAGACATATATTGGGGACATAGAGTAGCACTCTTCCTATCTTTTGTTTAGAAAATAATATGTTAGTTTGGACTTTTTAATTTTATTTCTTTTTATTTTTTTTTATTTTTATTATGTTTATGTAGGGGTGTTTGTTTTTTTGTGGTCTTGGGTAGGCCGTCTTAGGCGGACTTCCCTCCATTAGCCTTGGTTTTACGAAGTTTAACCAGATAGGCTAGGTCAGGTGGTAATGTTTTTTGCTTCGCCCTCATAGTAGGGTAAAATGTTTTTGTCACAGTGTGGTCACTCCCCCATAGACAAATCATCTGGAGCGCACCAGCTACATAGGTCCACGTCCTTACTGCACCTCCAGTGAAGCATTAACAGCATTCGGTGTCTAAACAACACCTATATGATCTGTCACATTGTGGTCCCACGCTCCCCGTGACAGTTCATTAGCGCACCAGCTACACAGGTCACGTCCTTGCTGGCACCTCTAGGAATGCAGTACCGAAATTGGAGGTCTATAATATAGGATCTAGTTGCATTGTGGTCACGCCCCCATTGACAGATCCCTCTAGAACTCAACAGCTTCACAGGTCACTACCTAGCTGGAGTCTCTAGTAAAGCAGAAGCAGACTTGGGTGACGGTACTCACGAAGTCAGCTATGCTAACAGTTAAGGAACCAAAATATCAATCATATATATGCAATTGTTTCCCAAAATCGAATCTGTCTCCCCCTTCCTCCAAAGGTGGGATTCAGCTAATATATCTGGCAGGTAAGATTCATGAACAAAATGATATTGTTATGATACAATAAAGTTTGTTTCATACTTACCTGGCAGATATATATAATCAAAGTGCCCACCCACCTCCCCTCAGGAGACAGTGGCACTAGAAAAATCTGACAGAAAATGGGAATGGTTCCTTACGCCCGCCTCCCAGCGGCGGGAATGGGAATGGGTACTACCACCTGGCCGACCACTGCGTGTGCCGGGAGTTTTAAATTGAAAATTCTGTCGGACTTCTTCGGAGAATACAGCTATATATATCTGCCAGGTAAGTATGAACAAACTTTATTGTATCATAACAATATCATTTTTATTGCTATGATGTTTTTTATGATTTTTACTGTACAAAAATTTCTTCAGATGAAGTACTTGTCATCAGAGATTCCGGAATTGGATTATGGTTATAATTGTCATCAGAATCCAGGGGAGGGGTTAATATTTAGGTTTTAAGTTAAACTCTAAAGACAGAATGAGTGTACTTTTAATAAATTGCAATATTTACACACTCTCTCTCTCTCTCATTCTTGTTAATTATTTTACCCCACCTCCTTAACAAACATTGTAATACTTCATGGCAACCATACCAATTTAGCTTTAATTCTTTATAGAATACAAACCTTTATCTTTTTAAATTGAAATACCTTTGGCAGCAGCTGGTTTGGATTCAAGTTTGGTAACAATGTAATGAAGGTTGCTTTGCCGGTAGGTGTTAGGTGGGTTACTGCCCACTCACCTGTTGGTAATCCAGTCACCTTTTCTTTGGCTTTTGTTGAGTCTACACATCTCTGCTGCTACTCTGGTTACAGAATTCAATTTTGAATCTGTGTTGTCTTGTAGTTGTTCAGTAATACTTGAAGTAAATTTATTTTTTGCTATGGAAATAAAAACCATTATCTTTCATGTAGGAGAATCCTCAGCACATGCTGAAATTCCCTCTGAATTTGGTAATAAAGTCTTTAACTGAAGGTCATGAGGCTTTGTTGGGAATGCCCCTTTCTCACCCCCGTCACTAAAATTGTTTTGTTGTTGTGAAGTGGACTTACTGCTGCGCTCACTCTTCCCTACCTTTTTGTTGAATGTTTGAGTGTTGGTATTACTTCCATTGCTTTTTTATGTGGATTGTACTTCAGCTGTTTTTTCTTTGATAGGAAGAAATAACATAACCAATGCCATTGTGAAGGGAGTGAATATCTTTGTGGGTGCTTTATGTTGTCTGTTTACCCCGCAAGGAGTGCTCTAGCTTGTCTCCTCCTCAGTGGGAGAAATTTGATACAAGAGGAAACAGGACAAGATGTGTTTTTCCAGCCTTATCAGAGGAAAAAACATATCCTGGACTCAATTGAATTCCTCGCTTCCTTCCTCTCTATCTCCTTTATTCCTATCCCAGATCCTCCTGTAGGTACTTCAGGGAGTTCCTTTCTGTTCAGCAGATCAAGTAAGCTCCTCCCCTACAGAGACTACTCTTGCGTTGGATTAGTCAGTCTGAGGGCAGAAAAATTAGTTCCCCTGGAGCGACTACCTTTTTAGCTTTTTAGGTTGTTGCCATGAGTCTGTTGCTATGGCATCTCTTCAGGCTACCTCATGACTAAACCTTTGATTGAACATATCGGCAGACTTTGTGTGCCCTGCCCTAGTACAGTTATGGGCATCAGGAGGAACAGCATTGACTTCCCTGATGCACTAGAGTCCCAACCTGTTGGCTAAACTTGCCCTGAGGAGAAGAGACATTGTTTCATCCATTTTTTTTTCACAAGAGGTTTCCCTTGAGAGTACTACTCTCCACTTAATAACAGTTCAGTGTTGGACTCTCTTTTGCTCGAATCATTTGGACATGAGATGAGAAAGGATAAGAACAGTTGGTTAGAAAAGAGAGAATGGTGACTTGTTGGAATTCCAGGAAGTCCATGGAAAGGAGTATAAATGAAATGAAAACTGCAGGACAGAAAAAGTGGTGAAAACATTATCTGAACCCATAAATGGAACTTAAAAGAATTCAGTAAACATTAATGGACTTTCAAAATGATGGCCTTCACTTTTGCAGTTTGTTTTATGTTAATGAAGGATTTTTATATAAGTAACTTACCGAGTTATTACATAGCTAAAAGTTTCTAGTATCGGCAGCTAGAATTTTGAAATTTGCTGGTCTCGCTATTTTCTAGTGGCTAGATGACTAGCCCACTCACTTTCGGGGAAAGAGAGGAATAATTAGCAAAATGGCTTTAATATGCTTCTGATGGCTGTATTACAGTTGTTAGTTCTAGCTTTGTTCTGAAATTCGTACTTTCTCGTTGACATTTCACCATGTTGGTTTAGTATTCTGGATTGTCTTTCCTTTCGGCATATTTAGATAGAGTTAGGCTCTATTTATTCACGAGTTTGACAATTATTTGTTTGATATTTACTTCTTCTTGATTATGACACTTTTGGACTTGCCAATTACCAAGTAATTACATGACTGGACCCTCCCTCCTCCCCTTGCATGAACAATTGGTATAAACAAATTGAAGCCATTTTGCTAGTTGTTCCTCTCTAGCTGAGGATACTAAAAACTTTTAACTATGTAATTATGTGGTAAATATATATATATATATGTCATATTTAAAGTATGCAGTGACGTCTTGCTCATTGTTTGCTTAGGAGTTGATCATGGAGTGAATTATGATTTAACAACACCACTTTACTGCCCCCAATATACAATGCCAGTGTACATGAATTCATGTCATTCTACAGCAATAATATATATATATTTTTCCTAATAGTAGTATACTAATGTGACTTTTCAGGGTTAGAACCATGTCCCTCAGAAATCATAAATAGTATGGAAGCTGTGGCCAAGGATGGTAGCATTCCGATCACCTGGAAGTGGGAGCTTGGAAGACGACCACCAACACCCTCACAGAATGACTCGGAAAGTAGAAAAGAAGAGGAGAAAGCAAAGTATGTTGAACATTGTGTTTCAGTTCTTCACAGTGAGTTATATGTTGTAAGGTATAAACTTCAGAATATTGATGAGCATGTGGCTTGGTTTTTATAGTAAAAAGTTTTCAAATCTTCTTCAGTATACACCATAACTTAATTAGCAAAAGTGATAGCCCATTGGTGGTTACAAAATTTAATTAAAATCCTGTCAGTGGTTTGCATGTAATGCTATCAGTCATACAACAGACCAGAAAACATATCCTACTTGGCAGAGGTGAGCAGCATTTCAGTGAGGCCAGTAATAGCAGTTTAGAATGAAACAGAAGTTATAAAATGCCTTTCATACACAAAGTAAAATTAGAAACTTCGTATGTAAACAGATCTATTGATCAGGAGTATGAGGTTAGCAAGTCTCCATAGTGCAAATAGATTGACAATTTGGAGAAATTTTTGGAGAAAAACGGAAACAGGAAAGTCATATATCGTGTAATTGTCAGCATGTGGATGATATTGACATTATTTACATCAAGCAACAAAATGGGCCAATATTGAGTAAAATATTTAATGGTTAGTCCTGGATGATAGAGTACTATTCCAATGATGAAATAAGAATAAAAAATGTATAAGTATGTTTACGGAATAAAGAACACTAAGTTCATATTAGTATCATGATTGATATTGTAATTAAAAAGTAAATTAAGCAATATAGTTTGTGCTGCAGTTAGGTAGTGTTTCGTGGATAAGAAAAACTGTGTTCTTATTTAAGGTGAACTGGAATTCCAGGTGTTGGATTTAAATACAATATTATTTTTCCATTAAGATTGTATAAACATTCTTACTTCAGTATACTTTTGTCAGTCATATGATATACTGAAAGCATCAAAGTATAGCTACTGTACTCTTATCTTGTACTTTACTTTCAGAATAGACACATCTGGTTTTGATTTTGATGAAGAACTTTCAAATGTTAAGAATAACTCCACGAAGCCACAAGAACACCAGGTACATCTGGACTGAAAGGTAGTGCAAAGAAAAAGACCACTAATTTTGAAAACATTCTTGCAAGTGTAAGACGACGACAAAAATTGGAAATGAGTGAGAAGAGTGGTAGCAGGAAGGATAAGAAGTGAAAGCTGTTGAATATTTATACTTTAGGAATATTTTCTTTTCTCAACTATTTTTGCAACTGATCTAATCAGTATTTAGTCTAACTTTGCTATACAAGTTTAGGACTTAATTTGGTATTGTAATATTAATATAAGTAATTATATTACTTGATATTCATGTGAGAAATTAAGTAATTGGTTGACTATTATGGACAAAGCCAGCAGGAACTTACAGAGATATGAAATAAAACAAAGTTAGAATATAAAATTATATGTCTCTATTTTTATATAATTACATCATGGGCTATAAAACCTTACACCTAATTGCATTGTATATGTTGATTAAAACTGGGTAATATCCAGGAAGTATGAAGTCTGAATGAATTTCTACATTACCAAGTAATTGGATTAATTACATCCATTACTAATGGCACCAAAGGCAAGAGACAAGTTAATCAAACTCCTGTACATTTCATAAATTCTGGTCTAATAAAGTTTTAATGATTACAAAAGTTGTTCTTTGTACTTAATGAGACAGCACTAAAAGTGTAGTTGTGAAGCATTAACTTTTTGTGGGAAGTTTTTAAGTAGATTCAGTTAAGTGGAATTCAGGCAGTGGTATTTGAAGTTTTAAGTAGAATTCAGTTAAGTGGAATTCAGGCGTGGTATTTGAGTTTTAAGTAGAATCAGTAAGTGGAATTCAGGCATGGTATATAAGAATGAAAAATATGAAACTAAAATCCTTCAAGTTCTCCCTGATTATCACCAACATTATATTTCACCCAATCTAGAGCTATTGGTGCTGACAACATTGAATCTGATATGGCAAAGGCATCGCAAAGGGCAAGAGCATCTGGTGCCAGGGCTCGGCATAACTTGCGAGAAATTTCTGTAACCTAGAAATAGGAGAAAATGTTAAATTTGTTAAACATTAAAACCACCAATGTCCTACAAATTACTCCACATTCTAGTGAGAACAAAATAAAACAACACTAAATTTAAATGGGATTCTTTCCTGAATAGCCAACTCAACATTTTCATTTAAACTTAGAATATTGTCAAAAGCATGTAGACTAATTGCTCTATTGAAAAACCGAAGGATTCTAATTTTTAAAACTGAATACATTTTTGCTTCATGTAATACCATTATCACTTTAAAGGTGGTACATATATAATATCACACCAAGGTATTTCAGACAATTAAAAAGTGCAAGTAGGTTCTATGAACTATCCACATTCTCATTTAACCTAGTGGAATAAATTTGATCCCAAATGCATTTTAATGTTTTAAATAATTTGGCATGAATAAAATCCATACAAAATACTACTAACCTGAGCAGCAGTTTCTTGGGAGATCAGGCCAAGTGCAATGAAGTCTGCCATATTCTTCTCTACAATATCAACCAAGAAAAGATGGTGCATGAGGGTCAAAACTGGGCGCAAACTTGGTTCACACTTCTCAATCACTAATCCAAACTGTTGAGAACTCAAATTTTCATTTGCTTTCAATAAATCTTAGAATGCAAAAAAATTATTTTTATAAATCTAAGAAAACAAAACCCTTCACTGTACCAACTTAGCAATTTTTTTCTTTTGTACAATGCTTTAGCTCAAAGGCATAGGCCAACAGTTATACATTCGATCCATTTGTATGATTAACAATCCATTTGGATGATGAGAGAGTGACATTCATTATCTATAGGGTGCAAGTCACCTGCAATATTCACATCAACCCAAGTTTTAATATGTATCATCCCCCCAAATTTTTTATATCTTATTAAATAACAACACTGCTAACCTGCTTATGGGTAAAATATTATTGTTTTAAATATTAGCAGGATGAGGCACACAACTTCAAAACTTTTACAGGGTTCTTGTTTGTTGGGTTTAAAATGCACTATATACAGTGACACCTATGAAAAAATAAGATTTATGGAATAAGAACTTTCAACACAATTTACATGCTCTCGTTTGCCTTTCATACTAACACAAATGGAGACTCGGAAGCAGAGGTGCAAAATGTGTTAACATTTTTATGGAGGTAGTGTATCAGTTTTTCTAAATGGCTAATATCTCTTCAACTAATAAAAAAACAAACACCTTACTTACTAAATCTGAGTAGGAATTCTTTGAAATTAAATGTCTCCTTTGACTGACAGTGGAGATGGCTGATGTTTACTACAAATATCAAATTACGCCATATGTAATGCCACCTTTCAACCTCTTCTCATAATTTGTATGAGTTTTGAAAAAAGTAATATAAGTTACATTTTACAATACAGTGTTGTAATTACTAGAGGTTAGCTAGTTAGTTGTTCCAAACTTTGCACAAGATTTTCCCTCTCATCCTCAAGTACTTTTTACTCTACTCCTCAACAAAAATAATTTTAATATTCATTACATACAAATAAATACAATGCTGCCACCTCATGGATAAGAAAATAAACTAACCTGGTCTGAAATGAGTCTTTCACCAAAGGCTTTAGCAGAACCTTGCACAAGATCTGATTCTTGCATCATCCAAGTATCAAATAAGCCTTCCTTTCCTGCTGCCATCAACTTTTTGCCAAGCATCTGACAAAAAGTAATACATATATAATAACTATTAACCAAAGCCAAAAACAGTCCTAAAGACACAAGAGTTATGCATCATAAACTAAATGAATCAAATGGCTGACACAGTCAAATTTTATAGGTATAATTACTCCAAGGACTGCTATAAATTTTGAAAACAATGTGGGGTACTCAAATTCTATTATGAAAAATCAGTATCAGAAAAACTGACCATTGCTAATGCCAATGACACATCACAGCTGAAGTTTTCTAATTTCATGCTGCATATTAATTTAAATGTAATAATGCAACTGAAAAATATGAAAAAAAGACAGTGTTAACCCTCTTACGCCGACTGGACGTATTTTACGTCGACATTTTTTGTCTCCCGTGTGCCGACTGGACGTATTTCACGGATCAAGGTGTTGTTTTTTTTTTACAATCGTTACGCAGGCGCGCAAGCGCGAATTTCTTTCCTGCCGCACTAAAAAGTATCTGTGACACATCTCGGAAATTATTTCGTCACCTTGACATAATTTTTGTACCATTGTAAAATACCAAATTTGTAACTAATTTGTATTTTTCATAACTAACAATCCTGAGGTCTTAACATTAGGATTTACTAGCGCCAAGCTGGAAACCGGTAGAATTAAAATTACACTTGTGAGATCCAGGGACTAATGGCATCTATACCAGGTCACGGGGCATGTATACCCAGAATGCCCACGGCTACCTGTGACCCATCATTATATCTAACCCGTTTAGACTGCTAGAGGGGTGGTTCGAGGTGGGCCTTTAACTGTTAAGACCTCAGGTTTGTTAGTTATGAAAAATACAAATTAGTTACAAATTTGGTATTTGTTCATACACGAAACAAAACCTTCGGTCTTAACATTAGGATAGACTTACTATTGGAGGGAGGTAAGTCTCTACAACTGACTGGGAGTTTGCCACCTTATCCATTTCCGAATATATAGGGAAATTCTAAGAGAATGGACAATGAACCTAGGACCAAAGATATAAGCGGATCTATTGGTTTCCTACCCACTGGGTGTAGATACCATTCTACTGTTTACTCGTCCCTTGCGGACTGGGATCCACCTTCACCCCTCTTTTCCTTTTACCTTATTATCCAGAGGGGTGTTGTGCTACTGAAAAGTATATCATCAGCTAAGATAGCTTCACAGTATGGCTGACCATCTCACCTGCATCTAGTCCGTTCCAGCACATGACGGTACTCTCCTTCATATTGCCCGTAGTTAAAGGAGTAGGAAGAAAGTAGTAAAGAAAAAAGACCAGTCATCCCATTCATTCTACTTTCATACCTTCATCTTAGACTAGACGCAAACTGACCCGCCAGGGCACTGGATGAACTATATCAACTTGTTGGGCCGCCACCACTGGACCCAAGGAAAGGTGTCCAAGGATCTATGGGCAACATCTTTCAAATAAAATGAGGTGAAAGTTGTTTGGCGCTTCCACACGCCAGCTTTCAGAATTTTATCCACAGACATGTTCTTCTTAAATGCCAGGGAAGCACTCACACCCCTGATGTCATGAGCTCTAGCTCCCACCTGGCTATCTGACCCTCTGTCTTCTGCAGTATAAGCATCTCTGATCGTCTCCCTTAGCCAAAATGATATTGTATTCTTGGACATTCCTTCTTGTTCCGTCCTGTACTTACGAACAACCTCTGGCACCCCGGCCTGAGGTGCCTTGTTCTCTTTAAGTACTCCCTTAGTGCCCTGACGGGGCACAGGAGCATTTCAGCTTTGTCATAGTCTACAAAGTCTGCCAAGGAAGGTATGGTAAAGGAGTCGAATCTGCCGTCTACTATTGTTGGATTTTGGGTCTTTGCCACGAATTCTGGGACAAACTCACACACCATTGATCTCCAACCTCGTCGAGTGCTTTATGAGATATGAGAGGCCATGTAGCTCCCCCACCCTTTTGTTGAAGCCAGGGCCAATAAGAAGACTGTCTTCAGGGTCAGGCTCCTCCTCCGTGGACTGCCTTAGTGGTTCGTAGGGGGGTTTTGTCAGACTACTCAGTACCTTGGTCAGATCCCAATCTGGGGCTTTTAGCTCCTTTGGTGGGCATGACTGTTCAAAGCTCCTCATCAGCATGGCCAACTCCCATGAAGACGATATGTCCACTCCTTTCATTCGTAAGACTGAGGCTATAGCAGCCCTGTACCCCCTTCACTGCAGATACAGACATATGTTTTTTCTGTTCTGAGATATATCAGAAAGTCTGCTAACTGCTGATAGTGGTACCGAGTGGAGACACGTTCCCTCTACGACACCAATCACAGTATGCTGACCACTTTCCTTGGTATAATGTCGCAGATGATTTTCTGATATACCTGCCATCTGGAGTTGCTGCTTTCTGCGAAAACCCTCGCTCTCGGAGGAGATACTTGACAGTCTCCACCCGTGAAGCGATAGGGACTTCACCGACTGGTGGTACCTCTCGACATGAAGTGACAAACAGAGGTTGCTCATGGAGGTAACTCTCTTGGCACATCTACTAGGAGTTCCAGTAGGTCTGGAAACCACTCTGCTTTCGGCATAACGGGGCTACCAGGGTCATCTTGAGGTTCTGAGACCGCATTACCCTGTTTCAGAACCTGACGGATTAGACAAAATGGAGGAAATGCGTACACGTCCAGATTGTCCCAGGGGTGTTGTAGCGCATCTTCTGCTACTGCCTCTGCGTCCGGGACTACTGAACAATACACTTCCAACTTTTTGTTGTACCTGGTTGCGAATAGGTCTATGATCGGTCCTTCCCACACATGAGCATCCTGTCCACTACCTGTTGGTGTAGGGACCACTCCGTTCCCAGAATCTGATCCCTGCGGCTCAACTTGTCGGCCACTATGTTTCTTTTTTCCCGGAATATACCATGGCCTTGATGTCTACCAGGTTCTCTATAGCCCACTGGTGAAGTTGAACTGTCATCACATGTAACTGCCCCGAGAAACTAGGCCTCCTTGCTTGTTTATATAAGCTACTACTGTGGTGTTGTCTGACATCAATACCACTGAGTGTCCCTTTACTCTCTCCTGAATTCTTGTAGAGCCAGGAAAGCTACTTTCAACTCCAGCACGTTTATATGGAGTTTCTCTGTCCTTGCAACTTCAACTCCATTTTGCTGACACCATCAACTCCTCCATATGGGCTCCCCAGCCTTCTAGTGACGCATCCGAGAACAGCAAGAGGTCTGGGGAGGATTGTTGGAAGGGGGACACCCACTGTCAGATTGTCGTCGTCCACCCACCACAGCAAGTCTTTCCTCACTTCTGCCGACAAGGGAAGTTGCTCGTACGGGTGATCTACTGTTGGTGACCAAAACTCCTTCATCCTCCATTGTAGGGACCGAAGGTGTAGCCTTCCTTGTGGTACTAGCTTCTCCAGGGAGGTTAGGATTCCCAGCACCACCTGCCACTGTCTTGCTGGCTGTGTCTGCTTTCCCAGAAAGAAAGGCATTCACACTTGTTTGCATTTCTATTCTACTCTTTGGTCTGTCGGGAATACTTTTGGCTTGTGTTGTGTCTATCACCATTCCCCAAGATATTCCAAACGTTGACTTGGATCCAGCTGCGACTTCTGCTGATTCACCACAATACCTAGGCTGTGACAAAGCTGCAGGAGGGCCCGCCCTGTCCCTGAGTAATTTCTCCCTGTACTTTGCTATCACCAGCCAATCATCCAGATATCTTATTAGCCTGATCCCCTGAGCATGCGCCCACGCCGACACGAGGGTGAACACTCTTGTAAAAACTTGAGGAGACGTTGTCAATCCGAAGCACAGGACCTTGAATTCGAAAGCTTTCCCTGCAAGGACTGAAAGCGGAGAAATTTCCTTGAAGACTGATGGGACTGGTATCTGAAAGTATGCGTCCTTTAGATCGACTGTCAGCATAAAGTCTCCGATTTCTGACTGCTTGTAGAACCGTTTTCGGAGTTTCCATCTTGAAACTGGTTTTCCTTATAAACAGATTCAGCGTTGACAGGTCTATTACTGTCCTCCACTCCCCGTTGGCTTTGGGTACCAGGAAAATCTGCTGTAGAAGCCTTTTGTCGGACTGCATACTTGTTGCACAGCTCCTTTTTCCATCATCTTCTTCACTTCGTCCTGCAGAATAGTGGCCTTCTGAGATTTGTGGGCATAAGTGACGTGGGGTAATTGGTAATGGTTGATCTGTCAGGGGCGGGGTACCTCGAACGGAATCAAAATACCCGATCCTGAAAGAACATCCACCACCCGCTGCTCTGCCCCTAGTTTCCTGCCTGCCACACCTTCCAGTGATTTGCCAGGCAACCCCCCCACTGGTGTGGCCGAGTGATGGGAGGCGCCCATCCTATCTTCTTGAGCCTCTCCCTCTTCCCCTATTGCCCCTTCCTCTGTTGTTTCTATTGTGAAAGTCCGATGAGTTATCCTCTTTGGGGAAGAGGGTCTTGTGACTATTAGGGATGCTATGTCTCACTGTCTTCTTTCGAGACATCTGCTGTTGTCTTCCCTCCAAAGGAGTAGTTTGACTGTTAGACGTTTTCCTAACTGCCTGTTGCACCAACCTATCGTTAGTGTCCATCCTTCTTCTATCTATCGCCTCTTCCAGTATGACCTCTGGCAACAGTAGTTGCGATTCCAAGATATCCCCATTCCTCATTGCTTAAACAGGGAATCCAAATCCACATTGCGGCTTAGTCATAAGCCAATGCTGCATCTCTCCTCATTAGCAGGATATTTGCCCAAACATTGGCACTTACGTTTGTCAGGTACGCAATCGGCCTTGGACCCTGACTGTAGTAATCTAATGAACATGGTTCATCCACTACTTTCCTTGTTGCTTCCGAGGATTGCAATTTTCGCCACTGCTGTTGACCAAAGGTCTAACCAGGACGCAGCCTGAAAGACAGAAGAAGCTGTTGCTTCTAACGTAGCAGCCTCTTGGTACGTCATCGAAGGGCACTCCATTTTAACCTGATCCAAGGTTAATCCAGGCCTTAACCTTACAACATTAGGGTTCATTTGTCTAGACAGCAAAGGGACCTTCGGTGTCGTATAATATTTCCTTTGCTTTATCATTGGAGGGGGAATAAATTTAAATGATCTATTAGATCTTAAGGAAGGAATTATCCCTCCCTGCAATCTTTGCGTTTACGTGTTGCAAGACTGATTCCGCATGACTCGAACAAGGCAATTCATACGACACCTTGGTATCCCTCTTTAGTCCAAACGCCATGTCAATTCCAGGAGGAAGCATACTGGCCGGTGTGTTTCTGTCTTCTCCCGAAAGGCTATTGAATGACGAATCAAATCAATAACCTCTGCATACGAGGCCAGAAAACTCTTGGTTTTCTCCTTCCTCCGGTCTCTAGTGTACCACTCTCCGTCACGAGGGATTGTTGTCTCGCCTCTATCTTCTGACAGACAGGCCCGGAATTCCACGGCCGCCTGCCCCTACGGCCGCGGTCTCTTTGATCTTTGCTGGCCGCTGTTGGCTCGATCCCAGATAGTCAGCAGGGGAACGAGAACGTCTCACTCTTTCTCTGCTCACGGATCTAGAGAGAGAATGCTCGTCTAGATCTCCAAGATGAAGGCTCCCTTAAGACAGAGGTAAGTTCGTCTCTATTAGCATTGGCATCGTTTTCGAGCGTCGGCGAGCCCGGCCTCGGCCTTCTATCCAGACGGACACTGCCTTCCAACGAAAACGTATCCGCCGAGGTTGCCAACTCTCTATTTGTTTTTCGTACTTTTAATAGGAGCCTTATCGTCCTTCGTACGTATTTTGAACGGCCTTACGGGCGGAAACTGGGACCTGCATTCATCCTCTGCTGCACCTTTCGCCGCCAACGTCGATTTTACCAGAGGTATCGCAGTTTTTGCGATCCGAACTGGCAACTCCGCCTCGGCCGCTAGCTCGCCGGCCGTCACCTCTCTCGCGCTTGTTCGGACTCTTGCGAACGGCTTCGTCTGCCAACCTTGTGCTTAATAAGCCACTGATTTTCCGACCTTCTTGCTGAGTTGGAAATGACAATCTTGGTCCGAAGAAGAGGAAGAATTGATTCTTCTCCTCTTGGCCCGCGGATCCGCCAGGAACTCCCGAATCCTCCTCCAACGCTTGACTGGCGCTCGCCGTGACGTTATCGGACTTAGCGATGACGCCGAACTAGAGGAAGAAGGCGAAGAAGGCGAATCACACTTTTTCTTTTGTCTCTCTTATTCATTCTCTCCTCTATATCCTGTAATTTCTGCATTACAGTTTGCATTGACGGGTCAGAAGGCGTATTAGCGTCTGGGTGCAGCGAAAAAAAGGCCGAGAATCGGTCTGTGACGTCATCACGCCTGCCATCTCAGAGTGTGACGTATGTTGTGACGTCATCCTCTCGTAGGGAGAGACTGAGAGGTTTCTGCTGGCAACCGCACGTTTGCTGCCAAACTACCTCCCACGTTGCTGCATCGCTTGTAAATACTGAGTGGGATGGTGAAGCCGCGGCATTAATTCCCATAAAAAAAATTGCAAGCCCGGGGGATGAGGAACATTCAGCGCTGCCGGACCCTGCTGGAACCGTGGACGTCATATAATGCGCAAGCAGACCATCCAAGGTTGGTACGCCTGGTAGGCCTAGCGCTGACCACGTACCATCTAACCTATGCGCTTGAGTAAGCAGGAGCTGGAACAAAGATGGCGGATCTCCCCCTCTACTTGCTGGGAACAAAGGAGAGTGCAAATTATTCATAAAATTACCCAAGGCCCATCCTGACATTTCCGATACAGAACCGCTAGGAGAAACCGAAGGGGTATGAGACAATTCAAAAGCAGGTGGAGGAAACATATGGAGCAGCCTGGTTTATTACCGATACAAAAGAAGCCCGGTAAGGTTTGGTCATCCAAAGATGGCGTCACCCCCTTTCTTTTGTATTGGCTTTTCCCATAGAACTTCTTCCACTGTTCCACCGACCAACCGCGACAAACAGAACACGGATTAGTAACCGTACATACGTTTTCCCTGCACCTACTACAAGTTGGATGAGGATCCGTCGACACCGAAGTTAGGAACCTAGAACATGGAAAAGCCCACTGACTCCTGGGCATTTCCTTTGTCTCCTCTTCGAAGCGGTAGACGATCCCGATGTTGAGGCAAAATTCTCCATCATACCACGTATACACTCTCACCACACACTGATCACACTTGGAGAAAGAAAAGGAATAAAAATAAAAAAAAAAATGAAATGGATAAAGAACGGGCAAACTGAAAAACCGGCTTTAAATGAGATAGACAGTAACACTCTTATCTTAAAGGCGGTAGGAAAAATAACTGATGGGTCACAGGTAGCCGTGGGCATTCTGGGTATACATGCCCCGTGACCTGGTATAGATGCCATTAGTCCCCTGGATCTCACAAGTGTAATTTTAATTCTACCGGGTAACCGGTTTCCAGCTTCGCGCTAGTAAATCCTAATGTTAAGACCGAAGGTTTGTTTCGTGTATGAAACAATTAGCCGTTTACATGAAGTATTATATATGTGCGCATTTTTTATGTAGAATACAACAATAAAATACTCATGATTGTAGCTTTTATCAGTTTTGAGATATTTTCATATAAATAACGATAATTGCCAAATTTCAACCTTCGGTCAACATTGACTCTACCGAAATGGTCAAAAAACGCAATTGTAAGCTAAAACGCTTATATTCTAGTAATATTCAATCATTTACCTTAATTTTGCAACTAATTGGAAGTCTCTAGCACAATATTTCGATTATGGTGAATTTATGAAAAAACTTTTTCCTTACGTCCGCGCGGTAACTCTTCCGAAAAAAATCATACATCGATTGTGGTAATGTTTGCACCATTTTAAAATTAGCCGTTATATAAAGTTTTATATATGGAAATGTGCGCAATTTCATGCACAATACAACTAAACACAACCCATGGTTGTAGCTTTTATCAGTTTGAGATATTTTCATATAAATAACGATAATTGGCAAAATTTCAACCTTCGGTCAACTTTGACTCTACCGAAATGGTTGAAAAAGAAACGCAATTGTAAAGCTAAAAACGCTTATATTCTAGTAAATATTCAGTATTTACCTTCATTTTGCAACAAATTGGAAGTCTCTAGCACAATATTTCAATTTATGGTGAATTTATGAAAAGAATAACATTTTCTTTACGTCCGCGCGGTAACTCTTTTGAAAAAATCATACGTGCGGTTGTGGTAATGTTTGCACCATTTAAATTAGCCGTTACATAAAGTTGTATATATGAAAATGTGCGCAATTTCCATGTAGAATACAACAAAAAAATAATTGAAGGTTGTAGCTTTTCTCATTTTTTGAAATATTTGCATATAATCACGATAAATAGTAAAAAAAAAAAACCACGTTCGGTCAACTTTGACTACCGAAATGGTCGAAAAACGCAATTGTAAGCTAAAACTCTACAGTCTAGTAATATTCAGTTCATTTATCTTCATCTTGAAACAAAATTTGGAGTCTCTAGCAAAATATTTAGATTTATGGTGAATTTAAAAAAAAACTTTCCTTCCCTCCGCGCACGGATTCTCCGCCACAAATCTCCGAAATACGTACGTCCCATTCTCGGAATATTTGCTCCGTTTCATATTAGGCATTTCATAGAGTTTTATATATGAAAATGTGCGCAATTTTATGTAGAATAAAACGAAAAATATTTGAAGGTTGTAGCTTTTCTTATTTCCAAAATAATTGCATATAAAACATATATATATAAAAAATTCGACATTCGGTCAACTTTAACTCGTCAGATATGGTCAAAACTGCAATTGTAAGCTAATACTCTTACAGTATAGTAATATTCAATCATTTGTCTTCATTTTGAAAGAAATTGGAAGTCTCTAGGACAATATTTAGATTTATGGTGAATTTTTGAAAAAAAATATTTGTTTACGTCCGCACGTTATGAATTCATGCATTATTTTGTGATAATATTTTCTCTGTGTTGCTTTTATCGTTTTACAATGTGTTATATACCAAAATGATCGCAATTTAGTGTACATTACAACGGAAAAAAAGTAACTTGTTACCTTTAACCGTTTTGCGCACAGCGCGATTTGAATACAATTATATATGAAATTTCGTTTTTGTGCTATCATATATCGCATTATTATATATGATGATGATAATTTTTTCATTTCTGATGGTTGCATACTAAAAACTTCAGGCAATGACAAAAAAAAGGAGCCAAAAATGAACTCTTAATCTTGAAAACTAAGCGCGCTGTGATTTTTTGAAAAAAATATTTTTTCCGCTTCCGCGCTCACTCCGAAACCCCTCCGGCACACGGGAGACAATTTTTTTTTTACCGCTCCGGCGTAAGAGGGTTAAAGACTTTAAAATGACAAATTTTCTAAGACAATTTGTATAGTAGACCCTTGACTCACGAACACAATCCGTTCCTAGACCTTGGTCGTGTTCCAAATTGTTCGTGACTCGGAGCTAATTTCCCCATAAGGTTTAATGGGAATAATATTAATTGGTTCTCGACCCCTACGAACCAATATATATTATGTATATTTTGCCTTTTTTATTTTACACAGATAATGTGAAAGTCAGTGTAAAAAACCTTAATATATCTAATAATATAATTTAAAAATGGTAAACTAACACTATAAAAACGTTTGTAAAGTGAACACTTACTATGACTGGCGAGACTTCTGGCTTGACGGACAAGAGAGGAGGGTGGTGGGTGGGGAGGAGGTTATTGTGCGGAAGGAGACCCTCCCCCATCCAGGTCGGGGAGATCTCGTTCCGGAGATTCAACTCTTCTAGGTTTTTTTGGTGAACGTTTAATCACAAACTTATCCAATGTCTGTTGCCTTTTCCTTCCTTGCATAACTTTTCTGAAAGGCTCATTAAATTTTCATTGAGCATATTCACGATCCTGTTTCGTAAACAATTTTGTCCGGATTGATGACAATTCAGGAAGCACTGGACATCATTCCACTTTTCCAATGCGGCTTTTATCACATCACTGCTGACATCTGTAACTTCCTCCCCAGCCTCCCTCTTCGTCAGTTGATTGCTCCCGAGCAAGTTGCTCCTGCTGCTCTTTGTGGAGTTGAACAAGTTCGTCCGCAGTCAAATCTTCTGAATGTTCAGCGACCAATTCTTCAACATCTTCGTCGTTGACTTGTAGACCCATACTGTTGCCCATGGACACAATTTCTTGCACAATCTCTGCATCGAAGCCCTCAAAGTCACGGACAGTTACGCACTGGGGCCAAAGTTTCCGCCACGCAGAATTTAATGTGCGGTACGTAACTTCAGTCCATGCGTTATCAATGAGGTTATGCAGTTGAAAAACATTAAAGTGCTTCTTCCAAAATTCTTTTAAGGTTAATTTTGTCTCTTCAGTTACACGGAAGCATCTGGAAGAAGAGCGCCTTCGTATATAATTTCTTAAAATTGCTAATGACTTGTTGGTCCATGGGCTGGAGAACAGAGGTCGTGTTGGGTGGAAGGAACTTGAACTGAATGAAGTCATGTTCACTGCAGTCAGCCAAGTACGAAGGGTGTGCCGGGGGGCATTATCCATGATCAGAAGGCACCGCAGGGGTAGCTTGTTCTCTGTTAGGTACTGACTCACGGTCGGCGCAAACACTTCATCAATCCACTCCATAAACCAAGTTCCGTGTCACCCATGCTTTTGTATTGGCCCTCCACATTACAGGCAGTCTGGCCTTATTTACGTTGTGCTGCTTAAAGGCACGCGGTTTTTGATTTGAATGGTAGACAAAAGTAGCGGCTTTAGTTTCAAGTCGCCACTTGCGTTTGAGCATAACAAAAGCGTAAGCCTATCCTTCATTGGCTTGTGGCCTGGGAGCGCCTTCTCTTCTTGGGTGATAAATGTCCTGTTGGGCATCTTCTTCCAGAAGAGGCCCGTTTCATCACAATTGAAAATCTGTTGAGCGACGTATCCTTCGGCCTCCACGAACTCGGCAAACTCAGTCACGAATGCCTCAGCAGCAGCCTTGTCTGCGCTAGCAGCCTCACCATGCCTCAAGTACCAGAGTGAATTACCAGTTCTTTTCTTGAAGTTATCAAACCACCCTTTACTAGCCCTTAAAATCATCTGGCGTGGCACTAGTAGAAAGGAGTTTCCTTCAGCAAACTCTGATACACTTGCCGAGCTTTCTCGCAGATGATCGGCTCGTTTACACTATCACCTGCATCTGTTTCTCATGTACCCACTTCAAAATTATTTTTTCTGCCTCTTCGAGGGTTTGCGATCTCATCTTGGTTAGTACTGTCACTCCCTTCGCAACATTTGCTTCTTTAATGGCATCCTTGTTTTTCAAAAATTGTCGAAATTGTCGACTTGGCCATCTTGTACTCACTTGCGATATCGGTCACAGCGAACACCACGTTCAAACTTTTCTATAATTTCTTTCTTTATTTCAATGGTTATCTTCCTCCTGCACCTTCTTCTCACCATCACTCTCACTTTCTTACTTTCACCACCACTCTTCACTTTCTTAGGGCCTATTCTGAAGAAAATCACAAGTTTTAGCGCAAAAAATGCTAAGCGAATTGACGAACGTCTTGTACACAATGAGATGAGACAAAGAGCGATGCGTGGGTGACGCCGTGCGTGGGCGGCTGGAGGATGGCTGTTCCCATGGCAACTCAAACGCTCTCACGTGTGCTGGGCGATTTCGCGCATTTTTCAAATGTTTGTGTCTAAAAATTAGTTTGTGAAACAAAGTGAATTGTTATTTTCCAGAAATTTCCAGCATTTTTCAAATGTTCATGTCTCAAAATTAGTTCATGACCCAAACAGAATTTTTATTTCCTTTTTTTTCCCCGCATTTTTTTTTGTTCGTATCTCAAAGTTAGTTCGTAGGTCAAGGGTGAAATTTTACCTATAATTTTGGTCGGGATCGAGTTGTACGTGGGTCAATGCGTTCGTGAGTCAAGGGTCTACTTATTTCATAACTACAAACCTTCGGTCTTAACAATAGAATAATTTATAGCACCTAGCTGGATCTGGTTTAAAAGCAGATGAAAGCAAGGAATCTTGTGATATCTGGCAACGCATGCGTAGCTCGGGTGAGGAGTGGTCAAGGACCATGCCGCTACGCCAGTCTTTCTTTGACTGCCTGGGCGAGTCTTGTTAACCTCTCTTGGCCTTTTCCCGGTTCATTGCCCGTTTCGCTTGTGTTTAGTGTGTGTGTGTTTGTGTTTGGCTGATATTATGGCTTCTTCTGCTCCTTCTCGGCATCAAAGTATGTGCCCCGGAGTTCCAGGTTTTCCGTGTTCTCGTTTTTTGGCTTTGGCAGCGACTGACCCTCACATAACATACAGTAGGTATTGTTCTAATTTTTGCACTATAACGAATCCTTGCACAGAATGCTCGGCATGGCCTAAAGAGCAGTGGAAGTAGTTTTATGGCAAGAGAGAACATCAGAGGGTTTCGACTCTTCCCAATGCTTCGTCTCCTGCAGTGTCAACCCCCATAGTAGTGTTGTTCCTGTGTCTCCTTCCTTTTCTTCCACTGATTTGTCGCTGGAAGTATCGGGAGGCAACCAGGGTGATGTTTGTAATGTAGCCCCTTCTTCCTTGGGAGTTAATTTGATTCCTGAGAGGGGTGAGGCTTTTCCATCAATCTCTTTTCTTCCAGAGTCGGAGGCATCCAAAATGGCAGCGATTTGGAAGACGCTCGGGCTAGGGGGTCCCCCATCCTTGGAGAAGTTTCTAGCGCATTTTGTGAAGGCTCGCACCCCACTCCCCGGACTGGCCAGGCCATCCCCCCTCCTCCCGGCCTCGTCTTCGTTGGTAGCCAAGGTCGGCCATCTTGTATTGCTCCGCCAGTGTCTGCTGCCGCTTTTTCGAGTCAGAGAAACGCCGTAGCATCAGCCCCATTGATGACGTCACAGGATCCGTCTTTGTGCATTCCTCCGCCAGTGGTGTCTGATTCCCCCTCGCACCAAGGGGAAGCATGACGTCACCACCACTTGTGATGTCACTCTCATCGATGATGTCTCTCCCAGTCGTCTCCTCTGATCTGCCTGTCTCAGCCGTGACGTCATCCCTGCCACCAAGTTCGCTATATCTCCCTTCCTTGTCATCGGAGCCTTCTCTGGCACATCAGTCTGAGGTTATATGCCAGGCAGCGCTTCAGAGATTGGACTCTGTTTTGGATGTGAAGTTGGCTGCCTTATTGGTTGGGAGGACTGGTAGGAAATGAGTTGCTTTGTCCCCGCCTCCTGAGAAGAATTTGCATAAGAAACCAGTGCTGTCTTCCTCTCCCTCTTCCCCCTCTACACCCCGTCGGCGTATCAAGCTTTGGAAGGCTAAGGACTTTGCCCTATCTTCGCCTACGAGGGAGGAACAATGCAGACGTGTTCCCGAGTGCTGGTGTTTCGGGCAGTGTTAACGTTCCCTCCCTTGTGCAATCTGCAGGGGATGCTTCGTCCTCTGCTTCGAATCACGGGCGTGTTACACACCCCCCCGTCCATGTGCATCACCAATGTGTTGCAACCTCCCCTGCCCTTGCACATGATGTAAGTGCTCCTTCTTCTCCAAGGCCTATTCGTGGCCGTAAGGATCTCAAGGCGCCTGTCAAGAGGTCGAAGGTAGTAAGCGCAGAGTTGGTGCAGCAGGAGTGTTTGCCTGCCTCTCTCACTGGTGCTTCCAAGAGTTGGACTCTAGGGGATTCTCCTTCAATCTCGGGTGTTCGGGATTCCCCCCCATCTCACGTTCGTACGTCCGCCACGCCCATGACCATTCATGGACACGTTAAGGAGTCATCTGTTGGGGTAAGTGATGTTCCTAGTGTTATAGTGGGTTCGTCTCGGAAGCCGACGCATGGACCCAGCCCAGACAGGTTAGTTGGGGTTTCAACTGTTTGGCTGCTACCCTTCCATTAATTTTAGTGGGGAAGGTGCCTTAGAGGAGCGAGCCTGCACATCCTTCTCGTCGTCGGTCTCCGTTGCCAGAGCAGGAGCACGCAAGAGTTTTTGTCTTCCTTTTAGGAAGTTGTTGATCTCATTCATGGGTTTAACAATTTGGAAAGTAGGACTCAGGCTCGGTTGTCTTACACTCCTTCTTGCTTGGAAGCCTTAGTGGGAACTACTCAGGATCCCAAATCATCTCTTCAGCTTCCTTTGTCGGGGCACGTTCAGTCAGTCTTGCAGAAGGTTAATGCCTGTTTCGGACCAGGACGGTTCACTTTGCTCTAGGGGCTCTACCAAGCTACTACCCCTGCCTCTCACGAGACATAAGAAGTACTATGCTACGAGCTCTGCTTTTTTGTTGTCAGGCCATCTTAACCCAGCCGCCATTTGCCTGAAGCTGGGATTGACTTTGGAGCAGGTGAGGTCGGTGGCTCCGTCCTTGTCTCTGCAAGATGCCTCAGCATTGGAATCTACGGCAGCCTCCATGTTGCAGACGTTTCTTGGCTGGACTTCTGGTCTGTGGTTATTGCCAAGATAGCTTCTGACAGGTCCCCGGAAGGGTTGGTGAGTGCATCCTCGCTTATCAGTCTGTTGCAGTCCGGGGGCAAGGCGTTTTCATATTTGGCTCACCTCAGTGCTAATTTATAGGCTAACCTTCTTCTGATTAGAAGGGACGCAGCTCTGTCTAGAATGGAGTGATCGCTCGATATGGAGTCCTTGCTGGCATAGAGGAACGGAGATCTGTTGAGTCCCAATTTTTGTTTCCTCGAACAGAGCTCGAGAATGCGAAAGACCGGTGCGGGGCTGACACCAAAGACAGACTGTCTAAGTCGGAGTCTCGTCCTCGGAGACGTCTGGCTCCTCCTCTTTCCCCTGTCCAGCAGCAGTCAAGGAGATCGTCGCCTGGTAGGCCATTGAGGACTTCGACTACGGCAGGGCCTTCCCATTCGACTCGGCCTAAGTCAGAAGATCAATGCCCCTTTTGCTCTCGTTCCTTCAAGCCAAGAAGGGGCCCAAGGGCCAGAAGTAAAGGGGGCCGTAGGTAGGTTAGGCGCCTCTCCCTCTCCTGCACCACGGTTGGGGGGGTGCCTGGCGGGCCATTGGGCCAAATGGAAGAAGTGGGTGGTAGTTGTCCTTTGGGTGGGATACCTACTGCCATTTGACTTCTCTCCACCTCTGTCGGACAAGCCACAGCTCAGGAAGGCATATCCTCCAGATTCTCTGAAGTTCTTGGCTCTTTGGGAGGAAGTGCAGAAAATGCTGGACAAGGATGCGATAGAGGAAGTGGTGCGTCCGTCCCCGGGGTTTTACAGTCACATCTTCTTGGTGCTCAAGGCGTTGGGAGGATGGAGGCCTGTGATCAACTTATCCACCTTGAATCACTTCATCAGGAAGACACGGCTCAAGAGGGAGACCCCGGGCTTGGTGTTGGCAGCCATGAGGGAAGGTGACTTCATGCTGTCGATAGACTTAAGGGACGCATACTTCCAAATCCCTGTTCATCCCACATCCAGGAAGTTCCTTCACTTCTCTCTTGGGGACAAGGTCTTCAAGTTCAAAGTCATGTGCTTCAGGCTGACCACAGCCCCTCAAGTGTTCACAAGGGTCTTCTCTCTCGTGTCAAGTTGGGCCCATGCTCAGGGGATCCGTTTGCTGAGGTACCTCGACGATTGGTTAGTCTTGGCAGTTTCCAGGGAAAAGCTGCTGCAGGACAGGGATTGTCTACTTCGGTTCTGTCTGGAACTGGGCATATTAGTCAACCAGGAAAAGTAAAACCTCGTACCCAGTCAAAGGATCCTCTACCTGGGCATGGTCATCGACATGACAGTGGCAAAAGTTTTCCCGTTGGATCATAGATTGGTGTCTTGATTGTTATTGGACAGTCAAAGTTTCTCTTTGGTTCCCTATACAATGGTTCTCTCATACATCATTGTATGTCACTCAGGTTCTAGTGGTTAGATAACAATTTATCTAGCTTCTCAACGGGCTTCAGTCCCTCTCCAGATGTCATTTCTTCTGGGAGCTGGACTGGTGGGTAAGCCCCCAAGCCAGTCTAGGATGTCTTGTACCTCCCTCCAAGTATGAGTCTATCCTATTGTTAAGACCGAAGGTTTGTTCGCATATGAACAAATGACAAATTTTCTATATCCCATACATTTGACTTTCTTCTTTAAGGCAATTGAAGTACTTTCTTGAAAAGAGCTAAATATTAACATACTCTACCATTTATCAAAAGATATAATATTTATAATTTTTTGGCAACTAAAAATTTTTTCCACACAAACTGATTACTTGTTATTGGCCATTACATGTGCTATGAAATCATCCAAGCCTCTTCACTCCATCTTAAAATAAAGGAAGACAGAAAACAACAGGCAGCCAACAGAACTGCACTTGCAAGGGTGAATCTCATATTTTAAGCCTACCATATGTCTCATTATACTTGTGTTGTTTAATCCAAGCACTATATGAAATTAGTTGGGCTGGGAGATTGGAGGTTGTATTACTAGTTATGTGCTTGGAGGAGAAATTTTGTTTTAGAAAATAATTGTTTTACCACAAACCCATTACTTATATCTGCATCTCAATTTAGGTGGATAGGATCAGGTGACTAAAAATGCTGGAATCAACTAATTAAGACATGGATCTTACAAGTCTTAATTAGTTGATATACATAAAAGGTTTTTGCTTTCACTGATATAATTCACAGTGGTATGTCTTAGAGTGACACAGATTCTTATACAAGAGGTTGGTCAAAGAACTTGCACATATACCCAAGTCTTAATTAGCTAATTCTGGTGTTTTTAGTAACCTGATCCTTTCCACATAAGTTGTAATTCAGATTTTATGTAAGTAATGGGTTTGTGGTAAACTCATTACTTTTGTGAAAGATCTTTGGGATTGACCTCCTATATACTATGTAGAATCTGTCACCCTAAGACATACTACAGTGAATGATATCAGTGAAAGCAAAAACCTGATATGAATATCAAATTATAGTGTCCAGCTTCCTTATCAGATCCACAATGGAATGCTGGGGGTTAGAAGTCTTACAATGACACAGGGTACTTCAAAGGAGCAACCAATGTAATACAGGTCAGCACTCATCTATTAGGTCTGATGTAGTCATAAAACCATAGAAAGTCTACATCATAAAGAATGCCACAACAGATGAACAAAAGGATGATTAAGGTGATGAAACTACAGAATCTGCACCCACATATTACCCTTTACTTCATTTCCATTCCAAGTTCTTTTCTTCCATCTTGCTGTCCAAACTATGCTTAGCTATTACTACTTAGTGCAACAGCAGGGTTTTCTCCCACTTCCAGCTTTAGATCCTTGTACTTCATCTCATTTACTTTCTCAATCTGTCATACTGTCCACCCACTCCAACTACATTTTTCACTGTCTTAAGAAATGAACAGCCTGCCACTAAAGTTACACTGGCCTCAAAATTGTTTAAAAATTGAGTTGAAAGTGCTTGGAGCTTGTGGGAAGGCTTAGCAACTTGTTTTCCTTCGCCACTGACCAATATCTATATATTGTACTGGAGTCAGCACAGGATAGTATTTTTCATTTCTTGGTATAATACCAGACACAAAATGGTAAAAATGGTAAAGGCAAAGGCTTAGTCAGTTACCTAGGATTTTTGTCATGAGAAAGTCGGCTGCAATGACAGAACTAATAAACTTCCAAGCTGACTGGTCACAAAAGCCAGGAAAAGATTGTCTTCATTCACTGTTACGCTAACCAAAGAAGCCTATTAATAAGCCCATATATTGGCTTATTAATAGGCTTCCATCTCGAGGGTTTACATTTACATTCTTAGTTACTGTTTTAGCAATAAGCAATATCCTTGGGAGAAATGTCACAGCAGTTACTATGTAATTTAGCCCAACATAACAGACTATTACCAGTAAATTCACACTGCATAAAGTATTCACTAATCTTTCAGTAGGCTAAATAGTATCTCAACTTATCAAAGAAACATTCAGGCCAAATCAATTAAACATTTAACAAACAATAAAATTAACAATTTGTTAATATAACTTACTTTAAAAAGAAGGTTTTCCCTTCTGTTCATAAGATCATGCAAATACTCAATGTTGGATGGGTTGGCAGGAAGGTCAGCATTGACATTAAGGGGTTTAAAGGCCGCTAGTCTTTCCTTGGCAACCTTCTGCATTAAAACACTGTTGTCTCCCTCAGCTGTCATAGCAGCATGTGCTAAGCCCAAGAATGTACCAAATCTGATAAAATACAACTTAGTTTAAACAATAAATTATATGAATTTTACTTTACACTTAAAATTAATGTTCACATCTAATACATTCATCTGTTCATATATAATACATTCATATTTGTAATTCAACAAGAACTAGTACATATATATTTCATATAATTCCACAAGTTGTACCCAATGATAAAAAAAAAAAAAAAAAAAAAAAAAAAATGTCATTCAAAATATCAACTCCCATATAATTATACAGTATTTTTATAAGGTTGGTCCCAAGGAATAGTTCTAGATTAAAAGGAAAAGTTGGAGCAGGGGTGCTGCAAGACTTTAGTACTGCCTTCATATACTGCAACCCTCAACTGTGCTCCCCTATGAAGTCTCTATGATACTAAATTCAATAATATGCAAGAGAAGCAAAAATCATGTACCTGTTACATGATAGGTATCCTTGACCCCCACATCGTTCTCTGCAGACAGATACCACTTCTTCCAAGTTCCATGATGCAAGAGGTTTGATTACACAACACATTGTCACTACCTCTGGGTGCTCAGATCCATCTGGTTTTTGGAATGCCCAACGACGCTTGTTGAAAGATAAAGATAATAAAAACAGCAGTAATTTTGCACTTTAAGAGTACTTTCATCACTCTAACAGAAACAGCCTTTAACATCTGAAGTAAAAAAGGACAGATTTATTTCATTTCCAAACATAAAATAAGCTTATACTTACTTTTACATAATCTAAACCAAAGTTGATAGCGTATGTTCTGGCCAAAAGTGGCATAAGTGCTCGCTGCTGCAACTGGTATTGAAGGATAGACGTGTCAGATTTTCCTCTGGGACCTGTAAACATAAGCATGAACCTCAGACAAACATTTAAAGTTCTTCTTATCTGGACTAAGGTTCAACAACACATTTGTGTATATCTTTCTAGCATGTACATTACAAAAATATGGATAAAGTAAAATCCCAATTATCTGGGATAAATCATCCTAAGCATTAAGGGGCACTCTCAAATCACTGACAAGTGCAGTATTTGACTTTATTGGCTGAAGCTCAAAAGAAACTAAGGGCTGAGGCTCTCAAAAGGGAGTTCAGGGTGACATCAAAAGCTTACAGTAAATTTTTGGGTGAACCACAATGACCTAAGCCTTGATTTGATGCAGAATACAATAGCTATTGCTGGTAGCACAGTCATCAAAATTTTGCATAAACCACTTCATTAAGGTAACCACTCATTTTTTATACCTTCTTCACTAAATGAAACAAAGTAGCTGCTTATTTTAAGACCTTTAAAATCTAAGTATTTTGGTCTTTGACCAATTTATTCCAGCTTAATAACCAGAGTTGTGCTCTTCATTTCCTTCCATGACTGAAAAGCCAGCACTGAATGGCAGCAATGAGATCAAATGCTCTGGGTTTAACCATTCTTACTCCCAGGGTATCTTCTCTATCTGTTTTTCTTGATTTATGGCTATAATCTAGTACATACTTGAATTATCTGAAGTAACATCTTGCTGGGTGCCACAAAAAAGCTACATCTGGCCAACCTACATCCCTATCTCTTTGTAAGATAACTGAATAGGGACATTACTGAGCAACAAAAGGGCTCACATTCCACATTCACTTCCCAGCACCTTGGTCTGGTAGCAGATAATATACTATGGTTGGTGGTCTTTGTGATGTTCTCAACTTTATTGCTGTTATTTTTGTATTAATTAGCATGGCATCTCAAAAGAAATATGCAAAAGTTTTGTTATGTTTTGAATAAAACTCTGACACATAAAAATTTAGTGTTAGACAATAAAAACAAAATTCTGACCATCAAGGATTGTTGTTTTTACTCCTTTCATTTGTAAGACCTAACCTCTTTTTCTCTCACTAAAATCATGGAACCCACAGATGCAAGATCAATATAGCATAAAATATCTTATAAAGCCAATAAATACTAATATGTATGCATAGAAAATTACAAATTTTTAATCAATTTGTTTTTTCATAGCTAACAAACATTCTACCTTAACGACAGGATAAATCTGGCACAAGCTGGAAACCAGTTAAAAACAATCAAATATTGTAAATGCAAAGAATCTGTGGCATCTGGCATTCAATGCATAGCTGAGGTGGAAGCAAGTCGAGAGACTGCACTCAAGTCCAGTGATGCATCGGTTTTTCTTCCAACCCAGGGTGAAAAGTAAGAGGGGCAGCCAGAGGTGGGCAGTCAATGTTAAGACCTCAGGTTTGTTAGCTATGAAAAATACAAATTTATTAAAAATTTGTCATTTGTTCATATACGGAACAAACCTTCGGCCTTAACAATAGGATAGACTCATACTTGGAGGAAGGTATGAGAATCCTGAACCGACTGGAGGTTTGGCACACCTGATCATTCTTGGAAATGAGATTGCTAATGAAGAAGACCTAAGCCTTTGAGATGTTAGATATTTGGATATCTAATGCTCAGTCCACTGGGTTCAAATACAATGAAACTTGACCAGATTCATTGGATTCACGGAAGTCCAAAAGAATTACATATATCTGTTCAGGAACAAACCATGTTGGCCACAAGAAACAAGTTTGCCACGACTTCTTGCTCCCCTTGCTGGAGAGAGGAGTTTAAGCTACTGAGAAGCAGATTTGCATGTTGCGCGAAACATGAAAGTGCTGTAACAGCATGGCTGCAACGCTCACCTGCATCAAGCCAGTTCCTGCGTATGATGTGTCTATTCTTCCAACTGCCCAAAGGAATGAAGAAAGGAGAAAAGGGAAAGACAAGAGGCCAGTCAACTCCCTCATTTCCTACTCCACACAATCATCTTAGGCAAGATACAAACTATCCCACCAGGGGCACTGGATGAGACACTTGTTGAACAGCCACTACTGGACCCTAAGGAAATTTGTCCAAGGATCTGTGGGCAACACTTCATGCAGAAGAAAGCAAAAGTGGTTTGAGGCAGTAATGAACTACCATTCAAATACTATGAACAGATAACTACTTTAAAATGCCAAGGAGGAACGTATTCCTCTGGTGTCATGCACTTCTGTATGCACCTAATCAGTGGGAAAACTTGATGAAAGGGTGTTCTAGGACACCTCTTTCTTGAACTGGCCTGTGATAACATGAAGTCTACAACACCTAACCTCTAGGAGACGAGAAGTTCAGATAACTACTCAGTGCTTGATGGGACCCTGAAGCTTCCCAACCCTACCAAGGAGGCCTAGGTCAGAAGGAAAACTGCTCACAAAGTAAGTTTCCTGGGAGATGATTGATGCATGTGCTTGAAGGAGGTTGAGGGAAAATACTCAGTACCAGAGTAAGTTCCCAAGTAGGAAGTCGAGTTTCTTAGGTGAACAAGACCGCTCCAAGCTCTTGAACTACACCGAGGGTTCTGAGGGCGATGAGAGGTCCGCATCCTTCAGACAAACTAAACACAACGAGTCCTGTACCACCTCGCCAGTATCAACAGAAGGAACCTCCTCGGTTCTGAAAAACATTCAGAAGATCTTATTTACTGAACAGGAACTGAGTGGAGAGAAGTCCTTTTGATGTGACCAATCACAGCAGCAGACGGCTCAGCTTGGGGTTAAGGAGCTACTAGGGTTAATAACCAAAGACTTTGGAGCTTACCAAAGGCAGTTACCCTTAAATCACCCCTCTGAATTGTTCTTGTACTCGTAAGCCTCCTTCAAAGGTTGGCATGCTCATCTTGAAGAGCTCATGGTCTTGGAGCATGGAGTGTACAGGACAACCAAGTCCACATTAGTTAGAATTGAGTGCAACTTCCTCAGACTTTATACAATTCAAGGAGGTAGGTGTGGGAACTCCATCATTCAGCTTCCGAGAGATTTCCCAAAAGGCAGAAGGGGGTCCTCTACTCCAACATATAATTCTGGGACCATGAATAGAAGACCTCCAGCTTCCTGCTGAAGAGAAGAGGTCTAACATAGGTCTTTTCCAAGTAGACGGAAGAAAAAATAGGATAAACCAAGGGATGTCCTATGACAAAATGCTCAATGCGGATACATTCTAAATATCCTAGTGTCAAAGTAACTGCACTGTAACAGGGGAGAAGTCCTTCGGCTGCCCAGGAGTTGTGTATCTACAACAGAGGAGATGTCCTATGAGGCAATCCCTTATGATGACATACCACCAGTATGCTACTCATTGGAGAGGACCCTCTATGATTATAGGACACGCCCCAGAAGCAACATGAAAAAAATAAAGAATGCATGCACACTGTAGAATTACTAACTCACCAACAGTAAGCCGTGAAGCAGAGTATCGAAGAGCAACAGCAAGAGATGCTTTGGCCCCACCCATAGACATACTAGCAATGCAGATACGGCCTGACAATAACTGATCAGCTACAGTGAGGAATCTAGCTCGAGAACTGAAATTATAATTGATAATTTTAAAAATCTGAGTCTTCGGAGAGCTAAATATTTTATTTTGAAGAACAATTTTTTCTGATACCTTTCTAGAGCTTTGATCACAACAAAACATGGGAAACACTTAATAGTTCACACTCATAATACTCAGGTTTAAGAATTCCATGAAAAATTACTTTTCTTTTACGACATCACAGATTCTACGAATGTAGTTTTGTGTAGAGTACAGTTAAAAAATTTCAATACTAAATAAACACTTAAAGTCAGCCTGCTTACCTTTTAATCTGTGACACAAACTTTCCCTCGGCAGTAACATCACTGAACCTATTGAGGAGATTTTCACGAGGAACGCGGACATTATCAAACACTAGTTTTGCATTGTCAACACCATTCAATCCCATCTTATAACCCATGTCTTCAACACGAACATTGGGCATTACCTAAGGAGTAATGCAAGAAAACAATTGTCAACACAATGGTTAAAAGTACCAAGCAGACTGTTAATGATAAATTTCATATCGCTACCAAAACATTTTTAAGTCTTACATTTTCATTGGTGTAAAAAAAAAAAAAGAAAAAACATATAAACAAGTTCCTACTGTCATATTCAACATTCTATAAATAAAATGACATCTACATATTACCTATGTGATAACTATCCAATCTTGATATATTCTACCACATTGATTACAAAGTTGATAATACTCACATTCAAATCATTGTCACGAATACGAACTAGAATTCCGTGAATGCCATGATTTACATCTTCAACAAACATCTGTGCAAATACCACAACATGCTTGGCATGGACTGCTCCATTGGTGATCCAATATTTCTGTGCCAGTGTTGTTGGGGTGTTGACAATGAATTCATCTAGAAACATTAAGTTGGTAAAATTATCCAACAGTCATAAATATACATTTTAAATAAGAAAATTCTAAGCAAACAGTACATATTTTTTAACAGGGATACTGATTATCAGATCAAATCATCTTACTCCTAATAATGGGGACATGATTCAGAAACTATTCAAGGAGTATTTACCCACCTCGATCACCTACTGAACAAACACTTCTCTGCGACTGATAAAGGTGTTGGGATTTACTTATATTCAGGAATTTAATATGATAAATTTTTAATCAATTAGTACTTTTCATAACTAACAAACCTCTGGTCTTCATGTAGGGGAATTTCTCTAGCGCCTGCTGGAGCCCAGTTAAAATAGCAACGAGAGACAGCCAATGGTGGTTAAGGAGGCAGGCGCAGCCTGACCTTGTTTACCCCCAACAACGCTGTGACATATCAGTTTCTCTCTAACCACCTTCATAGCAGGACAGTGCTAATACTTTTCTAGCCAAGAAGCTGGTTGTTTTAGCACTGCCTGCATTTTTATGCCTTGATGTTTTGGTTTTTCATTCTTTTTTGTCGTCGTTGAATTAACGGTGACCCTACTGAAAACCAGTAGTCTTGCAATGATGGACCTCATTAGTGACTTTCTCTGGCCAATGACCATTTCACTAACTTAATTTCTCACCAAATGTTAATAAACTGAATGGCATCAGCCATTTTGCTAACCTATTTTCTCGAGGCCTTCTTGCAACTGTTGTAATGTTTTTATCATAAATAGCATTAATACAAATTCACATGTCATCAATAAACTTATTTTGTTGGTCAGCCATAGCTACAAGGCATTTACGACCAAGCAATGAACCCAGAGGCACACCACTGTGACCTTTTGCCAATAACAGAATGTCTATTTAATGACCACTCTTTTCTGTTTATCAGCTAGTATTATATCCAGTCACTTGCTTTATCTATACTAATACCTAGACTTCTTATTTTTGCCAGTAATTTTCATAGCACAACATCAAATACATTCTGGAAATTCAGACAGTGTATACCTGTTGTACTACTTTTACCCCGTGTACCGAACATGCTATGAAAGAATTAAAAAAGAACTAAAAAAAATCTTCAATTGTGAAATCTATGCAGGCTAGCTAGACTTGCTGGTGCAATATGCTGCAGTTTCCAACCATTCATTCCACATAACAATATTACACTGTACGACAGATGAGACAACAAATGGAAATTAGAACAAAAATAGTTTGTAAGTTGTGTTTACGAAATATTTATAACTAGTATGAACTGCACTACAGGGAATATGTGGCTGTTTGTACAGCTGGGCATAACTGATTTGTTTTGTTTCAAAAGTTGCCTAGTCTATGAAGCCTGTGTCTGCTAATTTATTTACCAGAAATGCCTTAACAGATGACAGTTGTAACTTTGAATGGTTTAAGCCGAGGTACTATATATACCTGAACTTCCCTACACAGTGCAAGAAAATATACTAATTCATATAGTACAGTGTTCCCCTGTATTCGTGGGGGATGGGTATACCAGACACCCCCCACAAATAGCTAGAAGCAGTGAATAGTTGAAAACCCTATAAACTGATCAAAACTGCCTATTTTGTAAGTTAAAACTCAAGAAAAACTCACTAGAAATGTTTATTTACCTGTTTTTTAAGTTTTTCACAAAAAGTTTATTTTATGATGGAATTCATAAAAAAAATTAGGAATATGTAGATATTTTTCAAGACAAAATACCGCTAATAGGTGAATTTCCTGCAAATATTGGGGGTATATGTTCCAGAGAGAAATCTGCACATACGAGTGTCTGTGAATCTGGAGTCTGTGACTACAGGGGCTTACTGTACTGTAATTACAAAATGCAGTTCAAATATAGGTATACTTTAATTTAATTGCTATCAATTCAACTTAGTTTTTTAAGTATTCTCACCTGTTTCCTTGTCATATATGGCTGTAGTCTCCATTTCAACAGCATTGTTGCCATATCCCAATTCTGTTAGACCAAAGCACCCAATGTCTTGCAAATTGTCAATGCCAGCTAGGAGTTTTTCATGGTGTCTTTCTGTGCCAAGTTTTAAGACAGTTCCTCCAAAAAGATTAAACTGGAATAAAATAATTATATAAATTTTCATAATAGAATTTATTATTTGGATACTAACCTACTGTTAACTTTAGCTATATCTCCCCGCCGATTAAGCGAGTCGGCATTCAAATAAACAAAAAATCGAATGGCTGCCTGTATGACTGTCTAGTTTACCTGTTCTCCACCAGGTGTGTTTCGAATGTTTTAGCTCTTGTCAGAATTCTCCTTGACAGCCACTAAGTTGTGGGGAGGCTGGGTGGATCTACTTTAACAGTAGGTAAGTAACCAAATAATAAATTTTATTATGAAAATTTACATTATTTGAGATGAATCTTACCTACTGTTAAATTTAGCTGATTCCCACATTACGAGGAGGATGGTGGGTAGTGCAGCTAGACAAAATTCTGCTCAGCCATTCGAGCTAAAGGTTTCTTATACGAAACCCAAAACATTCTCACCTGATCTGGAATCTTTGGTGGATTTTATTACCACCAGAAGTTGGTATCCATTTCAGGGAGGCAAGGCTCTCATACGTATGCAGCAAAGAGCAGCCTTGCGTAGAAAACCACTTCGATTCAGCCAGCATGGAACGCAAGCGGTATGAGGGACCCCTGTGCCTGGGTCCAAAAGCTTTATCAAAAGACAGTCACTTAAAATTAATACCTTTACAATATAAAGGTACGCTCCTATACGAAATTTGTACCTTCACGCTCCCCAAAATATTAAAACCCGGGATTTAAACAAGAGAGCCTAAAGAATTGCTCTTTTTCGGTTCAGGAAAAGACTACCCACTACTAGTAGCGGATTAAGGGCTTTACTGTTTTCAAACACAATTCTGTATACTTAAGGTAGTAATTGGGCAAAAATTGAATTGTACTTCTACTGTGACACATCAATCCTATTTTGGAGCGACAAATTGACTTAACACTATATGAAGTTGCAACTGCTTCTCACATTATGAATGTTTAACTTCAATAAGGTAGAAGATATGGAGCTAGTTCTTATGCACTAGCCTACCCATTATGTCACAGAGGACCTTGTGTCCCTTGACAAAGTTTCTAAAATTCATAACACAAAAGGTTAACTTTGCCTCTTCCAGATTTAACCTTCACAAATACATCTAGGTTTTCTAAAACCACAAAACAAAAGTTAACTCTGCCTTCATGTTTAACCATTGGCAAAGGCGTTATAAGTTTCTAAAAATCACAACACAAAAGGTTAACTTTGCCTCTTCCAGGCTTAACCTTCACAAATACATTCTAGGTTTTCTAAAACCAAAAACAAATAGTTAACTTTGCCTTCAAGCTTAACCATTGGCAAAGGCAGCTAGGTTTTCTAAAACCACAAAACAAAAGGTTGATTTTTGCCTCTTCCAGGCTCACCTTTGACCACATCTGTTTTTCTTAAAACCACAAAACCAAAGGTTAACTTTGCCTCTTCCAGCATTTACCTTTGACAAAGATGTTCAAGGTCTCTAAAAGAATGATAAAAATGTTCTAGGTTTAACCTTTAAATTTAAATGCCCAACAGGATAGAGAAGTTTCCTCCCCCCCCCCCCCCCCCCGGGGTTTTTAAATTGGAATTTCTTACAGGGAACTGTAAAGCCTAGCCTAACATCACCCTCAGCTCTAAGGCAGAAAGCTAAAATAGCATTCCCTTTACACCAGTTTAAAGAAGGGTGCTGACAGTAAATTTACTTATTAACCACTGCTAAATAAAAAGTTTTACAGTAAATTCAGATAAAGTTTAGACCCACATCCAAACTCCAGAGAGAGACTGATATAGAGATGAAGTGGCTTCAATCTCAACACCTTACAGTGCTGGTCCTCAGCAAGATCTAAAAGTACTTGATGAAATACTGAGGAAAGTATGTATGGAACGATAACTTTGGAAGTAGACAGCGAAAAGTCTTATCTCCTCTAAACAGAAGACATTGACGTCTACAAGGTTCCAGGTGCTGAAAATTCCTCCAGAATGGTACCCCCAGCAACACACAGACCACTGCTTCTGACCCCAGGCCATGGCAGTTTTAAATTAAGGACAGATCCTATGATAACTTGAAAATCTTACTATTGAGAGGGGACATTTTAACATCTCCAAGCAGTTAAGGAGATGTCTACATCAATGGAACTGTATGGAATTGTGTAGTAGAGTTGATTTCTTCTCAACGGAAGAATGAAACATCTACCAAGAGCATTGGAAATTCTGAAAAGTTTTGTCCGTGCGGTACAAGGGCTCTACAGGAGACTAAGCAATTCTTGAACATGAAATTGCTCAATAGATTTCAGAGTAGATACAAGGGGCAGGCCTATGAGTCTGAATTAGGCAAAATTTAAGGATACATCCACTGCTCAAGCCCAAGGGCCAACAAAGTAGTAGTAATCATTCGTATGTCCCTGTTCATCTACATGCTAGGAAGCGAAATGAGTGTTCCTTAAATCCACACCAAGTGCCAAACTTAAGGATGTCAAGGCCCTTGTTCTTCCTAAATCCCCAATTGCTAAAACACTGTCCTTCCACAGAATGGATGATCAAACCAATTTGTTGTTTCATTTCACTCAAAGCAGCAAACTTCCCACAAAGACTTAGTTTCTGACCGGGAATAAACCTGCTAAGCATCCTGATGTCATTCCACTGCCCTGACATCTAAAAAGTTTCACCAGGTGTAGTTTGACCATTCTATGTTGCATGAACATGTAATGACACTAGATAAACTCTGTGTTGAATGACAGAGGGAAAAGACCAAAACTTGGACTTAGGTTTACAAACCAAATGGACGATTTCTGGTTACAGTGTCCCTCCTACAGTCCTGGAGCTAAAGTTGGTTCTGGATTACTTACAAAATTAATGAAAGTTATTTGTAAGTCGTAATTCTTACACTGAAACTGTACATTAACCCTTAAACGCCGACTGGACGTATTTTACGTTGACATTTTTTGTCTCTCGGGTGCCGACTGGACGTATTTTACGTCGACATACAAAAGTTTTTTTTAAAAATTCGCGGAAAAATACTTATAGGCCTACCAGCCTAAAACTTTTGAATCACGCGCCTTGGGGGATGCTGGGAGTTCACGGATCAAGGTGTTGTTTTGTTTACAATCGTTACGCAGGCGCGCAAGCGCGAATTTCTTTCTTATCGCACTAAAAAGTATCTGTGACACATCTCGGAAATTATTTCGTCACTTTGACATAATTTTTGTACCATTGTAAATTAGCTGTTACATGAAGTATTATATATGAAAATGTGCGCATTTTTATGTAAAATACAACAATAAAATACTCATGATTGTAGCTTTTATCAGTTTGAGATATTTTTATATAAATAACGATAATTGCCAAATTTCAACCTTCGGTCAACTTTTGACTCTACCGAAATGGTCGAAAAACGCAATTGTAAGCTAAAACTCTTATATTTTAGTAATATACAATCATTTACCTTAATTTTGAAACTAATTGGAAGTCTCTAGCACAATATTCCGATTTATGGTGAATTTATGAAAAAACTTTTTCCTTACGTCCGCTCGGTAACTCTTCCGAAAAAAATCGTACATGCGATTGTGGTAATGTTTGCACCATTTTAAAATTAGCCGTTACATAAAGTTTTATATATGGAAATGTGTCAATTCATGCACAATACAACTAAAAACAACCCATGGTTGTAGCTTTTATCAGTTTTGAGATATTTTCATATAAATAACGATAATTGCCAAAATTTCAACCTTCGGTCAACTTTGACTCTACCGAAATGGTCAAAAAATGCAATTGTAAGCTAAAACGCTTATATTCTAGTAATATTCAAGCATTTACCTTCATTTTGCAACAAAATGGAAGTCTCTAGCACAATATTTCGATTTATGGTGAATTTATGAAAAAAAATAACATTTTCTTTACGTCCGCGCTTTAACTCTTCCGAAAAAATCATACGTGCGATTGTGGTAATGTTTGCACCATTTTAAATTAGCCGTTACATAAAGTTTATATATGAAAATGTGCGCAATTTCATGTACAATACAACAGTAAATAATTGAAGGTTGTAGCTTTTCTCATTTTTTAAATATTTGCATATAAATCACGATAAATAGAAAAAAAACCACGTTCGGTCAACTTTGACTCTACCGAAATGGTCGAAAAACGCAATTGTAAGCTAAAACTCTTACAGTCTAGTAATATTCAGTCATTTATCTTCATCTTGAAACAAATTTAAAGTCTCTAGCAAAATATTTAGATTTATGGTGAATTTAAAAAAAAAATCTTTCCTTCCCTCCGCGCGCGGATTCTCCGCCACAAATCTCCGAAATGCGTACGTACCATTCTCGGAATATTTGCTCCATTTCATATTAGGCATTTCATAGAGTTTTATATATGAAAAATGTGTGCAATTTTATGTAGAATAAAACAAAAAATATTTGAAGGGTTGTAGCTTTTCTTATTTCCGAAATAATTGCATATAACAAATATATATATAAAAAAAAATTCGACATTCGGTCAAATTTAACTCGTCAGATATGGTCGAAAACTGCAATTGTAAGCTAATACTCTTACAGTATAGTAATATTCAATCATTTGTCTTCATTTTGAAAGAAATTGGAAGTCTCTAGGACAATATTTAGATTTATGGTGAATTTTTGAAAAAAATATTTGTTTACGTCCGCGCATTACGAATTCATGCATTATTTTGTGATAATATTTTTCTCTGTGTTGCTTTATCGTTTTACAATGTATTATATACCAAAATGATAGCAATTTAGTGTACATTACAACGTAAAAGAAAGTAACTTGTTACCTTTAACCGTTTAGCGCACAGCGCGATTTGAATACAATTATATATGAAATTTCGTTTTTGCGCTATCATATATCGCATTATTTATATATGATAATGATAATGTTTTTCATTTCTGATGGTTGCATACTAAACTTCAGCCAATGAAAAAAAAAAAGGAGCCAAAAATGAACTCTTAATCTTGAAAACTAAGCGCGCTGTGATTTTTTGACAAAAATATTTTTTCCGCTTCCGCGCTCACTCTGAAACACCTCCGGCACACGGGAGACAATTTTTTTTTTACCGCTTCGGCGTTAGAGGGTTAATTGAGCATGATTATCTGAAAATAACCAGTGAGGCCATGTTTCCTCATGCGGAAAAGCCCTTACCATATAGGAAATTTCTTTCAGGTCTAAAATCTTCAAGCAGCACATGCCTATTCATCTTGTCCAACAAGTCTGCATAATTAAATATCATCCCCACATCACTAGATAAGAATGGGGATATAAAGAATTAACAATATAATGCATAGAAATTGGGCCAGAAGAAGCGACAGGTCCTTGGCCTTTGGAATACTGTTGACAGAGTGGGGCTAACTTGAATCACTGATTCAGTAGAAGTGTCTTGCTCCTAAAGTCGACACCATCTACCAATGGGCAACAAGTCCCTGACATAACTTATAGAGGGCTGCACACTAACCCAAACAAAGTGCACAGAACAGCAATACCTTCTGGTAAAAACCTCTTGAAGGAACTTGCATGACTGTGAATGTATGGTAAGTGGAATACATTCTGCATGTGTACCACAAGTCTGACCATTCTTTGGAAAGGCTCTAAAACCATGCTAGAAAACCAAGGCCAATAGAGTACAGGTCAGTCGGAGAGAGACAAATCTTGTGGGCCACATCTCCAGAAGGACCCTAAGTACTAAGTTGTGGTTGTCGGCCTGGACGTATATTTAAAAGGGTCAGGTGGGAATGTTGTGTCGGCGAGGGTGAATTGTGGCTCACTCTGGAAGGTGAGTCACCGATAATCTCTTCTCCGACCGACCTGTACTCTATTGGCCTTGCAGAAAATCAACAAGTATATGGGCAGACACTTACTGTTATTCAGTCTCCAAATGTCCAAGAATATATACAATTACTTATGGGTGTCTTCCTAAAGAATTACCCTTGGACCATCATTCCCTCTACGTATATACAATCTCCTACTAAAAGACTCTTATGAGAGACTCTGCTGAAGACAAGGGAAGCTATAAGAGGGAGATTAAACCAGTGGAGGACAACCAAAAAGAATCAGAACTGCCCTTCACTGTCTCCACCATATAACATACTGGTCCCAAGTCTCTCCATGCATGTTAAGAGGTTGCAATTGTTCATATCCCAGCACCTGAATCTGCACTTATCCCTGAAAGGTATAAAATAAGACTACCAATAGATAATCCCAAGCTTCATAATCAGACAGGAAGCGAAAGTGTTCTCACTTCTTCCAAACAGAGTGAGTGAGTATAAGCATGAGGACATTACCCTGCAGCATCAGAAATGAGTTACGTACTTGTTTTAGTTACTTGTTTCCTCACTAAACTTCCGCTGGGTTGGCGTCTCCACCTCTCTAAGAAGTCTCAGAGACGAGACAACATAGATAAAAAGGTAATAACTCAAGTAGACTGAAAATCCATCAGCATGTCTGTCAGTCTCGAGTTCATTTCCCCACAGGAAAGAGAAAGATCCCACAGGAAAGAGAAAGAAAGCGAACCTCCTATTAAAGACGGTTAAAGGACCAATAAGCGTTGTACAGCAAAAGTCGGCCTTCGGCTCTCCGCGACTTTAAAAGACAAGACTACAAGCCAAGGCAGACACAAAGGGAGATTGTGTCCGAGGACGAGAAAAGTTACGAAATGCTCTCAAATTGGAGAAAGCGTTGGTTCTCTTCTCCTTTATTTAGTGCGCCAAATGTGCTAAGAAAATTAAGATATATTCTCTATGTGGCCTCTATCCTCAACAAAATGAGGATACAGCAAGGCATATTGTGGCAACAAACGCCGACCGGCCTAAACGAGTTCCTCCAACTCCGTTCAAACTCTTCTTCCGTCAGCAGAAGACGGGAGGAGACAGCTGCCAACAGGAGGTAAACAAAGAGCTTAAAGGATTCCTCTTTCTCAGCAACCCTTGGCGACAAAAAGTGACACTTGTCGAGAAGAGGTGACAGCAGTTGAGTGCTGTATCGAATCCACCACGACTCATTGAGAGCAAGACAGTTTAAGCGACTTGGGACTCTGCCAAGTCTGTACTCAGAGCACGAGTCAACTGCTTTCACACGAGTCAACAATGTCCACAGCAGGGTTCCCCGATGTATCAGAACAAATTATTGTACCAAATCTCTTTAAATTATCGTATTTTCATTAATAATCGTTTATCGTACAGAGGGTCAAAATACTATATTGTACGATAATCATCGTATGTCTGGGAACCCTGGTCCGCAGTCCGCACGAGTCGACAGAGGGAGAGAGAGAACGAGGCGAGGCGCTAGAAGTGGAAGGTGGTGGAGAAGTTACAACAACGCTCCCGCCTCTGTCTGAAAGCGATTGTACATACTTTGAAAGCATTCCTATATGAAACTACGTTAGAAATCTCTGAAGCTAAAATATCTAACTTGGCAAGAACTTTAGATACTACAGACAGTGTCGCCTTGAAGAGAAACATTAATCGAGGCAGTAGTAAGAGATTTGCCGATAGCCGAAGAGGAAGCACGCAAAGAACAAACCTAAGCATTATGAAGAAAAAGGAATATGCTAGCATACATGAATTTAGAATAACCAAAACATGAGAGATAATCAGTCGACCGAGTCGACATATCTAAACGTGTAAAACTCGCTACAGATACATTATCATCTCAATAAAATGTCTACATATACCTATATTATCCATATATTATTAAGTCTATGCATGCTAACACCTCAAACTAGGTGTTAAAGACGACAGAATGTGTCTACGGAGCGAGCATCAACACTTACCGAAATGGTCCTTATGTGAACTCTTTAACGGTCCTTTGGCGAACGCTTCAAACGAGATTCAGATCATGAAAAGGGCGAAGTAGGTATTGGAGGGCACAGAATACCATCGTCCCGAGAACCGACCCGGTTCCCTGGCAGCAGATGTTTCCAACTGTCACAGGGGAGTCCTAGGCTCGGGCTACGTACAGACGAGGGCACCAACTCCTTACTTCTAACAGGGAACACGAAAATGAGTGCACAATGGAGGGATTCAGAACGTTCCTGTCACGAACTAAGTTCAAATTGTATTAGAACTAAAAATAGGTTAATGTTCTAACTTCTCGTTACGCTTTTCCTGAACCAAATGGGGAGTAGAAGGCGGAGCTACAATGGAAGTCAATACTAGCCTACAAAAATGCCTAGTCTGAGTAGGGATAGCCTGACAAAACGGTTTAAGCCCTGATCTAACTAATTGCTTTCGCAACCTATTAGTTCCAGTCTTCCTATATCTGACATATTCAGGCATAAATTTCTCAGAACAATTCCCTATAGTATTCTTCACATCTAGTACGTAGTTCCAAAATCACACCCTGTACCCCTGCTACAAAGGAATGTTGATAAACTTCCAATTTCACCATCCTGGTTACACCAAAACATTCCTACATAGCTTGATGTTATTGGTTTTACTTCCGGTGGAAGATATCCAAGGAAAATGAAATTACAATACCGTAAAAGGTGTAAAAACAGCCAAACTTCATAAAATACTAACAATCGCCTAGCCGCAATGGCGGCAAGGAGAATTTTGACAAGAGCTAAAACATTCGAAACACCTGGTGGAGAACTAGACAAGTCATCCGGGCAGCCATTCGAATTTTTTTTTTTTTTTTTTTTTTTGAATGCCAACTCGCCTATTGACGGGGGAGATATAGCTCAATTTAACAATAGTAAGATTCATCTCAAATAAAATACTTAATATTAATAATACTACAATTTAAATGATTGCCTCACATAGGGATTACCATGAAAAAGTATATAAAACAGAAGTTTTAATATGATTTCTGCAAATCACTTTATGCAAACCACAGCATTACATATATCTTCATTACTAACAATATTGCTTTCTGGTGCACAACCTTTGAGGATAATACCAAGACAATTCAATTGTTGTTTAAGTGAAAACTACACATAACAGCTTGATATTATCTACCCTTCAAGTGTGGGCAACAGCTAGATATTATCTACCCTTCAAGTGTGGGCAAACTTAATGACTACTGCAAAAATGGTCAAGTTGATTTGACAACAAACAAGTTAGGTTGATTTGATAACATAGCGACAGATCATATTGACAAGAAAATTTTTTTAATGACTCAAGAGTATGGACAATGTTTTCTTCATACTGAAAATTCTGATAGTTTCCATGATGACCACACCAAGCGTTAATACATTCCAGAATTCATGATAATGGAAATTACTGATAAACTTTTCCACCTTTATCCATTTCCGAATAGATGTATAAGACAAATGGACTATAACCTTTGAACCAAAGATATATTAGAATCTATTGGTTTCCTTCTCTAGGCGTTTCATACAATGCCATAGCTTATTGCATTATGGAAGGTGGAGAGCTATCTGTTCTCATATACCTCTCCAATCCCTGTACCTGGATCTATTATCTCCCCACTCTCTTCCTATTATTGAGAGGAGTGTGTTGCTACTGAAAAGTATCCTATGCTCTAGATTATCTTTACAGTATGCTGTCTCCCTCACCTCTCTCCCCCTGCCCCTAATACAACCTTCCTCTGTTGGGTCTATTGTGAAAGGGCTGATGAGCTAACTTCTGTGGGGAAGAAGGTCTTGTTGACCTATTAGAGGTGTTATGTCTCACTGGTCTCTTTTGAGGTAATTGTTGATGTTGTCTTACCTCATTAGAATTAGCCTGGCTTTCAGATGTTTTCCTAACTGGTTGCTGGACTAATCTGTCATTAGTATCCATTCTTCTTCTGTCTATAGCAGCTTCTAGTACAGTGGTACCTCGAGATACAAAAGGCTCAACTTACGAAAAACTCGAGATACGAAAGCAAATAGTACGAAGATTTTTGTGGCTCTATATACGAAAATTGTTCAAGATACGAAAGGTTGTTGCTGTAAAGTCCGAGATTTGCCTGCTCTTCTTCAGCCATTGCATCATACCAGCGTTATCGTACGCACGCGGAATTTGTTCATTCACATATATGATTTCGTTTGTAAACGTAAATTCGTGTTAGTGATTTCATTGAACTACTTTATCGTGTTGTGTGAGAACTTAATTAGTATACTACATAACTTAAATTACGTACAGTATAGTCATGGGTCCCAAGAAAGTTGCTGAAGTTCACGGAAAGAAGAGAATGCTTTCTTTGCAGATAAAAATGGAGATAATAAAAAAGTATGAAGCTGGCATGTGGTTGAGTGTGATCACTAAGGAATAGTACGGCCGAAATCCGTCGACAATAGGCACCATCCTTAACCAGAAGGAAGGCATCAAAGCAGCTACACCTTCCAAGGGCGTGACTATTTTGGTCCAACAAGAGAAGCCACATGCATGATGAAATGGAGAGGCTGCTTCTTCTATGGATTGAGGACAAAGAAATTGCTGGCGATATGATAACCGAGACGCCAATCTGCCAAAGGCCAGCGCTATTTCGGCGATTTGATTGTCCAAGCCGAAGACGACGGAGAAGAGGGGACATTGACGGCAACCCGACTTCAAGGCTTCTCATGGGTGGTTCGAAAAATTCCATAAACGGACTGGCATCCATTTGGAGGTAAAGAAACCTTGAAATTTTGTAAAAAAAAAAAAAAAACAAAAAACAAAAACAAAGTATAAGTAAAAAAAAAAAATCAAAAAGACAAAAAAAAATAATAAATTTGAAGTTTTTTGTAAAGTTACGTGTTACGGTTTTGTTAATGTGTTTCGTTAAGTTAAGTGTACGTACTATGTAACAAATTTTCTGCCGTTTGTCCTCTGTCGCCACTTTCGGAGATAGCCTCACTCGAAAGGTAAGCTTCCACATTTTACTACATACGTACAGTATTTCTTGTATACCATGCACACTAATACACTTTATTTACAGGTACATACATATTAGTACTACTAGTACGTATTAAGCTAGGTATTGAATGGTCCAAATTGTTGTAGTATACTTCATTGTTTATGGGTCAATTTAGCTTTATGAGGAAACTTACTGGGGTGTTTTTGGAGGGTTTGGAACGGATTAGCCATTTTACATGTAAAATCCGGTTCAAGATATGAAAAAATTATGATACGAAGGCCGTATCTTGAGGTACCACTCTATACCCTTTGGCAACAGCAATTGCGACTCTAGGATATCCCCATTTCGCATTGCTAATAGGGAATCCAAATCAATAGTGCAGCTTAATCTAGCCAATGCTGCATCTCTCCTCATCAACAGGATATTAGCCCATACATTGGCACTCAATTTCGTCAAGTACTACGCAATTGCTTTTGAACCCAATTGGAGCAATCTGAAAAACATTGTCTCACCCACTAATTTTCGTGTTGATTCTGAGGATGCAATTTTCGCTACTGCTGTTGACCAAAGGTCTAACCAAGAAGCAGTCTGAAAGATAGAAGCCGTTGCTTCCAATGTAGCAGCCTCCTGATAAGTCATCAACGGGCATTCCATCGTAACTTGATCCAAGGTTAATCCAGGTTTTAAACCTTACCGCATGTGGGTTGATTTGTCTTGATAGCAAAGGAACCACAGGTGTCGCATAATATTTCCTTTGTTTCAGCAATGGCAAGGGAATAAACTTAATGATCTATTTGCTCTTAACGAATTATCCCTTCCAGCAATCTGTGCATTGACATGCTGTAAAACCGATTCCGCATGACTTGAGCAAGGTAATTCATACAACACCTTTGTATTCTTTTTCAGGCCAGATATCATGTTGATTCCTGGAGGAAGTATACTGGCAGGTGTCTCTGGACTCCTCGAAAGGTTATTGAATTGTCGAATCAAATCAACCACCTCCGCATATGAAGCCCGAAACTCCTGGTTTTCCCCTTCCTCCGATTCCAAGGTATTGTGTTCGGCTACAGGAGAAGCTAGTTCACTTCTATCCTCTGACAAACGTTCAGGTGCATCATGGCTGTCCGACCCTAAATAGCCACGAGGAGAACGTGACTGCCTAACTGCTTCTATGCTCGCAGATCTAGAGCGAGAACACCGTCTATTCCTCCAAGATGACGGTTCTCGTGAAATCGTACTAATTTCCTCTCTATCTCTATTAATATTATTCAAGGTCATTGGGCGGCTGAAGTTGACCTTGATCTCCTATCGTCAAGGCGAACAACACCTTCCATCGGTGTATCAGGAGAGGTTACCAACTCTTCATTATTATTTGCCCTTTTAATGGGAGCTCTTTCATCCTTCCTTCTTATTTTGAAAGGTCTTACAGGAGAAACTGGTATACATTCTCCATTCTTCGTCAAATGCTGCCCACTCACTGTTGATTTCCCCAACGGCAGTGGAGTCTCTACCAACCACTTTGTCCTCACCGTTGGCATCTCCGCAGCAGTTGCCATTCCAGTGGCTGTCAATGCTTTCGCCCGTTCGGGTGCATGTAAATGACATCATTCGTTAGCGTTAACTTTACTAGCCACTGCCTTCTTCACTTTGTTGCTGACAGGGATGTGACAGTCCTGGCTCGAAGATGAATAAGAATTTACTTTTCCCCTCTTGGCACGAGGATCAGTCACGAAGTCTCTTATCCTCCAACGCTTGACTGATACACGCAGTAACGTCATTGAATTTTGCGATGAAGTCGAACTAGAGGAAGAAGACGAAGAAGGCGATTCACGTCTTTTCTTTTTGTCTTTCTTATCTATTTTTTCCTCTAGAGCTTGTAATTTTTTCATGACTCTGTGTGTACCAATGAGTCAGAAAGCCTATTCATCTCCGGAGGCAACGAAGTAGTGAGAGAAGCAGCAGGCTGTGACATCATGGCGTCAGCCATGCCTGTGTGACGTTGGTTGTGACGTCACCACACTTGTAGGGAGAGACTGAGCAGCTACTGCTGATATCCCTGTGTGTGCTGCAAAACTGTTTTCAAAGTTCTGCATCGCTGGAAATGTCGATGTTGTTGTCAGTGCCGTAGCATTCGCTCCCATAAATTGCAGGCCAGGGGGATGCGGAACATTCATAGTTAGCGGGCCCGGAAACGTGACGCCATATAGTGAGATAGCAACCCTTCCAAGGATGGTACGCCTGGTAGGCCTAACACCGACCACATTCCTTCCCTCCTCTGCGCATCGGGGGCTGAAATCTGGGACAAAGATGGCGATAATCCCCCTCTCCATGCCGGGAATGACAGTGTAAATATACACAAAATTACCCAAAACCCCTCCTGGAGTTTCCAATAACGAATCATTAGAAGAAACTGAAGGGTATGGGAAACATCAAAGGTAGGTGACGAAACATATGGAGCAGTCTGATGTATCACCGATACAAAAGAAGCCGACAACGCTTGGTCATCCAAAGATGGTGGCGTCTCCTTTCTTTTGTACTGGCCTTTTCCATAAAATTTCATCCATTGTTCCACTGACCAACCACGACAAACTGAACAAGGATTAGTAATAGTACATACGTTTTCTCTGCACCTACTACATGTTGGATGAGGATCCATAAATACTGATGTTAAAAATTTTGAACAAAGAAAACCACTCACTCTAGGGCATTTCCTTTGTCTCTTGCAAGATCCCAAAGAAATTTCCCTTGGTGAAGCAAAATTCTCCATATCTCACAACATACACACATCTAGCAGATCACACCCACACTGAGATCACCCAGGGAGAGAGAGAGAGAGAGGAAAATATGAATTAAACGGGCAAACTAAACCGGCTTTAAACAGATAAAGTAATCACATCCTATCTTAAAGGCATTAGGAAAGTAACTGATAGGTAACGGGGCGCCAAGGGCATTCTGGAACGGGGACTACACCCTGTGACTGGTACAGATGCCAATAGTCCCTGGATCACACAAGTTTTTTTATTAATTCTACCAGTTTCCAGCTTGGTGCCAGTATTATCCTAATGTTAAGACCAAAGGTTTGTTTTGTATATGAACAACAGTGTGTTTACTGTTAATGTGAATTGGTCTAAAAACTAATTATGAAATAATGCTGGTGATTACAACATTGCAACACTCTTTAGGAATAACTGCCACTACTGAAGTTATCTGGATACATATGAGCAATTTCCCCAAGGTAAAATACGGTGGCAGTGAACTTTCTGATTTGACAAAGAGAGAACATGTATGATCAAAACCCTAAAGATAGTTCAATAACCATACTCAATCACATTTTCTGACTCATGGGAACTTGTTCTTGAAAGACAGCATAAAGGTCAAGTGGCAGACTACAGCCATCACGCATTTGGGACATTAGGTTGAAGAAGAAACATTGTAGGTAGTACCTAATGGCATTTCAAGAATAGCCCTTATCACGGTTTAAAGTCTATTCAACATGTGAGTGTGCATAATCAGTTATCTGAGATACAATGATTTGCTAAACAAATGAAACTAAGCTATGTTTATGAAATTTAAATGGAATGTAAGTGGTTTAGTTCCCAAAATATAGCAACATACCTGGACTGTCATTTTGGTGGTCATTGCAGGGTCAATTATAGCAGCTAATTCATGTGCTGCAAATATTCTTAAAGGGTTGTTTCGGAAATCAAGAACAGAGATAAAACCAGCATCACAAATACGTTGCAACCTTGCTAGTGCAATTTCCCTTTCTTCGTGCAAAGGAATATTATACCGGGGCTTCATTACTGGATCACTCATAAACTCCCTAACAGAAAGAAAAAATTCAGTTAAAAAAAAAAATTATTAATGATGATTTATACTGGAAATCAGGGCCTAATTAAAAAAGCCCAATAAAGCACAGCAAATTATTTGCAGTTTTATAAAATTAATAAATATGGTAACAGACTGCAGGGTACAACAAATACAGTAATTCATGCACGTAAATCGTCAGTTATATGCTTAGAAGCATTTAATACCAAAGAATATTGCTAATCTGTTGGTGTTGTACCTGCATTCTCATTATCAGAAATTTCTTTGAAGTAAAAAGATTGAACTGAAAGAAACAGCAAGAAACTGGAAAAGTTGCAAGTCCTTAACCCTTCTTACTTACAAGGACCTTTATTAGAGGTTACGTATTAGTATTTTATACTGTAATGTGAACACACATTAAAAAGAAAACTACAGTGGTACCTCAAGATATGAAATTAATCCGTTCCGAGGCGGCCTTCGTATCATGAGTTTTTCGTATCTTGGAACACATTTTACAACGTGTGCTAATCCGTTCCAAGCCCTCCAAAAACACCCCAGTAAATTATATTTCCAGGCCTAAAACACATGTTCTAGGGTTACGACGCCGATCCGACGGAAGAAATATGACTCCAAAAAGGCAAAATACTGTACATACTTGAGTAATATTCAACTGCATGTAATGTTCAACCCCATTTTTACTGCATATATTAGAATTTAGCATACATATATTAGGACTTTAGCATATGTCTCTTAGCAATAAGCCTAGCCTATGTTAGCGGTTGCTACTGTAGCCTAGTCTATGATTCTGACATCTAAACCTAAGAGCTAAAAGCTTAGAATATGCCAATAAAATGTATAAATAATCAGTATGTACTCATTTCAAATAATTACTAATTAATCATTAACTATAATACACAAACAAAAAAAAACAAAAAAACCTTCCAATCAATTGTTTACGTTCAGCTCTTACCCGTCTTACGAGTATCGAACGAACGCCAAGCAATCATTTTTCCT
>NC_061101.1:33252505-33384964 GCF_015104395.2 Macrobrachium nipponense
AGGAAAAATGATTGCTTAGCGTTCGTTCGATACTCGTAAGACGGGTAAGAGCTGAATGTAAACAATCGATTGGAAGGTTTTTTGTTTTTTTTGTTTGTGTATTATAGTTAATGATTAATTAATAATTATTTGAAATGAGTACATACTGATTATTTATACATTTTATTGGCATATTCTAAGCTTTTAGCTCTTAGGTTTAGATGTCAGAATCATAGACTAGGCTAAAGTAGCAACCGCTAACATAGGCTAGGCTTATTGCTAAGAGACATATGCTAAAGTCCTAATATATGCAGTAAAAATGGGGTTGAACATTACATGCAGTTGAATATTACTCAAGTATGTACAGTATTTTGCCTTTTTGGAGTCATATTTCTTCCGTTGGATCTGGCGTCGTAACCCTAGAACATGTGTTTTAGGACCTGGAAATATAATTTACTGGGGTGGTGTTTTTGGGGGGCTTGGAAACGGATTAGCACACGTTGTAAAATGTGTTCCAAGATACAAAAAACTCATGATACACAAAGGCCGCCTTCGGAACGGATTAATTTCATATCTCGAGGTACCACTGTAGTTTTCTTTTTAATGTGTGTTCACATTACAGTATAAAATACTAATACGTAACCTCTAATAAAGGTCCTTGTAAGTAAGAAGGGTTAAGGACTTGCAACTTTTCCAGTTTCCTCCTGTCTCTTTCAGTTCAATCTTTTTACTTCAAAGAAATTTCTGATAATGAGAATGCAGGTACAACACCAACAGATTAGCAATATTCTTGGTATTAAATGCTTCTAAGCATATAATGACGATTTACGTGCATGAATTACTGTATTTGTTTGTACCCTGCAGTCTGTTACCATATTTATTAATTTTATAAAACTGCAAATAATTTGCTGTGCTTTATTGGGCTTTTTTAATTAGGCCCTGATTTCCAGTATAAATCATCATTAATAATTTTTTTTTTTAACTGAGTTTTTTCTTTCTGTTAGGGAGTTTATGAGTGATCAGTGATGAAGCCCGGTATATATTTCCTTTGCACGAAGAAAGGGAAATTGCACTAGCAAGGTTGCAACGTATTGTGATGCTGGTTTTATCTCTGTCTTGATTTCCGAAACAACCCTTTAAGAATATTTGCAGCACATGAATTAGCTGCTATAATTGACCCTGCAATGACCACCAAAATGACAGTCCAGGTATGTTGCTATATTTTGGGAACTAAACCACTTACATTCCATGTAAATTTCATAAACATAGCTTAGTTTCATTTGTTTAGCAAATCATTGTATCTCAGATAACTGATTATGCACACTCGCATGTTGAATAGACTTTAAACCGTGATAAGGGCTATTCTTGAAATGCCATTAGGGTACCTACCTACAATGTTTCTTCTTCAACCTGATGTCCCAAATCTGTGATGGTTGCAGTCTGCCACTTGAGCTTTATGCTGTCTTTCAAGAACAAGTTCCCATGAGTCAGAAAATGTGATTGAGTATGGTCATTGAGCTACCTTTTGGTTTTTGATCATACATGTTCTCTCTTGTCAGATCAGAAAGTTCACTGCCACCGTATTTTACCTTGGGGAAATTGCTCATATGTATCCAGATAACTTCAGTAGTGGCAGTTATTCCTAAAGAGTGTTGCAATGTTGTAATCACCAGCATTATTTCATAATTATTTTGTTTTTAGACCAATTCACAATAAACAGTAAGCATGCTGTTGTTCATATATGGAACAAACCTTCGGTCTTAACATGAGGATAATACTAGCGCCAAGCTGGAAACCGGTAGAATTAATAAAAAAAACTTGTGTGATCCAGGGACTATTGGCATCTGTACCAGGTCACAGGGTTTTATAGTTCCCAGAATGCCTTTGGGGTCCCGTGACCTTTCAGTTACTTTCCTGCTGCCCTTTAAGATAAGACGTGATTACTTTCTATCCGTTTAAAGCCGGTTTAGTTTGCCCGTTTAATTCATATTTTCCTCTCTCTCTCTCTCTCTCTCTCTCTCTCTCTCTCTCGATTCTCTCTCTCTCCTCTCTCTCTCATCTACTCTCTCTCTCTCTCTCGTCTCTCTCTCTCTCTCTCTCTCTGGGTGATCTCAGTGTGGGTGTGATCTGCTAGATGTGTGTATGTTGTGAGATATGGAGAATTTTGCTTCACCAAGGGAAATTTCTTCGGGATCTTGCAAGAGACAAAGGAAATGCCCTAGAGTGAGTAGTTTTCCTTGTTCAAGATTTTTAACATCGGTATCTATGGATCCTCATCCAACATGCAATAGGTGCAGAGAAAACGTATGTACTATTACTAATCCTTGTTCAGTTCGTTTGTCGTGGTTGGTCAGCTGGAACAATGGATGAAGTTTTATGGGAAAGGCCAGTATGAAAGAAAGGAGACGCCACCATCTTTGGATGACCAAGCGTCGTCGGCTTCTTTTGTATCGGTGATACATCAGACTGCTCCATATGTTTTGTCACCTGCCTTTGATGTTTCCCACACCCTTCAGTTCTTCTAACGATTCGTTATCGGAAAACTCTAGGAGGGGTTTTGGGTAATTTTGTGTATATTTACACTCCATCATTCCCGGCAGAGAGAGGGGATTATCGCTATCTTTGTCCCAGATTTCAGCCTCTGATGCGCAGAGGATGGAAGGAATGTGGTCGGTGTTAGGCCTACCAACCTTGGAAGGGTTGTTATCTCAACTATAATGGCGTCATGTTTCCACCCGGGCCCGCCAACTATGAATGTTCCGCATCCCCCTGGCCTGCAATTTATGGGGGCGAATGCTACAGCACTGGCAACTACATTGATGTTTCCAGCGATGCAGAACTTTGGAAACAGTTTTGCAGCACACAGGGATATCAGCAGTAGCTGCTCAGTCCTCCCTACAAGCATGCGACGTCACAACCGACGTCACACACAGGCATGGCTGACACCATGACTTCACAGCCCGCTGCTTCTCTCACTTACTTAGTTGCCTCTGGAGACGAATAGGCTTTCTGACTCATTGGTACACACAGTCATGAAAAAATTACAAGCTCTAGAGGAAAAAATAGATAAGAAAGACAAAAAGAAAAGACGTGAATCGCCTTCTTTGTCTTCTTCCTCTAGTTCAACATCATCGCAAAATTCAGTGACGTCACTGCGTGTACCAGTCAAGCGTTGGAGGATAAGGGACTTCGTGACTGATCCTCGTGCCAAGAGGGGAAGAGTAAATTTTTCTTCATCTTCGAGCCAGGATTGTCACATCCCTGTCAGCAACAAAGTGAAGAAGACAGTGGCTAGCAAAGTTAACGCTAACGACTGACGTCATTTACATGCGTCCTGAACAGGTGAAAGCATTGACATCCACTGGAATGGCGACCACTGTGGAGATGCCAACGGTGAGGACAAAGTGGTTAGTAGAGACTCCACTGCCGTTGGGGAAATCAACAGTGAGTGGGCAGCATTCGACGAAGAATGGAGAATGTATACCAGCTAAGACCTTTCAAAATAAGAAGGAAGGGTGAAAAAGCTCCCATTAAAAGGGCAAATCAATAATAAAGAGTTGGTAAACCTCTCCTGATACACCGATGGAAGGCGTTGTTCACCTCGACGATAGGAGATCAAGGTCAACTTTGGCCGCCCAATGAGATAGAGGGGAAATTAGTTCGATTTTGCGAGAACCGTCATCTTGGAAGAATAGACGGAGTTCTCGCTCTAGATCTGCGAGCATAGAAGCAGTTAGGGCGGTCACGCTCCTAGTGGCTATTCAAGATTGAGCCAACATCGACCATCAGAGATCAAAGATGCCACGGTCGTTAGGGTCGGACGTCCATGACACACCTGAGCGTTTCTCAGTGGATAGAAGTGAATTAGCTTTCCTGCAGCCGAACCCAATAACTTGGGAATTGGAGGAAGGGGAAAACCAGGAGTTTCTGGCTTCATATGCGGAGGTGGTTGATTTGATTCGACAATGCAATAACCTTTCGAGGAGTCTGCGAGGATAACCTGCCAGTATACTTCCTCCAGGAATCGACATGAAAAAAATATTTGGACTGAAAAAGGATACAAAAGGTGTTGTATGAATTACCTTGCTCAAGTCATGCAGAATCAGTTTTACAGCATGGCAATGCAAGGATTGCTGGAAGGGATAATTCGTTAAGATCAAATAGATCATTTAAGTTTATTACCCCGCCATTGCTGAAACATAGGAAATATTATGCGACACCTATGGTTCCTTTGCTATCAAGACAAATCAACCCAGATGCGGTAAGGTTAAAACCTGGATTAACCTTGGATCAAGTTACGATGGAATGCCCGTCGATGACTTATCAGGAGGCTGCTGCATTGGAAGCAACGGCTTCTATCTTTCAGACTGCTTCTTGGTTAGACCTTTGGTCAACGGCAGTAGCAAAAATTGCATCCTCAGAATCAACAAGAAAATTAGTGGGTGAGACCATGTTTTTCAGATTGCTCCAATTGGGTTCAAAAGCAATTGCGTACTTGACGAAATTGAGTGCCAAAGTATGGGCTAATATCCTGTTGATGAGGAGAGATGCAGCATTGGCTAGATTAAGCTGCAATATTGATTTGGATTCCCTATTAGCAGTGCGAAATGGGGATATCCTAGCGTCGCAATTGCTTTTGCCAGTGGGTATACTAGAAGCTGCTATAGATAGAAGAAGAATGGATACTAATGACAGATTAGTCCAGCAACCAGTTAGGAAAACATCTGGAAGCCAGGCTAATTCTAATGAGGTAAGACAACATCAACAATTACCTCAAAAGAGACCCGTGAGACATAACACCTCTCATAGGTCAACAAGACCCTCTTTCCCACAGAAGTTAGCTCATCGGCCCTTTCACAATAGACCCAACAGAGGAAGGTTGTATTAGGGGCAGGGGGAGAGAGGTGAGGGAGACAGCATACTGTAAAGATAATCTAGAGCATAGGATACTTTTCAGTAGCAACACACTCCTCTCAATAATAGGAAGAGAGTGGGGAGATAATAGATCCAGGTACAGGGATTGGAGAGGTATATGAGAACAGATAGCTCTCCACCTTCCTTGATGCAATAAGCTATGGCATTGTATGAAACACCTAGAGAAGGAAACCAATAGATTCTCATATATCTTTGGTTCAAAGGTTATAGTCCATTGTCTTAGAATACATCTATTCGGAAATGGATAAAGGTGGAAAAGTTTATTGGTAATTTCCATTATCGTTAATTCTTGAATGTATTGACTCTTGGTGTGGTCATCATGGAAACTATCAGAATTTTCAGTATGATGAAAACATTGTCCATACTCTTGAGTCATTAAAAAAATTTTCTTGTCAATACGATCTGTCACTTGTCATCAAATCAACCTAACTTATTTGTTGTCAAATCAACTTGACCATTTTTGCAGTAGTTCTTAAGTTTGCCCACACTTGAAGGGTAGATAATATCTTGCTGTTATGTGTAGTTTTCACTTAAGGGGGACCGGCCGGCTAATGCCATTCTTTAAGGACAGGACTTTGATATTCATACCACTAATAAGGTGACTTGGGACATCTCCCAAACCGCATATGATTTTCGCCTCTGACCTTCGGTTTTGTGACGCCAGGGCGATTTATCCCGAAAATAACATTTTTCAAATTCTATCTCCTCCTTGATATTTAATATTAAGACCTGGGATTACTACCATATAGGACTGATGTAGGACCTTCAATCAAATGAGGATTTTTTTTTTTCTAAAAGTCATTTTTTGCTAGAATATGAATTTTTCATTATGGTAAAAAATAAACCCTATAAATAGGAAAAACAAAATTAAAAAAAAAAAGATGCAAACAAAAAATTGGAAAAAAGGGGTTTCATTTGATTGTTCTATAATGTCTTTCTGAGTTATATACCAAATTCCAATGTTATAGCTTTAAAACTAAGTGAGAAGATCGATTTTGAAGGTCAATAACTATGGTTTTGAGGTACGGGCTTTCAAAGTTTTTTTTCGTATTTTAATAACGACAATGTTAATAAATAATGATTATTATGAATGTATATTTCTTTTTGTGTATTAATAAACCAAAACTATTTTATTTATCATAATTTAATCATAAATGATGATGCTTTGCTTTCATATATCGTAGCTTGGGGGCAGTGCATCAGGCAAGACGGGCCACTTCTTCCTACGCAACTCTCTCTCTCTCCTTCACTAACTGGCTTATTACGGCGAATTTTCTTCTTCTGTATGTTAGCTAGGTGTTTTCCTAGTATGCTGAGGTGAAATTCGAAGTTGTAGGCTACTCTCTTTTTACAAAGACAAAGTTAATAAATCATTATTATTATGAATTTCATATTCCTTTTGGGTATTAACAAACCAAAACTATGTTATTTATCATAAATTAAGATCTTTTGGTCAAAGACGTAGCTGGGGGACAGTGTGACGTGTGCTTTCAGGCAAGACGGGGGCGTTTACTTACTACGCAACCCTCCCTCTCACTCTTTCAATAACTACGCTAATATCACATATATTATGATATTCTGTAATCATATTAGAGCGAATTTTCTTCATCTTTATGTTAGTGAGATGTTTTCCTTGTTTTTCCTCATCGACATGATAAAATTCTTGTCAAAAACATAGATAAAACCATAGTGTAAAAAGCAAGCGAATGTCAGAGGTGAAACTCACGTGTAGTCTACTTGAAGTCTGTGCTTGCACTGAATCATGGTTCAACTTGATACAGCCCTCTGCGACCCACGGAATCTCTACAGATGCCATTTCTCACAATTTCTTTGACAATAATTATCAAAATTTACAATAACAGGAGAATATTGCATCTTCTTGGTACGGATGAATGTTTTAGGCTTATTGAGTTATGTTTACTAATTACCCGGTAACTACGAAAGTAAGAAAGGAATTTTGACGAAATATTTCGTAGTATACGTATTCTTAATTGCCATATGAAGCTCCATGAATTTTTTTCACGACTGCATTTTCGCCCTATACCCCCATATATAAGGGTTCCTGCCGGCCCCCCTAAAACAACAATTTAATTGTCTCGGATATCCATCCGAAAGGTGCACCAGAAAGCAATATTTGTTCCGACACGGCATACAAACCTTCGGTCCTTTTACAATAGGAAGGTACTATAGCGGCAGCTGGATAGGTCGTAAGCTTTCGAACAAGGGGTTCGGTAGTTAACTGCTTGTCCGACAGGGCGCGCGCAGCGCGACTGGGAGGTAAACAAATCACTTTTGCTTTCGGCCTCACAGCGAGTGGACGTGTGTTCGACGCTCTCTGCCCGCTTCTCGTCGTTTGCTTTCATGAGTATTTGGTTGTGTTGTGTGTGAATCATATTGTAAGTACAATCATTTCCTCTTTTTTTCATCATTTGTGAATTTTTGATCAATCATGGAATCACGCCTCGCTACCCCCCCGGGGGGGAGATTATGCCCCAGGTGGGTAACGAGGGCCGTAAATGTGGAAAGTTCCGCTCGTTCCCCACTGAAATTGATCCAACAGATTTTTGTGCGCGCGGTATGTCGGGAAGGGGGCGCGAATGCACCCGAGGCCGAAGCCCTTGCTGAAGTATGTTGTAATTGGTCGGAGGCGCAGTGGGGCTTGTACGAAGGTAGGAAGAAGCGAAGGCCTGCAAAGGAGTCGTCGGAAAGCTCTCCCGCGACTCCTTTGGTTACGGACACTTCGTCTTCTTTCCTGCCGCCCGCTCAGCTCCCATGTTTGGCGCCTTCCCCTTCGGGGGGGGTTTTTGGGGGGGGTTTCTAGGTCCTTCTCCTCACCGACCTGTCGGTGTGGAGGAGGGCGCTAGATACCCCGATGTCGAGTTGTACTCTGGGTCCTCTATCCGTTCGTCTTCGCGCGAGCGGGGTAGAGGATCCTGCTAATCACCCGACCTTTGCTTCCTCCTCAGGTTACCGGTTGCCGCGAAGGACGACTCGGACATTTCTGTGTGGGCATCGTTGGGTCTGCAGGGCGTGCCGAGTGTCCAGGGCTGCTCTACCATCTCGCTGGCTCTGTGGCGGTCACGCATGCTACGGTAACGACCACCACCCACGACCCTTTCAACGCCGGCTATGCTTCACCTCCTCACCTGGTGTTACACCCCGCACTTGCGGTCTCTGTCACACCAACTACATCGGTGCAGGGGCCAGTCCGCCGTACCACGGGGGAGTGTGATGCGCCGCCTGGGTTTGCCGTGCTGCCGCGACGGGACTTCGTGTGCCCGAAGAGCTCGCCCCTGGACCTCCACAGTACTAGGATGTCGGTTCCGCCGTGGTCCGTCCACCTGGACCGCCTGTACAGCCTGCCGTACCTGCCCAGCCGCTGTTCACGGACGTGACGTTGCCGACCACTGCTGCCGTTCCTGTACCTGCTCCTGCCGTCTCCACTGCTGTTCCTGTGATGCCTGCAACCTGCTGACGTTGTTCCTGTTCGTGGCGCCGCTGCTCCCGATGCCGATCTGTTCGGACAGGTGCGTCCGGGCCCTGTTGCTTCGGCAAAGCAGCCCCGGCTCCGCCCTGGATGACAGATCTGACATCGGTCCTGAGGAGGTTGACGAAGAAGAAGAAGAGGAGGAGGTGTCGTCGTCGTCTTCATCGTCCTTCTTCGTCGTCGTCGTCGTCTGCCGCCTCTTCCCCTTCTTCTTCTAAGGCTCCCCCGCCTAAGAAGAAGAAGGTCGCCTCCCCCCCCTAAGAAGTCTCCCTTCGGGAGCTTCTAAGGGCCCGTCTCGCTCCGGTGAGACGTTGGGGGGTTCTTCCGCTGGTCACCCTGCTCCTTCGGGGGCAGGACCCGTCTCTTCTTCCGCAAGGAAGAAGACTACGGGGACAGAGGAGTGCGGCTAACACCGGCACTTCCTCACCTGCTGTTAGTGGTTCGACCACGGCAGCAGGGTCCGGTTCTCGGCCTCCTTTCGTTCCGAGAGGTACCGGTACCGGTGTACGGTCGATACCCAGCGACCGTGCAGCTAGGAACCCAGGACCTCTGAGCCAGCTCAGCGTCAGGTTCACGGCACGGAGCGGAAGACTGGTGACAGCCGCTCACACGACTCTCACCAGACCAGCTCTCGCTCTCGCGGCGAGCAGCTGGCTACCCGGGCGGACGTGACGGTCCACGACCGGCCACGGGCTGAGACTGGGAAGAGGTCCCCCCCCGTTCGCCGGCACCAGCCACGGCTTGGTACCAGCGACGTGACGCGCCGTGAGGATACGCACCGTCCTCACCGTGACAGTGGAGCTCGCCGGTCGCCTGACCGTCACTCTCACAGAGAGCGATCGTACGGCGACCAGCACCAGCTCCTCTGACACACGAGACCGGGGCCGTTGTTCTCGGTCCAGCCGTTCTCCACAGCGAGACGGCTCGACTAGGCCTGCAGCTCGATCGCCACCGCGGGTTGACGATCGCCTGCAGTCTTCCAAGCCCACTGGTTCTGCCAGCGAAGAGCGAGGAGGGAGCGTTAGGTCTGCCTCTCCCATACTCTGCTTTATCTAGGAGCAAGAACACTGCCCCCTGGTTCCAGATGAGATTCCTTATGAAATGTTTTAAACACATTCGAAGAACACAAAACTTTTTATAATAAGTATTATCAATAGAATATGGGATGAAAGCAGCTACCCTACCATATAGGGAATTAGCCACCATGTTACCGTCCTTAAGCCTGGAAAAGATCCCCTGTGTGCAGCAAGTTACCGCCCCATTGCTTTAACTTGCTGTTTATGTAAATTGATGGAAAAAATGGTAAATGTAAGACTGATGTGGTATCTAGAGCACAACAATATTCTAACACCTTCTTCAGTGTGGTTTTCGAAAAAATGCACTCTACCCTGGACATCTTACTGCAACTTGAAACCTCTGTCTGTGAAGCCTTTGCCTCCAAGCAACATCATGTGACAGTGTTTTTTTGATATAGAAAAGGCATATGACACTGCTTGGAGACATGGATTCTGAAGACTATACATAATAGTGGTCTACGAGTAAATTACCTTTATTTGTGAAATCCTTTTTACATCGTAGGTATTTTAAAGTTAAAGTTGGCAGTACTTTATCAGAGAAAAGGTGCCAAGAAGAAGGTGTTCCCAGGGCAGTGTTCTCAGTGTAACCCCCACTTTTTGCTCTAGCCATAAACAGTGTTGCAGCTGTCATTCCAAGAGAGGTTTTAAAGACATGTTTGTGGATGATTTGTCTATATCCTTTGCTGCCACCCGGATGACTGTAGCAGAAAGAAAGCTACAATTAACAATAATAAATAAAATAGTAAGTTGGGCTGAGAAACAGGGTTTTAAAATCTCTGTAAGCAAGACTACTGCTGTCCACTTCTGTCAGATCAGGGGAGTGCATCCTGATCCAGACCTCTATTTGTATGGCCGTAGAATCCCATGTGTAGAACAAGCACGCTTCTTAGGCCTAGTTTTTGACAGTAGATTGACTTGGGTCCCCCATATCAAACATATAAAAGCAAAGAGCCTAGAAGCTCTACACATCTTGAAGGTGCTTTCTCACACCAGTTGGGGAGCTGATAGAAATCTTTTACTAAGGCTTCATAAATCTTTAATCTTGTCAAAGCTGTCATATGGTGTTGAAATATATTCTTCAGCTTCTTCATCTAACTTAAAACTTTTAGATTCAGTACATCATTCAGCTATTCATATAGCCACAGGAGCTTTTTTTTTTCCGTTCGTCACCCAATATCTAGTTTGCTAGTTGATGCAGGAGAGATGCCTCTTGAACTCTATCGCCAGTCATCATTAACCTTACGGATTACTGGTTTAGAGCGTCAAAGATCCCTCCCAAATCTCAGGCATTTGCTGTGGCAAATAGAAATATTTTTTAATGGTTTTTATGAAAGTCATCCAAGGTATCCCATTCCTTTTAGCTATAGAATAAAACAAATTTTAGAGGATACAAATATTAACAAATATCCCATTATTCCCTTTGTGTATCCCAGTACTCCTGTCTGGAGGTTACCGGATGTGAAATTCTGCAGGTACTTCAATGGAGCAAGAGAAATAAATCTGATGAGGAAATAAGGGCAATATTTTTAGAGCATGTATCAGAGCATATAGATACATGTTTTATATTTACTGATGGCTCCAAGTCCAATGCCGGCGTTGGATATGGAGTTTATAGCCAATCTTTTAACCGAAGAGGTGCACTTCCTTCTATTGCCTCAAACTTTACAGCTGAATTGTATGGCATCCTAGTAGCACTGGAACATATTGTAACACTCCCAGTGTGTAGCTACACAATATTTTGTGACTCCAAAAGTGCCTTACAGTCCCTGGAAGTCTTTAATACAGATCATCCCTTGGTTGTTGAAGACTTGCAGTCGATCTTCTTGCACCAAAATAGAGGCAGCATTGTTTCATTTTGTTGGGTTCCTGCCCATGTGAACGTATCGGGAAACGAAGAGGCAGAACAAGCGAGCCAAATCAGCAGCGCAACTTTAGTACCGAGAAAATGCCCTGTTCCATATCGTGTGATACATTTTTTGATATATGGAAAATCTGTCCAGTATTTATGGGCATTCAGTGGGACAGAGTAGGCCCCAACAAAATGAAAGAAATTACTAGACAGACACACCCTTGGAAATATGACCTAATACCAAGGAAGTGGGAGGTTGTATTGTGTAGATTGCGTATTGGCCATACGCGTTTAACTCACGGCTATTTGATGGATGGGGAGAATGAGCCATTCTGTGATGATTGCTTAGTTCCACTGACTGTTAGGCATTTGCTGGTTGTGTCCCAAGTCTTAGTGGAACTTTAGGAATAATTTTTAGGCTTATAATAGTGAAGCAGGTGGTAACTATAGCATGCCAAAACTGTTGGGAGAAAGCATGTGTGTAATAACGTTATCCTCTTTATCAAAGAAGCTGGTCTTCTCAAATATATCTGACAGCTGTGCTGTCTTAGTATATACATTTTTTTTCTTTTAATAGTTTTACTGTTATGTGATCAATCAATCAATCTTTTATCGTAATATTATTTATATTTTTATCAGAAATTTAATTTATTTTTTTAAATAAAATTTATATATCTCTCATAAAAATAAAGTTATTTTGAATGTTGTTATAATATATTTATAAAAGTTAAAAGATCACATTTAGTATTCGGCGTCGGTGACCCTGGTAGTTGTGACGCCAGATAACTCACAATCAATCAATCAATCAATCCTACGTACCAGGCACGGTTCTCGGACCGGCCAGGTCGTATGCACAAGTGGCTGGAGGAGACCGAGAGGGGTCTGTCGCTGTTCCCCCCCTCGAGGGGGGAGGGTCTCGGGAGATGCTCCTGTTCGAGGGACTGGATGGTCCTACTCCGCAGGACGCAGTAACTCCTGAGATCCAGAGGAACTTTGCCGAGGTAATTGCGCTGATTCGTCAGCACAACGACCTCGGGGAAGGATCGCCGCTCCCACCATCCGAGCCCACGTCCCGGCTCGAGTCGTTCTGGGGCCCGAAGAGGGAACCCAGACCGACGGTGGGTTTGCTGCGTTCCGAGCTTGCCGACTCAGTGCTGGACCAGGTAGAATCTCTTGTCTCTGGCAAGACGGTTCTCTCAAGTCTGGCAGGTCGAGCAAGCTGCTTCCACCTCCTCTGCTGCGACAGCGGCGTTTTTTTACGTGCCATCTGAGGACCCGATGCCGCCCAAACAGGTGAACCGGAGTTAGCCAGGCTGACTCCGGGTGTGTCTCTGCAGCAGCTTCCTGTCCGAGAACCTATGGTTCTCGAAGCAAGAGGCACTCGGCCTGGAATCGACTGCCATGGCAGCTTTCCAGGCCGTCTCCTGGTTAGATCTGTGGTCCCTCACAGTATCTAAGGTCGCAGCCAACTCCGGGGGAATTTCTCCCGAAGATGACTCGGCCTTTAGGAGACTTTGCCAGTCTGGGGGAAGAGCCATCTCCTTCCTTGCCCACCAGACGGTGAACCTGTGGGCCAACCTGGTTCTCCGACGTAGGGACGCTGTCCTTACTCGGGTTTCCAGGGCGGCTGGGCGTGAAGCGGCATTGGGACTACGCAACGGACCTCTACGGAGTTCCACGTCTCTCTTCCCAGGAGAGATGGTGGACGCTGCGGTGGACAGACGGCGCACTGACGACAGTGACCGTCTGGTTCACCAGGCAGCCTCGAAGGCTTCTGGGCAGCCTCGGACTGCGGCCAAGCCAAAGAGCTCGGCTAGCGCTTCCTCGGTGGCTAAGACGGTAGTCGCGTCGAAGCCCCGGGGAAAGACTCTGTCTTCTTCGACTTCTACAAAGGGGAGCCGTAACCAGCCTCCTCCCAGCCCTCCTTCTCCCGAGGAGGCTCTGGGAAGAAGTCGAAGAAAGGGGGAAACGCTAGGGACGGCGTTCCCCCTCACCTGCTGCCGGAAGTGGGGGGGGGTGCCTGCCAGCCATTGGGCAACTTGGCAGCGCTACAGCGCCGAGAACCTGGATTGTAGATGTCCTTCGGGAGGGATATCTATTACCCCCCTTCGAATCTCGGCCACCCCTCACCTCCAACCCGGTCCAAACAGCATCCGTACGTTCCAGGGTCATCGAAGGACGTAGCATTGAGACAGGAGATCAAGACCATGCTGAGCAAGAGAGCTGTAGAAATCGTCACGGATCAGTCACCGGGCTTTTACAGTCGACTCTTCCTGGTGGAAAAGTCTACGGGAGGCTGGCGCCCGGTGATAGATCTCTCTCCTCTGAACCGGTTTGTTCGCCAGACCCGGTTCACGATGGAGACGGCACGTTCCGTGCTCGACTCCATCAGGGAGAACGATTTCATGCTTTCAGTGGACTTGAAGGATGCGTATTTCCAAATACCCATTCATCAGTCCTCCAGAAAGTACCTCCGCTTCATCCTCGACGGGACGGTGTACCAGTTCAGGGCACTTTGCTTCGGTCTCTCAACCGCCCCACAGGTGTTCACGCGAGTGTTCACTCTGGTGTCTGCTTGGGCCCATTCGCACGGGATACGTCTGATGAGGTATCTCGACGATTTGGTTAGTCCTGGCGAGCTCCCGCTCGCAGTTGCTACAGGACAGGGATCGACTGCTCGAGTTCTGTCGCGATCTGGGGATCGTTGTGAACTTCGAAAAGTCCGATCTCGAGCCCAAGCAGAGGATGAAGTACCTGGGTATGCTGATCGACACGGTAGCAGGGCGAGTCTTCCCCGCAGACTCGCGGATCAGCAGATTCAGGGAGGCAGCCAACCAGTTTTCCTGTCTCGGCAGGAACAGGTAGCTCAGCGATGGCAAGTCGTGATCGCGGAAAACACCTGTCGTCACTCGAGAAGTTTAGTCCCTCACGGGCGTCTTCACCTGCGGTCTCTCCAGTGGAGACTAAAGGAGAGTTGGTCACAGGCGACGGATCCCCCAAGCTTCCAGTGTCACTGACACCGGAGGTGAGGCAGGACCTAGCCTGGTGGTGGCCGACAGGAAACCTCTTAAGAGGAGTGCCTCTGCGCACTCCCCCCCCGGACATGCAGCTGTTCTCAGACGCATCGACCGAGGGATGGGGCGCACACCTGGAGGAGTTGCTGACTTCAGGAGTGTGGGACGAGAACGACAAGCACCTTCACATCAATGTACTGGAACTCAAGGCAGCGTTCCTCGCTCTCCAAGAGTTCCAGGACCGCTTGATGGGACACTCAGTGGTGTTGATGTGCGACAACACACGGTAGTGGCCTACGTCAACAAACAGGGGGGCCTAGTGTCTCTACCCGTTGTACCAGTTGACTCGGCAGGTGCACGAGTGGGCGAGGCACACTCAATAGAGCTGTCGGCACGCTACATTCCAGGGAAGAGGAATGTAGTAGCAGACACGCTCAGCCGTCGGGATCAGGTGATAGGGACCGAGTGGTCTCTTCACCAGGACGTGGCGGAAAGGCTCTGCGACCTGGGGGGGCGACCAGTCGTGGATCTGTTCGCCACCCGGCACAACAGAAAGCTTCAGGTTTTCTTCTCAGCCGTAGTGCCGGACCCATGGGCAGCTGCAGAGGACGCTCTTCAACACCCGTGGGACAACCTCTTCGTCTATGCCTTTCCCCCGTTCAGCCTGATTCGCAAGGTGATCAGTCGAGCACTGGTCACCCCGAATCTCAGGATGATCCTGGCCATTTGGTATCCGGACCTGCTGGCTCTTCTCGCAGGAGAACCGAGAGAGATTCCCCCTTGGCACAACCTTCTCGCCCAGCCACACGTCGAGCGGTACCACCGAGCAGTCCAGTCCCTACGACTTCACGGCTGGCTGTTATCCACCATCTCTTGCGAACGAGAGGCTTTTCTCGTAGCGCAGCAACAGAGATGGCTGGAAACGTCCGTCAGTCCTCTGCAGCTGTGTACCAGGGGAAGTGGGCCGTCTTCTGTGGTGGTGTCGTAGACGGGGTCTATCTCCCCTCTCAGAGCATCTTCAGCAGGTAGCGGATTTCCTCGTGTTTCTTCGCCGAGAGAAGCTCCTCTCAGTCCCCACAGTCAAAGGATACAGAGCCGCCCTGGCTCTCGTCCTGAAACTGAGGGGATTGGACATCTCGAACTCGTTCGAGATCTCCTTGCTTATGAGGAGCTTCGAAAGGTCTTGCCCACCCAGGGAACTCAGGCACCCCCTGCCGTGGGATGTTGAACTCTCGTCCTTAGGAGTTTGACTCGAACGCCGTTCGAGCCACTCCAAGAGTCGTCAGACAGGGATCTGACCCTCAAGACCCTCTTCTTGCTGGCCCTGGCATCGGCGAAGAGAGTAGGGGAACTTCATGGTCTTTCCTATGATGTACGACACTCCAGGGGATGGGGATCTGTGACGCTCGATTTCGTCCCGAACTTCGTTGCGAAGACTCAGAAACCGTCGGTCCCTGACGACAGGTTCGAGTCCTTCACGATTCCCTCCCTAATGGATTCACCGATAATTCGATGCGGATGAGATGCTGCTTTGTCCTGTGAGGGCGCTACGGCGCTATCTGAAGAAAACTCGACACCTCAGGCCTGAGTGTCGACGCCTCTTCGTTAGCACCGGGGTAACCAAGAAAGAAGTATCCAAGAACACTCTTTCATTCTGGCTGCGTGAGGTCATCAGGAGGCGTATGAGGCTGATGGTAGTGACGACATCCGTACGTCCCGTCCGAGAGCTCACGAAGTCAGAAGTATTGGCCCCTCGTTGGCGTTTTCGTAAGAACTTCTCCGTGGCGCAGGTCCTGAAGGCAGGGGTCTGGTCTAACCAGACTACCTTTACGTCCTTCTACCTTCGGGATATTGCCCACAGGTCCTTGGATACCTTTTCCTTGGGACCCGTGGTGGCTGCTCAACAAGTTGTGTAGCTAACCAGACCCTCGCAGGCTGAAACAGCATCGAGTCCTGGTGTGACTGTGTGGATGGATGTGTGAGTGAGTGAGTGACTGGCTCCCTCTTCTCATCTTTTTCCTCCTCCTCTACCTGTGGGCAGAGGGCCACGGTCGTCACTACGCTGATGAGGACGAGATGCAGGTGAGCTATATGACAGAGCCCCATCCTATCCCTTTCACTAGGGATAGGAGCAGAATATCCACCACTTCCTCCTACAAGGGGGGGAAGTGGATGCCTACAAGAGTCAAACCCATGACTTTATATTTGCTCCTGTACAGGAACAAGTTCTTACATTGCTGGTACGAAGAGATACGCTTGCCTCTCTCTTAGTACTCGGTCCAGAGGTCTGACCATTGATCCTGCGGTGCACACGCCCGATCAATCGGACAGAGGCTTGGATCCCTCCCTCGCTCTTACGACCAGGGAGACTTCCAAGGTTGGGCGAACACCAGTCTGTTCACAAAAGACTCAGATTCCTCCCACCAAGAAGTGAGTCTTCCTATTGTAAAAGGACCGAAGGTTTGTATGCCGTGTCGGAACAAATGACAATTTGTCCAAAATTGCATTTTTCCTAACTATACAAACCTGAGGTCCTTTTACACATAGTCCCACCTCATGCCACCCCTCACTCTGCAGTTTTTTGCTTGGGCCAAAAGCAAAAGTGATTTGTTTACCTCCCAGTCGTGCGCGCGCGCCTGTCGGACAAGCAGTTAACTACCGAACCCCTTGTTCGAAAGCTTACGACCTATCCAGCTGCCGCTAGTACCTTCCTATTGTAAAAGGACCTCAGGTTTGTATAGTTAGGAAAAATGCAATTTTGGACAAATTGTCATTTTTAGTAATGAAGATATATGTAATGCTGTGGTATGCATAAAGTGATTTGCAGAAATCATATTAAAACTTCTGTTTTATATACTTTTTCATAGTAATCCCTATGTGAGGCAATCATTTAAATTGGTAGTTTTATTAAGATATTTGATTATTTTATTCCAGTTTAATCTTTTTGGAGGAACTGTCTTAAAACTTGGCACAGAAAGACACCATGAAAAACTCCTAGCTGGTATTGACAATTTGCAAGACATTGGGTGCTTTGGTCTGACAGAATTGGGATATGGCAACAATGCTGTTGAAATGGAGACTATAGCCATATATGACAAGGAAACAGGTGAGAATACTTAGGAACTTAAGTTGAATTGATAGCAGTTAAATTAAAGTATACCTATATTAGAACTGCATTTTGTAATTACAGTACAGTCAACCCCCGTATTCACAGACTCCAGATTCACAGAATCTCGTATGTGCGGATTTCTCTCTGGAACATATACCCCCATTATTTGCAGGAAATTCACCTGTTAGCGGTATTTGTCATGAAAAATATCTAAAACAAATTTTCCTAATTTTTTTTTATGAATTTCATCATAAAATAAACTTTTTGTGATAAAACTATTAAAAAACCAGGTTTAAACATTTTTAACAAGTTTTTCTTGAGTTTTAACTTACAAAATAGGCAGTTTTGATAAGTTTTATAGGGTTTTCAACTATTCACTAGTTCTAGCTATTTGCGGGGGATGTCTGGTATACCCATCCCCCACGAATACGGGGAAACACTACGTACTATATGAATTAGTATATTTTCTTGCACTGTGTAGGGAAGTTCAGGTATATACAGTACCTCGGCTTAAACCATTCAAAGTTACAACTGTCATCTGTTAAGGCATTTCTGGTAAATAAATTAGCAGACACAGGCTTCATAGACTAGGCAACTTTTGAAACAAAACAAATCAGTTATGCCCAGCTGTACAAACAGCCACATATTCCCTGTAGTGCAGTTCATACTAGTTATAAATATTTCGTAAACACAACTTACAAACTATTTTTGTTCTAATTTCCATTTGTTGTCTCATCTGTCGTACAGTGTAATATTGTTATGTGGAATGAATGGTTGGAAACTGCAGCATATTGCACCAGCAAGTCTAGCTAGCCTGCATAGATTTCACAATTGAAGATTTTTTTTAGTTCTTTTTTAATTCTTTCATATCATGTTCGGTACATGTGGTAAAAGTATGTATTTGATATTGTGCTATGAAAATTACTGGCAAAAATAAGAAGTCTAGGTATTAGTATAGATAAAGCAAGTGACTGGATGTAATACTAGCTGATGAACAGAAAAGAGTGGTCATTAAATAGACATTCTGTTATTGGCAAAAGGTCACAGTGGTGTGCCTCTGGGTTCATTGCTTGGTCGTAAATGCCTTGTAGCTATGGCTGACCAACAAAATGAGTTTACTGATGACATGTGAATTTGTATTAATGCTATTAATGATAAAAACATTACAACAGTTGCAAGAAGGCATCGAGAAAATAGGTTAGCAAAATGGCTGATGCCATTCAGTTTATTAACATTTGGTGAGAAATTAAGTTAGTGAAATGGTCATTGGCCAGAGAAAGTCACTAATGAGGTCCATCATTGCAAGACTACTGGTTTTCAGTAGGGTCACCGTTAATTCAACGACGACAAAAAAGAATGAAAAACCAAAACATCAAGGCATAAAAATGCAGGCAGTGCTAAAACAACCAGCTTCTTGGCTAGAAAAGTATTAGCACTGTCCTGCTATGAAGGTGGTTAGAGAGAAACTGATATGTCACAGCGTTGTTGTTAATAAACAAGGTCAGGCTGCGCCTGCCTCCTTAACCACCATTGGCTGTCTCTCGTTGCTATTTTAACTTGGCTCCAGCAGGCGCTAGAGAAATTCCCCTACATGAAGACCAGAGGTTTGTTAGTTATGAAAAGTACTAATTGATTAACAATTTATCATATTAAATTCCTGAATATAAGTAAATCCCAACACCTTTATTAGTCTGCAGAGAAGTGTTTGTTCAGTAGGTGATAGAGGTGGGTAAATACTCCTTGAACAGTTTCTGAATCATGTCCCCATTATTAGGAGTAAGATGATTTGATCTGATAATCAGTATGCCTGTTACAAAATAATGTACTGTTTGCTTATAATTTCTTATTTAAAATGTATATTTATGACTGTTGGATAATTTTACCAACTAAATGTTTCTAGATGAATTCATTGTCAACACCCCAACACACTGGCACAGAAATATGGTATCACCAATGGAGCAGTCCATGCCAAGCATGTTGTGGTATTTGCACAGATGTTTGTTGAAGATGTAAATCATGGCATTCACGGAATTCTAGTTCGTATTCGTGACAATGATTTGAATGTGAGTATTATCAACTTTGTAATCAATGTGGTAGAATATATCAAGATTGGATAGTTATCACATAGGTAATATGTAGATGTCATTTTATTTATAGAATGTTGAATATGACAGTAGGAACTTGTTTATATGTTTTTTTCTTTTTTTTTTTTACACCAATGAAAATGTAAGACTTAAAAATGTTTTGGTAGGGATATGAAATTTATCATTAACAGTCTGCTTGGTACTTTTAACCATTGTGTTGACAATTGTTTTCTTGCATTACTCCTTAGGTAATGCCCAATGTTCGTGTTGAAGACATGGGTTATAAGATGGGATTGAATGGTGTTGACAATGCAAAACTAGTGTTTGATAATGTCCGCGTTCCTCGTGAAAATCTCCTCAATAGGTTCAGTGATGTTACTGCCGAGGGAAAGTTTGTGTCACAGATTAAAAGGTAAGCAGGCTGACTTTAAGTGTTTATTTAGTATTGAAATTTTTTAACTGTACTCTACACAAAACTACATTCGTAGAATCTGTGATGTCGTAAAAGAAAAGTAATTTTTCATGAAATTCTTAAACCTGAGTATTATGAGTGTGAACTATTAAGTGTTTCCCATGTTTTGTTGTGATCAAACTCTAGAAAGGTATCAGAAAAAATTGTTCTTCAAAATAAAATATTTAGCTCTCTGAAGACTCAGATTTTTAAAATTATCAATTATAATTTCAGTTCTCGAGCTAGATTCCTCACTGTAGCTGATCAGTTATTGTCAGGCCGTATCTGCATTGCTAGTATGTCTATGGGTGGGGCCAAAGCATCTCTTGCTGTTGCTCTTCGATACTCTGCTTCACGGCTTACTGTTGGTGAGTTAGTAATTCTACAGTGTGCATGCATTCTTTTATTTCTTTCATGTTGCTTCTGGGGCGTGTCCTATAATCATAGAGCGTCCTCTCCAATGAGTAGCATACTGGTGGTATGTCATCATAAGGGATTGCCTCATAGGACATCTCCTCTGTTGTAGATACACAACTCCTGGGCAGCCGAAGGACTTCTCCCCTGTTACATTGCAGTTACTTTGACAATGTGCAAGTTGACAATAGGATATTTACAATGTATCCGCGTTGAGCATTTTGTCATAGGACATCCCTTGGTTTATCCTATTTTTTCTTCCGTCTACTTGGAAAAGACCTATGTTAGACCTCTTCTCTTCGGCAGGAAGCTGGAGGTCTTCTATTCATGGTCCCAGAATTATTTGTTGGAGCAGAGGACCCCCTTCTGCCTTTTGGGAAATCTCTCGGAAGCTGAATGATGGAGTGCCCACACCTACCTCCTTGAATTGTATAAAGTCTGAGGAAGTTACACTCAATTCTAACTAATGTGGACTTGGTTGTCCTGTACATTCCATGCTCCAAGACCATGAGCTCTTCAAGATGAGCATGCCAACCTTTGAAGGAGGCTTACGAGTACAAGAACAATTCAGAGGGGTGATTTAAGGGTAACTGCCTTTGGTAAGCTCCAAAGTCTTTGGTTATTAACCCTAGTAGCTCCTTAACCCCAAGCTGAGCCGTCTGCTGCTGTGATTGGTCACATCAAAAGGACTTCTCTCCACTCAGTTCCTGTTCAGTAAATAAGATCTGAATGTTTTTCAGAACCGAGGAGGTTCCTTCTGTTGATACTGGCGAGGTGGTACAGGACTCGTTGTGTTTAGTTTGTCTGAAGGATGCGGACCTCTCATCGCCCTCAGAACCCTCGGTGTAGTTCAAGAGCTTGGAGCGGTCTTGTTCACCTAAGAAACTCGACTTCCTACTTGGGAACTTACTCTGGTACTGAGTATTTTCCCTCAACCTCCTTCAAGCACATGCATCAATCATCTCCCAGGAAACTTACTTTGTGAGCAGTTTTCCTTCTGACCTAGGCCTCCTTGGTAGGGTTGGGAAGCTTCAGGGTCCCGTCAAGCACTGAGTAGTTATCTGAACTTCTCGTCTCCTAGAGGTTAGGTGTTGTAGACTTCATGTTATCACAGGCAGTTCAAGAAGAGGTGTCCTAGAACACCCTTTCATCAAGTTTTCCCACTGATTAGGTGCATACAGAAGTGCATGATACCGGAGGAATACGTTCCTCCTTGGCATTTTAAAGTAGTTATCTGTTCATAGTATTTGAATGGTAGTTCATTACTACCTCAAACCACTTTTACTCTCTTCTGCATGAAGTGTTGCCCCACGATCCTTGGACAAATTTTCTTAGGGTCCAGTAGTGGCTGTTCAACAAGTGTCTCATCCAGTGCCCCTGGCGGGATAGTTTGTATCTTGCCTAAGATGATTGTGTGGAGTATGAAATGAGGAGTTGACTGGCCTCTTGTCTTTCCCTTTTCTCCTTTCTTCATTCCTTTGGGCAGTTGGAAGAATAGACAAATCATACGCTGGAACTGGCTTGATGCAGGTGAGCATTGCAGCCATGCTCTTACAGCACTTTCATGTTTCGTACAACATGCAAATCTGCTTCTCAGTAGCTTAAAACTCCTCTCTCCAGCAAGGGGAGCAAGGAGTCGTGGCAAACTTGTTTCTCGTGGCCGACATGGTTTGTTGCCTGAACAGATATACGTATGTAGTTCTTTTGGACTTCTGCGAATGCAATGAATCTGGTCAAGTTTCATTGTATTTGAACCCAGTGGACTGAGTGTTAGATATCCAAATATCTAACATCTCAAAGGCTTAGGTCTTCTTTAGCAATCTCATTTCCAAGAAGAATGATCGGGTGTGCCGAACCTCCAGTCGGTTCAGGATTCTCATACCTCCCTCCAAGTATGAGTCTATCCTATTGTTAAGACCGAAGGTTTGTTCTGTATATGAACAAATGACAAATTTTTAATAAATTTGTATTTTCCATAGCTAACAAACCTGAGGTCTTAACACTGACTGCCCACCTCTAGCTGCCCCTCTTACTTTTCACCCTGGGTTGGAAGAATGACTGATGCATCACTGGACTTGAGTGCAGTCTCTCGACTTGCTTCCACCTCAGCTATGCATTGAATGCCAGATGCCACAGATTCTTTGCATTTACAATATTTGATTGTTTTTAACTGGTTTCCAGCTTGTGCCAGATTTATCCTGTCGTTAAGGTAGAATGTTTGTTAGCTATGAAAAAACAAATTGATTAAAAATTTGTCATTTTCTATGCATACATAGTAGTATTTATTGGCTTTTTAAGATATTTTATGCTATATTGATCTTGCATCTGTGGGTTCCATGATTTTAGTGAGAGAAAAAGATAGGTGAGGTCTTACAAATGAAAGGAGTAAAAACAACCAATCCTTGATGGTCAGAATTTTTGTTTTTATTGTCTAACACTAAATTTTTATGTGTCAGAGTTTTATTCAAAAGATAACAAAACTTTTGCATATTTCTTTTGAGATGCCATGCTAATTAATACAAAAATAACAGCAATAAAGTTGAGAACATCACAAAGACCACCAACCATAGTATATTATCTGCTACCAGACCAAGGTGCTGGGAAGTGAATGTGGAATGTGAGCCCTTTTGTTGCTCAGTAATGTCCCTATTCAGTTATCTTACAAAGAGATAGGGATGTAGGTTGGCCAGATGTAGCTTTTTTGTGGCACCCAGCAAGATGTTACTTCAGATAATTCAAGTATGTACTAGATTATAGCCATAAATCAAGAAAACAGATAGAGAAGATACCCTGGGAGTAAGAATGGTTAAACCCAGAGCATTTGATCTCATTGCTGCCATTCAGTGCTGGCTTTTCAGTCATGGAAGGAAATGAAGAGCACAACTCTGGTTATTAAGCTGGAATAAATTGGTCAAAGACCAAGATACTTAGATTTTAAAGGTCTTAAGGGGGCCGGCCGGCTAATGCCCTTTTTTAAGGACAAGACTTTGATATTCATACCACTTAATAAGGTAACTTGGGACATCTCCAAACCGCATATGATTTCGCCTCTGACCTTCGGTTTTGTGACGCCAGGGCGATTTATCCCGAAAATAACCATTTTTCAAATTCTATCTCCTCCCTTGATATTTAATATTAAGACCTGGGATTACTACCATATATAGACCTGATGTAGACCTCCAATCGAATGGAGAGTTTTTTTTTCTGAAAGTCATTTTTTTTGCTTGATATGAATTTTTTCAATATGGTAAAAAAAATAAACCTATAAATCAAGAGAAAAAATTTATAAAAAAAATACAAAACAAAAATTGGAAAAAAAGGGCTCTATTTGATTGTTCTATAATGTCTTTCTGAGTTATATCCAAATTCAATGTTATAGCTTTAAAACTAAGTGAGAAGATAGATTTTGAAGGTCAATAAGTATAGTTTTGAGATACGGGCGTTCAAAGTTTTCCTTCGTATTTCTATAAAGACTGTTAATAAATAATGATTATTATGAATGTATATTTCTTTTTTGTGTATTAATAAACCAAAACTATTTTATTTATCATAATTTAATCATAAAATGATGATCCCTTTGCTCATTTATCGCAGCCTGGGGCACTGCTTGAGGCAAGATGGGGCACTCCTTCCTACGCAATTCTCTCTCTCCCCTTCACTAACTCGGCGTATTACAGCGAATTTTCTTCTTCTGTATGTTAGCGAGATGTTTTCCTTGTATTTTCCTCTTTGGCATGATGAAATTCTTGCCCGAAACAAAGATAAACAAACGTAAATGCAAGAGAATGTCAAGAGGTGAAACTCGAAGGCATACTCTTTTTTTTTTTACGGACAATTTAATAAATCATGATTATTATGAATTTCATATTCCATTTTGGGTATTGAAAAACCAAAACTTTGTTATTTATCATAAATGAAGATCTCTTTGCTCAAAGATCGTAGCATTAGCACAGTGTGACGTGTGCTGTCAAGCAAGACGGGAGCGTTACTAAGCAACCCTCCCCTCTCTTCACTAACTACGCATATATTATAATATGCTGTAATAGTACTTGAGCGATTTTTATTCGTCTGTATGTTAGCGAGATGTTTTCCTTGTCTTTTCCTCATTGGCATGATGAAATTCTTGCCGAAACATACACAAACATACGTAAAGGCAGGCGAATGTCAGAGGTGAAATGGGACGTGTAGACTACTTGAAGTCTGTGATCGCACTAAATCAGGACTGGACTTGGTAGCTGAGCCTGAAGTCTCCTTCTCAACTCGGGGAATGTCTACAGATGCCATTTCTCCCAATTTCTTGACAATAATTATCAAAATTTACGATAATAGAAGAAATATTGCATTTTCTTGTACGGATAAATGTTTTAGGCTTATTGAGTTACGTTAACTAATTACCCTGTAACTACGAAAGTAAGAGGAATTTTGACGAAAATATTTCGTATACGTATTCTCAATTGCCATATGAAGCTCCATGAATTTTTTCATGACTTTGCATTTTTCGCCCTATACCACCCTATATAGGGGTTCCGGCCAGCCCCTTAAAATAAGCAGCTACTTTGTTTCATTTAGTGAAGAAGGATAAAAAATGAGTGGTTACCTTAATGAAGTGATGTAGTTTATGCAAAATTTTGATGACTGTGCTACCAGCAATAGCTATTGTATTCTGCATCAAATCAAGGCTTAGGTCATTGTGGTTCACCCAAAAATTTACTGTTTAAGCTTTTGATGTCACCCTGAACTCCCTTTTGAGAGCCTCAGCCCTTAGTTTCTTTTGAGCTTCAGCCAATAAAGTCAAATACTGCACTTGTCAGTGATTTGAGGGTGCCCTTAATGCTTAGGATGATTTATCCCAGATAATTGGGATTTTACTTTATCCATATTTTTGTAATGTACATGCTAGAAAGATATACACAAGTTGTTGAACCTTAGTCCAGATAAGAAGAACTTTAAATGTTTGTCTGAGGTTCATGCTTATGTTTACAGGTCCCAGAGGAAAATCTGACATGTCTATCCTTCAATACCAGTTGCAGCAGCGAGCACTTATGCCACTTTTGGCCAGAACATACGCTATCAACTTTGGTTTAGATTATGTAAAAGTAAGTATAAGATTATTTTATGTTTGGAAATGAAATAAATCTGTCCTTTTTTACTTCAGATGTTAAAGGCTGTTTCTGTTAGAGTGATGAAAGTACTCTTAAAGTGCAAAATTACTGCTATTTTTATTATCTTTATCTTTCAACAAGCGTCGTTGGGCATTCCAAAAACCAGATGGATCTGAGCACCCAGAGGTAGTGACAATGTGTTGTGTAATCAAACCTCTTGCATCATGGAACTTGGAAGAAGTGGTATCTGTCTGCAGAGAACGATGTGGGGGTCAAGGATACCTATCATGTAAACAGGTACATGATTTTTGCTTCTCTTGCATATTATTGAATTTAGTATCATAGAGACTTCATAGGGGAGCACAGTTGAGGGTTGCAGTATATGAAGGCAGTACTAAAGTCTTGCAGCACCCCTGCTACAACTTTTCCTTTAAATCTAGAACTATTCCTTGGGACCAACCTTATGAAAATACTGTATAATTATATGGGAGTTGATATTTTGAATGACTTTTTTTTTTTTTTTTTTTTTTTTTTTTTTTTTTTTTATCATTGGATACAACTTGTGGAATTTTATGAAATATATAGTATGTACTAGTTCTTGTTGAATTACAATATGAATGTATTATATATGAACAGATGAATGTATTATATATGAACAGATGGATGTATTAGATGTGAACATTAATTTTAAGTGTAAAGTAAAATTCATATAATTTATTGTTTAAACTAAGTTGTATTTTATCAGATTTGGTACATTCTTGGGCTTAGCACATGCTGCTATGACAGCTGAGGGAGACAACAGTGTTTTAATGCAGAAGGTTGCCAAGGAAAGACTAGCGGCCTTTAAACCCCTTAATGTCAATGCTGACCTTCCTGCCAACCCATCCAACATTGAGTATTTGCATGATCTTATGAACAGAAGGGAAAACCTTCTTTTTAAAGTAAGTTATATTAACAAATTGTTAATTTTATTGTTTGTTAATGTTTAATTGATTTGGCCTGAATGTTTTTTTGATAAGTTGAGATACTATTTAGCTACTGAAAGATTAGTGAATACTTTATGCAGTGTGAATTTACTGGTAATAGTCTGTGATGTTGGGCTAAATTACATAGGAACTGCTGTGACATTTCTCCCAAGGATATTGCTAATTGCTAAAACAGTAACTAAGAATGTAAATGTAAACCCTCGAGATGGAAGCCTATTAATAAGCCTCTATATGGGCTTATTAATAGGCTTCTTTGGTTAGCGTAACAGTGAATGAAGACAATCTTTTCCTGGCTTTTGTGACTAGTCAGCTTGGAAGTTTATTAGTTCTGTCATTGCAGCTAACTTTCTCATGACAAAAATCCTAGGTAACTGACTAAGCCTTTGCCTTTACCATTTTGTCTCTGGTATTATACCAAGAAATGAAAAATACTATCCTGTGCTGACTCCAGTACAATATATAGATATTGGTCAGTGGCGAAGGAAAACAAGTTGCTAAGCCTTCCCACAAGCTCCAAGCACTTTCAACTCAATTTTTAAACAATTTTGAGGCCAGTGTAACTTTAGTGGCAGGCTGTTCATTTCTTAAGACAGTGAAAAATGTAGTTGGAGTGGGTGGACAGTATGACAGATTGAGAAAGTAAATGAGATGAAGTACAAGGATCTAAAGCTGGAAGTGGGAGAAAACCCTGCTGTTGCACTAAGTAGTAATAGCTAAGCATAGTTTGGACAGCAAGATGGAAGAAAAGAACTTGGAATGGAAGTGAAGTAAAGGGTAATATGTGGGTGCAGATTCTGTAGTTTCATCACCTTAATCATCCTTTTGTTCATCTGTTGTGGCATTCTTTATGATGTAGACTTTCTATGGTTTTATGACTACATCAGACCTAATAGATGAGTGCTGACCTGTATTACATTGGTTGCTCCTTTGAAGTACCCTGTGTCATTGTAAGACTTCTAACCCCCAGCATTCCATTGTGGATCTGATAAGGAAGCTGGACACTATAATTTGATATTCATATCAGGTTTTTGCTTTCACTGATATCATTCACTGTAGTATGTCTTCAGGGTGACAGATTCTACATAATATATAGGAGGTCAATCCCAAAGATCTTTCACAAAAGTAATGAGTTTACACAAACCCATTACTTACATAAAATCTGAATTACAACTTATGTGGAAAGGATCAGGTTACTAAAAACACCAGAATTAGCTAATTAAGACTTGGGTATATGGTAAACTTGTTACTTATGTGCAAGTTCTTTGGGACCAACCTCTTGTATAAGAATCTGTGTCACTCTAAGACATACCACTGTGAATTATATCAGTGAAAGCAAAAACCTTTTATGTATATCAACTAATTAAGACTTGTAAGATCCATGTCTTAATTAGTTGATTCCAGCATTTTTAGTAACCTGATCCTATCCACCTAAATTGAGATGCTGATATAATATAAGTAATGGGTTTGTGGTAAAACAATTATTTTCTAAAACAAAATTTCTCCTCCAAGCACATTACTAGTAATACAACCTCCAATCTCCCAGCCCAACTAATTTCATATAGTGCTTGGATTAGACAACACAAGTATAATGAGACATATGGTAGGCTTAAAATATGAGATTCACCCTTGCAAGTGCAGTTCTGCTGGCTGCCTGTTGTTTTCTGTCTTCCTTTATTTTAAGATGGAGTGAAGAGGCTTGGATGATTTCATAGCACATGTAATGGCCAATAACAAGTAATCAGGTTTTGTTTGTGGAAAAAATTTTAGTTGCCAAAAAATCATAATATTATATCTTTTGATGAATGGTAGAGTATGTTAATATTTAGCTCTTTTCAAGAAAGTACTTCAATTGCCTTAAAGAAGAAAGTCAAATGTACGGGTATAGAGAAAATTTGTCATTTGTTCATATGCGCACAAACCTTCGGTCTTAACAATAGGATAGACTCATACTTGGAGGAGGTACAAGACATCCTAGACCGGCTGGGGCTTACCCACCAGTCCAGCTCCTAGAGAAATGACATCTGGAGAGGGACTGAAGCCCGTTGAGAAGCTAGATAAATTGTTATCTAACCACTAGAACCTGAGTGACATACAGTGATATATGAGAGAACCATTGTATAGGGAACCAAAGAGAAACTTTGACTGTCCAATAACAAACCAAGACACCAGGGTTTGTATTACTCCCAACCCCTCCTTGCCAAGGAGTGGAGCATATGCTACCAAATAGCGGGCAAGATATTTGTATATTACACGACCACACTATCAGTATGACTACCTTACTCACCTGTATCAGACCAATCCAGCGAATGACATGTATATCCTTAAACCGCCCGAAGGAAGAAGGAAAGGTACAAGACAAAGAAGGAGACCAGCCAACTCACTCATTCTCTCATCCACACAATCATCTTAGGTAAGATACAAAGGTGCCCTGTTAAAGGCAACTATGAATTACACAACTTGTTAGGCAGCCACCACAGGACCCAGGGAAAACATGTCTGCAGATCTGTGGGCAACATCCTTAAGATAGAAAGGTGAACGTGGACTGGTGTAACCAAGTACCAGCGCTCAGCACTCTATGTACAGCCAAGTTCTTTTTGAAAGCCAGAGAGGGAATAATACCCCTAATGTCATGTGCTCTAGCCTGCACAGACATGGTGGTGGAATCATATCCAAAAAGAGTTAGTATTCTTCGACACCTGTTTCTTTGTACAGCCTGTGCTAACAAAAAGTCTGCGGCAGCCTCGTCTAAGGTGCCGAGTCCTTTTAAGGTAGCAACGCAGGGCCCGGACGAGGCACAACAAAAGCTCTTGAGCATCACCACCCACAAAGTCATTCAGTGATGGAATGGAAAACGAAGTGAACCTGTCATCATGCACAGAGGGACTGTGGGTCTTGGCCACGAATTCCGGGACAAATTCGAAGGATATTGACCCCCAACCCCTGGTGTGCTTCACCTCATAGCTCAGACCGTGGAGCTCTCCTACCCTCTTGGAAGATGCAAGGCCAGAAGGAAAACGGTCTTGAGCGTCAGGTACCTGTCAGATGAGCGACGCAAGGGCTCATATGGATTCTTAGTGAAGCTCTTAAGAACCAAGGAAACATCCCATGTCGGAGGCTTGAGCTCTCTAGGAGAATTTGACTGCTCAAACCCCTTAACTAACAGGGAAAGTTTCCCAGGAAGGGATGTCGATACCCTTAAGGCGTATCACCAAACTCAGGGCCACCCTTTAGCCTCTAATGGCAGAAACAGACAAATGCATCTCGTCTCTGAGGAAGGTTAAAAAGTCTACTATTTGCCTATTTGCTGAATAGAGGTTGCGAGTGGAGAAAAACCCCGTTTACGACACCAATCACAGTAGATCGCCCATTTGCCTTGGTAAACCGCGGAGGTCGACTTTCTAAGACTGCTGGACATATGCCCTGCTGTTCTCTGAGAAAAGCCTCTCGCTCGGAGGAGATACTTGATAGCCTCCAACTGTGAAGAGACAGGGATTCTACTGACTGGTGGAACCTTTCTGCATGGGCTGACACAGGAGATGTTGCCAAGGGGGAATCTCCCTCAGAACTTCTGACAACGACAACAGATCTGGGAACCATTCCGCCTGAGGCCACAGAGTAGCTACCAAAGTCATCCTGAGACCCTGTGAACTCATTAGCCTGTTCAGAACCTGACAGATCGAACAAAAAGGAGGGAAGGCATACACCTCCAGGTTGTCCCAGGGATGTTGGAATGCATCCTCTGCCAATGTTAAGGATCTGGAACCACTGAACAGAACATCTCTAGCTTCCTATTGAAGCAGGTCACAAAAAGGTCCAGCATGGGTCTCCCCTAAATCTGGAAAAGCTTGTCTGCCACCACTTGATGAAGGGGCCACTCTGTGCCTAGGATCTGATCCCGGCGACTAAGTTGTCTGCAACCACGTTCCGTTTGCCTGAGATATACCTGGCTGAGAGCTTTACCAAATTGCTGACCGCCTGCTGGTGAAGCTCGACAGTCAAGGCGTGAAGTTGACACGAAACCAGGCCTCCCTGTTTGTTGTCATAGGCTACCACTGTGGTGTTGAGTCCCGACATGAGAACGACAGAATGACCTTCTACCTTCCTCCGAAACTCCTTCAGACCCAGGAAGGCTGCCTTCAACTCCAAGACATTGATATGTTGCTGCTTGTCCTCCAAACTCCAAACGCCTGAAGCGATGAGGCCGCCTAAATGAGCCCCCCAACCTGCGAGGCGTCCGAGAACAGAAGGAAGTCCGGTGGAAGAGAACGCAGAGGGACACCCTTGAACATTCTGGTCGTCTAGCCACCAGTGAAGGTTTTCTCTCACTTCCAGAGACAGAGGAACCATTAACGGGAGAGTCCCCCGCCAGAGACCAGAACTCTCCAAATCTCCATTGCACAAACTGAAGATGAAGACACCCAAGAGGGACCAGCTTCTCCAGGGAAGACAACACTCCCAGAAGAACATGCCACTGATGAGCTGACTGATGTGATTCTGACAGGAAGTTGCGCGCCACCACCCACAACTTCTCCAATCTCTGATCCAACGGGAAAACTTTTGCCACTGTCATATCGATGACCATGCCAGGTAGAGGATCCTTTGACTGGGTACGAGGTTTGACTTTTCCTGGTTGACTAATATGCCCAGTTCCAGACAGAACCGAAGTAGACAATCCCTGTCCTGCAGCAGCTTTTCCCTGGAAACTGCCAAGACTAACCAATCGTCAAGGTACCTCAGCAAACGGATCTCCTAAGCATGGGCCCAACTTGACACGAGAGAGAAGACCCTTGTGAACACTTGAGGGGCTGTGGTTAGCCTGAAGCACATGACTTTGAACTCGAAGACCTTGTCCCCAAGAGAGAAGTGAAGGAACTTCCTGGATGTGGGATGAACAGGGATTTGGAAGTATGCGTCCCTTAAGTCTATCGACAGCATGAAGTCACCTTCCCTCATGGCTGCCAACACCAAGCGCGGGGTCTCCTTCTTGAGCCGTGTCTTCCTGATGAAGTGATTCAAGGTGGATAAGTTGATCACAGGCCTCCATCCTCCCCAACGCCTTGAACACCAAGAAGATGTGACTGTAAAACCCCGGGGATGGACGCACCACTTCCTCTATCGCATCCTTGTCCAGCATTTTCTGCACTTCCTCCCAAAGAGCCAAGAACTTCAGAGAATCTGGAGGGTATGCCTTCCTGAGCTGTGGCTTGTCCCAACAGAGGTGGAGAGAAGTCAAATGTCAGTAGGTATCCCACCCGAAGGACAACTACCACCCACTTCTCTGCCCCATAACTCTTCCATTTGGCCCAATGGCCCGCCAGGCACCCCCCAACCGGTGCAGGAGCAGGAGAGGCGCCTAACCTACCTACGGCCCCCTTTACTTCTGGTCCTTGGGCCCCTTCTTGGCTTAAAGGAACGAGAGCAAAAGGGGCATTGATCTTCTGACTTAGGCTGAGTCGAATGGGAAGGCCCTGCCGAACTCGAAGTCCTCAATGGCCTACCAGGCGACGATCTCCTTGACTGCTGCTGGACAGGGGAAAGAGGAGGAGCCAGACGTCTCCGAGGACGAGACTCCGACTTAGACACGGCCTGGTGCACCAGTCTGTCTTTGGTGTCAGCCCAGCACCGGTCTTTCGCATTCTCGAGCTCTGTTCGAGGAAACAAAAATTGGGATTCAACAGATCTCCGTTCCTCTATGCCAGCAAGGACTCCGTGTCGAGCGATCACTCCATTCTAGACAGAGCCGCGTCCCTTCTAATCAGAAGGTTAGCCCATAAATTAGCACTGAGGTGAGCCAAATATGAAAATGCCTTGCCCCCCCGAACTGCAACCCGACTGATAAGCGAGGGGTGCACTCACCAACCCTTCCGGGGACCTGTCAGAAGCTATCTTGGCAATAACCACAGACCAGAAGTCCAGCCAAGAAACCGTCTGCAACATGGAGGCTGCCGTAGATTCCAATGCTGAGGCATCTTGCAGAGACAAGGACGGAGCCACCGACCTCACCTGCTCCAAAGTCAAACCAGCTTCAGGCAAATGGCGGCTGGGTTAAGATGGCCCGACAACAGAAAAGCAGAGCTCGTAGCAGGCGTTAACCTTCTGCAAGACTGACTGAACGTGCCCCAACAAAGGAAGCTGAAGAGATGATTTGGGATCCTGAGTAGTTCCCACTAAGGCTTCCAAGCAAGGAGGAGTGTAAGACAACCGAGCTGAGTCCTACTTTCCAAATTGTTAAACCATGAATGAGATCAACAACTTCCTAAAAGGAAGACAAAAACTCTTGCGTGCTCCTGCTCTGGCAACGGAGACCGACGACGAGAAGGATGTGCAGGCTCGCTCCTCTTAAGGCACCTTCCCACTAAATAATGGGAGAGTAGCAGCCAAACAGTTGAAACCCCAACTAACCTGTCTGGGCTGGGTCCATGCGTCGGCTTCCGAGACAAACTCATTATAACACTAGGAACATCACTTACCCCAACAGATGACTCCTTAACGTGTGCCATGAATGGTCACGGGCGTGGCGGACATACAAACGTGAGATGGGGGGGAATCCCGAACACCCGAGATTGAAGGAGAATCCCCTAGAGTCCAACTCTTGGAAGCACCAGTGAGAGAGGCAGGCAAACACTCCTGCTGCACCAACTCTGCGCTTACTACCTTCGACCTCTTGACAGGCGCCTTGAGATCCTTACGGCCACGAATAGGCCTTGGAGAAGAAGGAGCACTTACATCATGTGCAAGGGCAGGGGAGGTTCGAACACTGCCCGAAACACCAGCCACTCGGGAACACGTCTGCATTGTTCCTCCCTCGTAGGCGAAGATAGGGGTGTAGAGGGGGAAGAGGGAGAGGAAGACAGCACTGGTTTCTTATACAAATTCTTCTCAGGAGGCGGGGACAAAGCAACACATTTCCTACCAGTCCTCCCAACCAATAAGGCAGCCAACTTCACATCCAAAACAGAGTCCAATCTCTGAAGCGCTGCCTGGCATATAACCTCAGACTGATGTGCCAGAGAAGGCTCCGATGACAAGGAAGGGAGATATAGCGAACTTGGTGGCAGGGATGACGTCACGGCTGAGACAGGCAGATCAGAGGAGACGACTGGGAGAGACATCATCGATGAGAGTGACATCACAAGTGGTGGTGACGTCACGCTTCCCCTTGGTGCGAGGGGGAATCAGACACCACTGGCGGAGGAATACAAAAAGACGGATCCTGTGACGTCATCAACGGGGCTGATGCTACGGCGTTTCTCTGACTCGAAGAAGCGGCAGCAGTCACTGGCGGAGCAATACAAGGTGGCCGACCTTGGCTACCACGAAGACGAGGCCGGGAGGAGGGGGGATGGCCTGGCCAGTCCGGGGAGGGGGGTGTGAGCCTTCACAAAATGCGCTAGCAACTTCTCCAAGGATGGGGGACCCCCTAGCCCGAGCGTCTTCCAAATCGCTGCCATTTTGGACGCCTCCGACTCTGGAAGAAAAGAGATTGATGGAAAAGCCTCACCCCTCTCAGGAATCAAATTAACTCCCAAGGAAGAAGGGGCTACATTACAAACATCAGCCTGGTGACCTCCCGATACTTCCAGCGACAAATCAGTGGAAGAAAAGGAAGGAGACACAAGAACAACACTACTATGGGGGTTGACACTGCAGGAGACGAAGCTTTGGGAAGAGTCGAAACCCTCTGATGTTCTCTCTTGCCATAAAACGACTTCCACTGCTCTTTAGGCCATGCCCAGCATTCCGTGCAAGGATTCGTTATAGTAAAAAAATTAGAACAATACCTACTGCACGTTATGTGAGGGTCAGTCGCTGCCGAAGCCAAAATACGAGAACACAGAAAACCTGGAACTCCGGGGCACATACTTTGATGCGAGAAGGAGGAGCAGAAGAAGCCAATAATATCAGCCAAACACACACACACTAAACACAAGCGAAACGGGCAATGAACCGGGAAAAGGCCAAGAGAGGTTAACACGACTCTCGCCCAGGCGGTCAAAGAAACACACGCGTAGCGGCGTGGTCCTTGATCACTCCTCACCCAAGCTACGCATGCGTTGCCAGATATCACAAGATTCCTTGCTTTCATCTGCTTTTTAACCAGATCCAACTAGGTGCTATAAATTATTCTATTGTTAAGACTGAAGGTTTGTAGTTATGAAATATACAAATTGTCTTAGAAAATTTGTCATTTTAAAGTCTTTAACAAAAGTCTTTTTCTATTTTTTTTTTCATATTTTTCAGTTGCATTATTACATTTAAATTAATATGCAGCATGAAACTAGAAAACTTCAGCTGTGATGTGTCATTGGCATTAGCAATGGTCAGTTTTTCTGATACTGATTGTTTATAATAGAATTTTAGTACCCCACATTGTTTTCAAAATTTATAGCAGTCCTTGGAGTAATCATACCTTTAAAATTTGACTCTGTCAGCCATTTGATTCATTTAGTTTATAATGCATAACTCTTTGTGTCTTTAGGACTGTTTTTGGCTTTGGTTAAGTTATTATATATGTATTACTTTTCGTCAGATGCTTGGCAAAAAGTTGATGGCAGCAGGAAAGGAAGGCTTATTTGATACTTGGATGATGCAAGAATCAGATCTTGTGCAAGGGTCTGCTAAAGCCTTTGGTGAAAGACTCATTTCAGACCAGGTTAGTTTATTTTCTTATCCATGAGGTGGCAGCATTGTACTTATTTGTATGTAATGAATATTAAAATTATTTTTGTTGAGTAGAGTAAAAAGTACTTGAGGATGAGAGGGAAAATCTTGTGCAAAATTTGGAACTAACTAGCTAACCTGTGCAAAATTTGGAACAACTAACTAGCTAACCTCTGGTAATTACAACACTGTATTGTAAAATGTAACTTATATTACTTTTTTCAAAACTCATACAAATTATGAGAAGAGGTTGAAAGATGGCATTACATATGGCGTAATTTGATATTTGTAGTAAACATCAGCCATCTCCACTGTCAGTCAAAGCAGACATTTAATTTCAAAGAATTCCTACTCAGATTTAGTAAGTAAGGTGTTTGTTTTTTATTAGTTGAAGAGATATTAGCCATTTAGAAAAACTGATACACTACCTCCATAAAAATGTTAACACATTTTGCACCTCTGCTACCGAGTCTCCATTTGTGTTAGTATGAAAGGCAAACGAGAGCATGTAAATTGTGTTGAAAGTTCTTATTCCATAAATCTTATTTTTTCATAGGTGTCACTGTATATAGTGCATTTTAACCAAACAAGAACCCTGTAAAAGTTTTGAAGTTGTGTGCCTCATCCTGCTAATATTTAAACAATAATATTTTACCCATAAGCAGGTTAGCAGTGTTGTTATTTAATAAGATATAAAAAATTTGGGGGGATGATACATATTAAAACTTGGGTTGATGTGAATATTGCAGGTGACTTGCACCCTATAGATAATGAATGTCACTCTCTCATCATCCAAATGGATTGTTAATCATACAAATGGATCAAATGTATAACTTGGCCTATGCCGTTTGAACTAAAGCATTGTACAAAAGAAAAAAATTGCTAAGTTGGTACAGTGAAGGGTTTTGTTTTCTTAGATTTATAAAAATAATTTTTTTGCATTCTAAGATTTATTGAAAGCAAATGAAAATTTGATGTTTCTCAACAGTTTGGATTAGTGATTGAGAAGTGTGAACCAAGTTTGCGCCCAGTTTTGACCCTCATGCACCATCTTTTCTTGGTTGATATTGTAGAGAAGAATATGGCAGACTTCATTGCACTTGGCCTGATCTCCCAAGAAACTGCTGCTCAGGTTAGTAGTATTTTGTATGGATTTTATTCATGCCAAATTATTTAAAACATTAAAATGCATTTGGGATCAAATTTATTCCACTAGGTTAAATGAGAATGTGGATAGTTCATAGAACCTACTTGCACTTTTTAATTGTCTGAAATACCTTGGTGTGATATTAATATTGTACCACCTTTAAAGTGATAATGTATTACATGAAGCAAAATGTATTCAGTTTTAAAAATTAGAATCCTTCAGTTTTTCAATAGAGCAATTAGTCTACATGCTTTTGACAATATTCTAAGTTTAAATGAAAATGTTGAGTTGGCTATTCAGGAAAGAATCCCATTTAAATTTAGTGTTATTTTATTTTGTTCTCACTAGAATGTGGAGTAATTTGTAGGACATTGGTGGTTTTAATGTTTAACAAATTTAACATTTTCTCCTATTTCTAGGTTACAGAAATTTCTCGCAAGTTATGCCGAGCCCTGGCACCAGATGCTCTTGCCCTTTGCGATGCCTTTGCCATATCAGATGCAATGCTGTCAGCACCAATAGCTCTAGATTGGGTGAAATATAATGTTGGTGATAATCAGGGAGAACTTGAAGGATTTTAGTTTCATATTTTTCATTCTAATACTATACCACTGCCTGAATTCCACTTAACTGAATTCTACTTAAAACTTCAAAAAGTTAATGCTTCACAACTACACTTTTAGTGCTGTCTCATTAAGTACAAAGAACAACTTTTGTAATCATTAAAACTTTATTAGACCAGAATTTATGAAATGTACAGGAGTTTGATTAACTTGTCTCTTGCCTTTGGTGCCATTAGTAATGGATGTAATTAATCCAATTACTTGGTAATGTAGAAATTCATTCAGACTTCATACTTCCTGGATATTACCCAGTTTTAATCAACATATACAATGCAATTAGGTGTAAGGTTTTATAGCCCATGATGTATTATATAAAAAATAGAGACATATAATTTTATATTCTAACTTTGTTTTATTTCATATCTCTGAAAGTTCCTGCTGGCTTTGTCCATAATAGTCAACCAATTACTTAATTTCTCACATGAATATTAAGTAATATAATTACTTATATTAATATTACAATACCAAATAAGTCCTGAACTTGTATAGCAAAGTTAGACTAAAAATACTGATTAGATCAGTTGCAAAAATAGTTGAGAAAGAAAATATTCCTAAAGTATAAAATATTCAACAGCTTTTTTCATTTTCTTATCCTTCCTGCTACCCACTCTCTCACTCATTTTCCAATTTTTGTCGTCGTCTTACACTTGCAAGAATGTTTTCAAAATTAGTGGTCTTTTTCTTTGCACTACCTTTCAGTCCAGATGTACCTGGTGTTCTTCGTGGAGTTATTCTTACATTTGAAAGTTCTTCATCAAAATCAAAACCAGATGTGTCTATTCTGAAAGTAAAGTACAAGATAAGAGTACAGTAGCTATACTTTGATGCTTTCAGTATATCATATGACTGACAAAAGTATACTGAAGTAAGAATGTTTATACAATCTTAATGGAAAAATAATATTGTATTTAAATCCAACACCTGGAATTCCAGTTCACCTTAAATAAGAACACAGTTTTTCTTATCCACGAAACACTGCCTAACTGCAGCACAAACTATATTGCTTAATTTACTTTTTAATTACAATATCAATCATGATACTAATATGAACTTAGTGTTCTTTATTCCGTAAACATACTTATACATTTTTTATTCTTATTTCATCATTGGAATAGTACTCTATCATCCAGGACTAACCATTAAATATTTTACTCAATATTGGCCCATCTTGTTGCTTGATGTAAATAATGTCAATATCATCCACATGCTAACAATTACATGATATATGACTTTCCTCTGTTTTTCTCCAAAAATTTCTCCAAATTGTCCATCTATTTGCACTATGGAGACTTGCTAACCTCATACTCCTGATCAATAGATCTGTTTACATACGAAGTTTCTAATTTTACTTTGTGTATGAAAGGCATTTTATAACTTCTGTTTCATTCTAAACTGCTATTACTGGCCTCACTGAAATGCTGCTACCTCTGCCAAGTAGGATATGTTTCTGGTCTGTTGTATCTGACTGATAGCATTACATGCAAACCACTGACAGGATTTTAATTAAATTTTGTAACCACCAATGGGCTATCACTTTTGCTAATTAAGTTATGGTGTATACTGAAGAAGATTTGAAAACTTTTTACTATAAAAACCAAGCCACATGCTCATCAATATTCTGAAGTTTATACCTTACAACATATAACTCACTGTGAAGAACTGAAACACCAACTGTTCAACATACTTTGCTTCCTCCTCTTCCTTTTCACTTTCCGAGTCATTCTGTGAGGGTGTTGGTGGTCGTCTTCCAAGCTCCCACTTCCAGGTGATTGGAATGCTACCATCCTTGGCCACAGCTTCATACAATCTTATGATTTCTGAGGGACATGGTTCTAACCCTGAAAAGTCACATTAGTATACTACTATTAGGAAAAATATATATATATTATTGCTGTAGAATGACATGAATTCATGTACACTGGCATTGCATATTGGGGGCAGTAAAGTGGTGTTGTTAAATCATAATTCACTCCATGATCAACTCCTAAGCAAACAATGAGCAAGACGTCACTGCATACTTTAAATATGACATTTTTATAATAAATATTTATATATATTTACCACATAATTACATAGATAAAAGTTTTTAGTATCCTCAGCTAGAGAGGAACAACTAGCAAAATGGCTTCAATTTGTTTATACCAATTGTTCATGCAAGGGGAGGAGGGAGGGTCCAGTCATGTAATTACTTGGTAATTGGCAAGTCCAAAAGTGTCATAATCAAGAAGAAGTAAATATCAAACAAATAATTGTCAAACTCGTGAATAAATAGAGCCTAACTCTATCTAAATATGCCGAAAGGAAAGACAATCCAAGAATACTAAACCAACATGGTGAAATGTCAACGAGAAAGTACGAATTTCAGAACAAAGCTAGAACTAACAACTGTAATACAGCCATCAGAAGCATATTAAAGCCATTTTGCTAATTATTCCTCTCTTTCCCCGAAAGTGAGTGGGCTAGTCATCTAGCCACTAGAAAATAGCGAGACCAGCAAATTTCAAAATTCTAGCTGCCGATACTAGAAACTTTTAGCTATGTAATAACTCGGTAAGTTACTTATATAAAAATCCTTCATTAACATAAAACAAACTGCAAAAGTGAAGGCCATCATTTTGAAAGTCCATTAATGTTACTGAATTCTTTAAAGTTCCATTTATGGGTTCAGATAATGTTTTCACCACTTTTTCTGTCCTGCAGTTTTTCATTTCATTTATACTCCTTTCCATGACTTCCTGGAATTCCAACAAGTCACCATTCTGCTTTTCTAACCAACTGTTCCTTATCCTTTCTCATCTTCCTATCCTTTCTCATCTCATGTCCAAATGATTCGAGCAAAAGAGAGTCCAACACTGAACTGTTATTAAGTGAGAGTAGTACTCTCAAGGGAAACTTCTTGTGAAAAAATGGATGAAACAATGTCTCTTCTCCTCAGGGCAAGTTTAGCCAACAGGTTGGGACTCTAGTGCATTAGGGAAGTCAATGCTGTTCCTCCTGATGCCCATAACTGTACTAGGGCAGGGCACACAAAGTCTGCCGATATGTTCAATCAAAGGTTTAGTCATGAGGTAGCCTGAAGAGATGCCATAGCAACAGACTCATGGCAACAACCTAAAAAGCTAAAAAGGTAGTCGCTCCAGGGGAACTAATTTTTCTGCCCTCAGACTGACTAATCCAACGCAAGAGTAGTCTCTGTAGGGGAGGAGCTTACTTGATCTGCTGAACAGCAAGGAACTCCCTGAAGTACCTACAGGAGGATCTGGGATAGGAATAAAGGAGATAGAGAGGAAGGAAGCGGAGGAATTCAGTTGAGTCACCAGGATATGTTTTTCCTCTGATAAGGCTGGAAAACACATCTTGTCCTGGTTCCTCTTGTATCAAATTTCTCCCACTGAGGAGGAGACAAGCTAGAGCACTCCTTGCGGGGTAAACAGACGACATAAAGCACCCACAAAGATATTCACTCCCTTCACAATGGCATTGGTTATGTTATTTCTTCCTATCAAAGAAAAAACAGCTGAAGTACAATCCACATAAAAAAGCAAAGGAAGTAATACCAACACTCAAACATTCAACAAAAAGGTAGGGAAGAGTGAGCGCAGCAGTAAGTCCACTTCACAACAACAAAACAATTTTAGTGACGGGGTGAGAAAGGGGCATTCCCAACAAAGCCTCATGACCTTCAGTTAAAGACTTTAATACCAAATTCAGAGGGAATTCCAGCATGTGCAGAGGATTCTCCTACATGAAAGGTAATGGTTTTTATTTCCATAGCAAAAAATAAATTTACTTCAAGTATTACTGAACAACTACAAGACAACACAGATTCAAAATTGAATTCTGTAACCAGAGTAGCAGCAGAGATGTGTAGACTCAACAAAAGCCAAAGAAAAGGTGACTGGATTACCAACAGGTGAGTGGGCAGTAACCCACCTAACACCTACCGGCAAGCAACCTTTCATTACATTGTTACCAAACTTGAATGTCCAAACCAGCTGCTGCCAAAGGTATTTCAATTTAAAAGATAAAGGTTTGTATTCTATAAAGAATTAAAAGCTAAATTGGTATGGTTGCCATGAAAGTAATTACAAAGTTTGTTAAGGAGGTGGGGTAAAATAATTAACAAGAATGAGAGAGAGAGAGAGTGTGTAAATATTGCACTTTATTAAAAGTACACTCATTTTGTCTTTAGAGTTTAACTTAAAACCTAAATATTAACCCCTTGGGATTCTGATGACAATTATAACCATAATCCAATTCCGGAATCTCTGATGACAAGTACTTCATCTGAAGAAATTTTTGTACAGTAAAAATCATAAAAAACATCATAGCAATAAAATTTGAATATAGGAAGTTTGGAGGCTTCTATTTGCTCTGGAGATTGATATACAGGTATGTTCAATAAGTAATGAGAAAATGTCAGGCGAGAGACACTAAATATGATTTGGTCAAAATACTACTTCATGGTGAAGTACACATACATACATACATATATTCTAAAAAATGACAAACTGGCAAAGTGCAGCGGTGAACGTGGTGGAACCAGTCTGATCCGGTTTGCCAATCTGTGAACACTTGTCAAAATGCATGGAAACATGGAGCAATGTTACACCATCAAATTTTGTGTTAAACTTAAGAAAACCAAACAAGAAGCTTATGGAATGTTAAAGGAGGCCTATGGGGATGAACAGATGAGCCAAGCAAGTTTCCATCGGTGGTTTAACAGATTTTCTGACGGAAATGAACAGGTTGAGGATGAACCCAGATCTGGAGCACCGAAAAGTGCACGCAAGGAGGAAAACATTGAGGAAGTGCAAAGGTTAGTAATGCAAGACCCTCGAATATCTGTGTGGATGCTATCTGAAGCTCTTGGTATTAGTATTGGTACAGTATAGAGACAGTTCTGACTGAAGATCTGAAGCTCCACAAAGTCTGTGCCAAGTTCGTGCCAAAGATCCTGTCTGACGACCAGAGGCAGTTTCGTGTGGAATCTTACACTGACACTCTCGAAATGATAGAGGCTGATTTAGGTCTCCTGAATAAAGTAGTGACTTGCGATGAGAGTTGGGTGTTCACCTACGACCCTGAGAGCAAACGTCAGAGTGCTCAGTGGAAGCACGCGACCTCCCCCAGACCCAAAAAGGCAAAGATGAGCAGGTCGCAAGAGAAGGCCATGGTTATTCCTTTCTTTGACTCCCAGGGGCTCATTCACGTTCAGTGGGTTCCTCAGGGTCAAACCGTCAAAGAGGAATATTACCTTACTGTTCTGAAAAGGATCAGGGACAAGATGAGGAAGAAGAGGCCTCAGCAGTTGAGGAGTGGTCAGTGGTGGTTCCACCAGGACAATGCCCCATGCCACAAGTCAACGCTGGTGACCTGGATGGCCGGCAGGGGAATGAAAGTGGTACAACACCCACCCTACAGCCCTGACCTAGCCCCTTGCGACTTCTTCCTATTCCCACACATGAAAGACAGCCTCAGGGGAACCAGATTCCAGTCAACAGAGGAGCTGAAAGAGGCATCGGAAAGTTACCTAAAGGGACTACTGAAAAAGGAGTTTGAGGAGGTGTTCCAGGATTGGGGAGACGCATGCAGAAGTGTGTAGCTGCGAGAGGCAATTATTTTGAAGGAGACAAAGTTGTGTAATCCTATGAAAATAAATAGCGTCTCTCCTGACATTTTCTCATTACTTATTGAACATACCTTGTATATAATAATTTACAGCAAATTTGAAAAACAAGTGACATAAATTGTTACTCTGCTTGCCACTCAAGTAAACCTTACATTTTTCTAAGGCTTTGCAGTATCATACTTGGCTCAATTAGTAATGAATATCATATCAATGGCAAGGCAATTAATCATACTTTACAATGTGTTAAATGAAATTGGATATCTCTCTTGTCTGATTTCTTGTAAATATTTTTAAGTAACCGTTTTTCATTACAGTTAACTTTACTCATGATATCAATGTTTCTTATTTTTTCAAAACATACAATGAAAATACACTCTCCAGCTTTAAAATGACACCAAATTCATTAATGCAGCACAAGGTCTAAAGTTACAAAGTTATCAAAGAAAATTATTGTTAAGTACTTTTGCTCATTCAATGAAGGAAGAGTGTTCTGGCACAGACAGATTTTGACATCTGTCTGCCCTCTGCCTCCCAAATGGGTTAACATGCTCTCAATGATTTGGAGAAATTAAATTAACCCATGCTTAAGTACAACACCGCTCATAAGAATGTTTGTCTCAACTTTCACCAATACTGTATTACACCCTAGGCTAAATTCTTTGATGGACAGATTTACTTCCGCTAGATTGTAGTAGCACTAACAAATTATATCTGGCAGAAATACATTCAAAGAATAAAAACCAACCGAAGTTCAGTGCGGAATTAACACTCAAGAATTGCCAGGCAGCACAATATTTATTCTACTTTATATGAAACATTCAAAAGAGTCTTCAGTGATTTTAGCACATGGTATAAAAATGAGCTTACCATTTGATGTTACTGAAAAGGCCTTGTCAACTTCATCATCACTACATTCCACTTGAAAATTATCTTCATCCATTACTTATGTTGGCAGACTGATCTGTTTCCTGTAAATAAATTGGGAATTACAGTACTGGAGAAAATGTTCATTATACAGGAGTATTTCCAGTGCCTGCTTGAAACAGCAGTTGAAATTTGGTAACAATGTAGTTAACTGGAGGTAGTCAGCACTCCCACAGTCTTCATTCTGCACCAGAACCATGAAGTAGGATCATGATGACAATGAAATTTGTGACAAAATGAAAAATTTGAAAAGTCATTAGTATTTTCATAGGTATAAAAACAAGAGCCTTTTATACAACAGTACTCTTGAATGTGAGCAAGAGATAGGTTCAGTTTGGACAGACTGTACGTATTAAGTTTTTTGTCAATTTTAATCATATTGCATATGTATACCTCCCAGGTTGGTTTAAACTACCTCAGAAATAACTGGAAATATTGAAAAAACTTAAAAATGGAGGGGGGGGGGAGAAGGCCCCATCCAAGCAAGTCGAGGAGCAATGCCCTAGGTTAGGTTAGTTTAAAGGAAGGTTAAGTTTGAATTTATATAATAAAGTTTTTTGGGCAATTTTTTTTCCAAAAACAACATACTTTTAAACCCCAGTCTGCAATTGACTAAGTTCGCTAGCCTACACCTAACCATCAATTCCAGGCATAGATGTCGAACTCATCGTATTTGCATCAAAAACTCTCAAGGAAAGTAGGCTACTCAGTATAGCCTATTTTATAAAATGTTACCCTAGTGCATAATATTGGTTTGAAACATTATACAGGATAAAATCTGAATAAGAACTACCCATTCAATTTTACTCAATCTGAGTTAGCTTATCCCCCAGCCAAAAATCCCCTTTCCCACAATGGTTCTAAAAAGTGTATGATACCTATGAAGGCAGGGTTCACTATCTAGGTAAAAACATAGGATGGATATATTTTAAGTAAACCAATATGCAATACTACTATCCTATATTTTACATAGTATGTACACGGTTATTCACTTAGGTAGTTAAAAGTAAACAGCTAGCCTAAGTCTGTTAGCATAGATTAGAGTAAAATACCAAATGGCTGGCCTCTACCATAGCGCGACCACCTTCGAGAAAATCGGAAATTACGGCCTAAATTTGTGACTTGGGAGAAAAAATCTTACTTCGAGAGGAAAGTAGAGGTCTTGAGGCATTGCTTCGACAGACGCTGGCTCTTAGCTAATGTCTATCCTGGGGTACAGGATGTGTTAAAGTACTTTTTCGGGAAGCTGGTCGCGCTACGGTAGAGAGCAGCCATTCGGTATTTTACCCTATACAGTCTAGGTACTAGCCTTATATTGGACTTGTAAAGTAAAACTTAGGCTAGGGCAAAGAGCAAACACTGGGACCAGAGTTCACTCTGTGCTTTAAAAAGCTAGCTAGGTAGCCTAATGTTGAAAAAATTGTTGGGAAGGTAGACTGTAAACATTAAGATGGAAGAACAAGAATATGAATGGAGTATAAGTAGCTATCTACCTAGGTATCCTGGCCTAGACTGCCTACCTAATGGTTGGCGTCAAGTTCTTTGCCCTAAAGTACCTGATAGCATCCACTAAAGCCAACCCTGTATCTAGCTAGGCTTTGAATACATACTGATTATGAGATTATCGGCAGTAGAAGTTACCTACAATTTATTACGAAAGGACAATTTGTCTCTGCAAGTAGTAGATAGGCATCGAGGTTTTGACTAAGGTACTCAGTCTCTGACAGTCTGACTCGTAGTAGTAGTAGTAGTAGTAGTAGTAGTAGGTGGGATATGCCTTTGAAACGGCTCCCTTGCTTCTTTTATTACTCCTTTGTGTTTGTTTGAGTTTCTATATACATTAGATAAATTTTGCCTTTAGCTGTAATATTTGCTTATTTTCTCTATAGTACCTACCATATATGTTTGTTAAACTCTCATATTCGATGTCCTCTCCGGACAGATCTGAGAGTAAGATGTTAGCTATTAGCTCTTCTTTATCTTGATATGGTTGCTGCGTGAATATGAATGCAGTTCATACTGTTGTGCGGTGGACAATAAAAAGTAAGAAAATTTGTTAAAGGATATCAAATACCTCTTCACAATATAAACATTTACTTTCTTCCCCTTTAATCTTTTCCTATAATTTGGGTCTAGCATGTTCACTTTAGCTCTGCTAATCAGCGTGGTTTTCGGATTCCACAATAATTAATTGTTGGCTGAACAGATTCTTCATTTCACAGCTTGCAACAGTTACAGACTGCCTTAGGGAGAGGTTTTGTGCTGGTATTAGGATGGCATAATTTAAATCAATCGATCTACCAATTGTCGACTAGTTCTTTCAGAGCTTTTGTGAGGAGATTTTCTCGCTGAGTGCTTTTGAAGCTGAAATGAAACAAAACTGCTGGTTTTTTTTTTAACTGATTGTGTCGTAATAAAAATCACTATACTATTGATAGTTAATATAGGATATGGTTGATGCGTTGCATTATGAGAAAACTGTATTTATAGAAGGCCTGAATGATGATAATGAAAAAAATTGTGGCTTTGTCCTAACTGTTTAGATAGACCATATCCGATTGTGAATAACAGCAAAACAAATGCAGATTGCAATTAACTGAGTTGAAGGATGAAACTGATAGTGTTACGAGATACGGGAACATTAATCTCTTGAGAATACACGTGTAATATATGTGTATGTTTGTGCAAGTCGATTAAAACACTTCAATTTTTTACCACTCCTTTTATTTGATTATAAACATACAGAATTTTGAATTTTGTCTTTTCTTTCTGGCAATGATAGTGTTGACCCATGCACCTAAAACTTAGGGATACGGACAGAATCACAATGTGACGTCTTTCGATTTCGAAGAACAGAAATGCCAGCAATATTCTACTGCGCAGGAAAAGGTCCCGTGTCGTATCTGTGGTGCATAAACCTTATCACTTGTAAGATGTTATATCTATAAACCCATTTCATGCGTTATAGTTTTATGTTATATGTACCATACGACTGTGCACTCCTACATGAAGATAAGGCAATGCCTATTGCAGGAATACATCTAGACCTAACTGTTGGGGCCAGGTCATATGAACATCTCCTCCATGTGTCCCCCTTAACCTTTAGTATACATATACAATGCCTATACCTTGTATCCCGTGCTGGCACATGCCCTGCTTCAGTTTGCAAAGTCGGTCCTGCGCAACAAAAGTAGAAGAGTCTGGTAAAAGAGGAAAGGATTCTCAAATAAACTGAAACACGATGTACTGCCTGCTAGCATGGTCTGTTGCTTTTCAGCAGCCCGTAAATGAGCACTATCTTGATGCTAAACATTTAAATGCATAAGCCCTTTTTAGGGTTTAAGAGTAATAATATTGCGCTTTGACGGCTGTACAGAAATTGTTTATACAATTTGTAATAATTGTACGATATTAACTTCATTGACAACAGTAAAAGGCTAACGATTACTTAACTACTTAATTGTCACTTCTTATTTGAGAATATCCAGATAGATATTTCCGTATAATAAAGTCAAGGTGACAAGTATCTTTTCGTGTTGATATGGATACAGACTGTCAATAAAAGTAGCATTCATTTTATCATCTTAACTAGAGCGCATGAGTGGCACATGAAATAGATTAACCCGAATGTTCTAAGTTCAAAGTCCAGGTTACATCACGGATCCGAACGACTTAGCAACGAACAGCTTACTCGTCGAACAGGTTTCAACGTAAAGCTACAGGTTAGCTATCAGCTGTGAGACTGAAGTTGTCAACGTTGGGTCACTTAGCCATTTTTCTTAATTGTAAATACCTAATTAGTATGTGCATGTATAGCCTAAGTATATAGGTACCTAACAGTATCAAAATTAATCTGTCATTTTACAAGGTTTTGTTTATTAATGAATCACTGCCCTTCCGATCAAATTTAGTACTACTTACTAGTAATCCTAATTGACGTGGTTGTGCCTATAAAAAAAAATAGTCTACTGACTGAGGCCAAGGCCTCTTAACTAGGTCTACTTAGTATTTAGGTAATTCTAAGCATTTATTCAGTGGTAGGCCACTGCATTATCGGGCTACAAGGTTAGGGTAGCCTCATTTACCTACTACCTATGTATGATTTGCGATTAGGTACCTATATAATTTTTTTTTATTTAAAAGCGTGAACTTAATGCACTTAAGATTTGATAGCCTAATAGGCTAGCTACCTAGAGTATAGTCTAGTAGGCTATATCCTTTTCCATAGGGGTTAGTGCCGTCAGCGCACCTCATGTGGTGCTTTACTTAAAGGGTCTTTGCAGTGTCCCTTTGCCCCCTGGCAGCAACGTCTTTCATACCTTTTACTGTATAGGGTAAAACATCAAAGCAGGCCCGCCACGGCAGGCAGCTACCATCAGTGCAAAGCCACCCCTCCGAAAAAGAGCAATTATAACGCGTCCTGACACCCGAGATGGGCATCAGTCGCGACTTGTTGTTGGTGAAAGAAACGGAGCTAAAGACCTCTACTCTCCTTTCGAAGTAAGTATTTTCCCCAAAGTTAGAAATTAAGGCCAAATTTTAAGATTTAAACAAAAAGATTTAAACAGAGGGGTACTGAAAATGGCGCCCACGCAGTGGAAAATCTCACCAAAACGCGTTCAACATTTTTACTTACAACTCGAGGTATTTAGAAGATTGACGCCATCTCGATGTTTACGGAGTAGCTTGTGTCAATAAACTAACCATTTCCTGTGATAAATCCGCACACCACTTGTACCACAGACGCTGGAGCACTTTTTATCACAACAATCGAACACGATTTCTCATCAACAACAAGCCAGGCGTAAACAGCTGTGGGGGTAGAAGATGACGAGAAGCTGTGCTCTTGGCTAATTTTTAAATAAGTAGTAAAACATCAATATTTTACATATTTATGATGATTAATTTGAAAATATTCGTTATTGTTGAAAAAGTAACTCGACTCTGACTCAAATTTAAGTAATTATTTTTTCTGAATTAGAACGTTCTTTCAAGTTCTGTATTATGACGTCACGACATCTTGACTTTCGTACCTATTGTAAATAATTGCTATACTCAACTGTCATTGCAGAACAGTTACCAGTTATTCATGCAGATGTTATCAGCTATACATGTAATTGTTATAATCGTAATGCGGGCCGATATATATCTTTATTATTTACTTTTTGGATATATGAAGATGTTTTACTGCTGGATTATCGCCGTAGTGTGACGCAATCGTTTTCGGTCCATGGGCCTCTTGTCTGTTTTCGCACCATAAGAAATTATGGGGCCGAATTTGCAATGACCAGAAAGTCGTTAAAAGAGGAAAGTTAGCATTGAGGGGCATATGTTTTGACTGAGAAAAATACAAATTTATTCAATAGCTATGCTTGTTAAAAAAGGAAAATTACTTGGTTATAAAAAACTTGATTGAACCAAAAACTAAGCAGCATGTCTACTATGGGTTTCAGAGACAGTGCAAGCCACGTTTTTTTTGGGCAATACCTATTTCTGTAACGAACACTCTTAACAGAACGAGATTTTGCTATAGTGCATTACACCCAGTGCCGTAATATAAGGGTATCGTGAATCACTAATCGTAAAGAATAACGACACTTGTCCTTGTACCAAGAGACAAAAACTCCATTATGCAGAAATGGATACGAACACGCGTATAAAGCTCCACCTACCCTCTCCCCAACCCCCCCCCAACCCCTCCACCGCCATCCCTTTTCTTTTTTTTTTCTTCGTTCCTCCTCACCTTTCTTTCTCTCTCTCTCTCTCTCTCTCTCTCTCTCTCTCTCTCTCTCTCTCTCTCTCTCTCTCTCTCTGTGCCGCCATTCGGTATGTGTTGACCCTCCAAACTGGGTATAGACTACACACAAAACGTTGAAATTGGTGAAATTAGGCTATGTATTGGAAGTATATATACATAAATATTAAAGCAATTTTATCATTATTGCATTACTATGACAACTAGAATTCATGGAAAAACAGTTTGATAACCTGTTTAAGGCGTCACCCACGTAACAATACGTTAACCGCGTATCTACTCGGTTGCGCCTTCAACGGGATATTACGTTCAAGACTTTAACTGTGCTTGTCAAGCCGTCAGCCCGTAATAATACGTTTACTCGTATAGAAAGTGTAGGAACATCATTTGGTAACACTCTCAGCACATGGGAAACTTATTTCCAGCCTGGCAAAACTCTTTCTGGTGGTCGCTTATGCTAGAAAACTGCCTGTCCCTGTTGGTTTTCTTTCAATACGCTTCGGGCGTTTATCGAGACAAATTGGATTTCGCGTCTTTCACAATGAATGTCCCAAAGAGGAGGCATATTTCTTTAGGTGAGATCAATCAAATACTAGATGAGGATGTGATATTGATAACCTATTTGATGATGAGAGCTCTAGTTCTGAATCCTCCAGTGATGATACAAACTTTTCTTCCAATTGCGGGAGTGAAGATGACTTTTCTTTGCCGAGTGACTGGACTCCGAGAGAGAGAGAGAGAGAGAGAGAGAGAGAGAGAGAGAGAGAGAGAGAGAGAGAGAGAGAATTTCCTACAGTTAATTACAGTATGAATAACAAGCATAAAAATCAATATTAACTTTGAAAAACTATCATCAGTGCTATGATCGCTGATTACAAAAAAAGCGTGACGGTACGTTAGCAGCGAGCTCATCAGGGGCGGACGCTTAACAGGATAATGGAACGGCGTATGTGTGAAGCCTCCACTAATGTGGCAACGATGATTTTGCCATTCTTAGCATGCAAACTTAAAGCATGCAAACATTAAAGGTTACATTATTTCTGGCATACGAGATTTAAGAAATTCAAAATACTAATAAAAGACTGAAATCAATGAAAAGTGCTAGCAAAAAAAAAGACAAAAAAAAAAAAAGCAAAAAAAAAAAAAAACGTAGTCGTTCCTCTATGCACTTTTCCGTATTCGTTCCTCTATGTTTTCGGCAGCCAGATGTACGAAAACGTTAGAAACATTTGATTTTATCTACGTTAGAAATATCTGTAATTTTCGGGGTAATTTGGTTGCAAAAAAAAGGGATAATATACATGGAATTAAATCAAAAATTTTTTAATAACAATGTAAAAAATTTAAACTAAATAACGAGTAAAGTAACACAGTTTTAGGGAATAAAAACTTTGCAGTTTTCGTCGTCTGTCGTCGTCTGCTGTTTGTAATTGTGTTTATGGCGCGCGCGCTTAGAAACCAGGAACAGCAACGGGTTTTAAAGTGCAATGTGGAGTGAACTGAGACCAAAATGTGTATAACAATCAATAAGCACTGTGGAGTTTCAGTTGTGATGGCAGTAAGGATAAAACCGCCGATTACAAGGTAAGAATGAATTCAGTTCCAACCATAACCCCGGGAATAACAAGTTTCATACTTTCACTAATATAGGCAACAAAATGTGTTTATTGTGCTGATTACAACTGCAATCTTGAGTAAGATCAATAAACGTTACATACATACGCTAACATTGTTCAAATGAGTGCTGGGAAGGCTGGGGAAAGATGGGTGCCGTCACTGATGAGAACCGTCCATGAAAAACGTAGCCGCCATATTGGATTTCAAACTGCCTTGAAAACATATTTTACGAAGAGCTCACATGCTTATTTTAGTTCGTATGGGGCTTTCATATATCACAATATGTTGACGAAACTTCAGTCTTTTAAATGGTATGCTTAGAGTTGCAATTGTATTCATGTTTCACCAATTAAATATCGAGTGAATAAGACCCGTCTACCGTGATGAGGGTTGGCCTGTACTGATGTTTCCCCCTAGTAGCTAGCCTATCCGTTCATATTCTCTTCCATCTTACTTTCCAACCTCTGTAACATTTGATTCATAGTAGTAGTGCAACTGTGAGGTTTTCCTCCTGTTACACCTTTCTAACCTTTAATATAGGCTACCTACTGTCAATTTCCCTTTCTCCATTGAATGACCTCATAGCAGGTCGGAGGGTAAAACTTTAATGGTATTTCTATAGAAGCACTCCGCACGGACTGCAAGGAAACGTAACCGCGGATACGACATCCACTAGGGATTGGGCCGTCCAATGTATTTCACCGTGTTTAGTACTGGACCCTGGGGGTTAATTACAGTCGTCTGAATAAATATTAGTACTTAAAATTCTTGTTCAGTAAGTAGGCTAAAACTGTATAGAAAAACCGCAGCTGCCATAGTCTAGGCCGCCGCGAATAAGTACCCTAGATCTGCCAATTTTATATACTTGTGTTGCACAGCCTGATTCCCATCAGTTGCAAACCAGGGAGGATTACTGCCTTTCTCCCCCCCCCGGCCAAGACCAGGCATTATACGAAAGGTAATGTCCATTTATGTATGAGGAACCTGTCCCGGTTGACGACTGGCGGGAATCAGGCCTCGCAACGAAAGTAAAGTTTTACTGGTCCCAGTGCTTGGCCTTTAGCCTAAATTCTATTTTCGGTTCAATCCCATTTTGTGACCCACAGTAGACTGACATCCTATTTTGTGACCTAAAGTAGATTGACTTCTCATTTTGTGACCTACGGTAGACAGACAAACTATTTTGTGACCTACAGAAGATTGACTTCCATTTTGTGACCTACAGTATACTGATATCCTATTTTGTGACCTAAAGTAGATTGACTTCCCATTTTGTGACCTACAGTAGATTGACTAACCATTTTGTGACCTACAGTAGATTGGCATTCCATTTTGTGACCTAAAGTAGATTGACATTCCATTTTCTGACCCACAGTAGGTTGACATCCCCTTTTGGGGTCTACAGTAGACTGATATCCTATTTTTGACTTGCAGTAGACTTACATTACATTGTGTGACCTTTAGTAGACTGACATCCTATTTTGTTACATACATACTGTAGAGTGAAATCTCATCTTGTGACCCACAGTAGGTTGACATCCCATTTTGAGACTGACGTAACATTTCCTGACCTACAGTAGATCGACATTCAATTTTTTACCCACGTTAAAAAAAAAGGGAAAAAGTTTCATGCCGAGGTCTTCCTTAGTACCATCAGTAAAAGAAAAATGGTAAAGATCTCGGTAACGGTAAATTTGCCGTAGAGCACAAATTTCATAATGTAATCTTGTTGAGGAGACTTAAGATCACAGAAATACAAAAAAATTGGTGCAAATTCTGTAGGGGAGCTCTTTATTGCAAGGTGCAAACCATGATTGAAATTGTAACACTTTTTGACCATGGTTGAGAGCAGATGTGTATATGTTGTGCTCGAAATGCCAAGGTTGTTGAAACTTACTTCTTATCTTTTATGTTTATGGTGTTTATTGTGTTTTGGTAATAAAAGGAGGATGGCCTGCCTTGCCTTGCCTCAGTCCCTGCTCATTTTGCTCTGGCTCAGTCCAAGTTGGTACATGAGTGAAGGTAGTTGACCCAGACCTGTACCAAGGGAAGGGAGAGGGTGTTGAACAACCCCCCAAAAAAATTTCTGTTAGTCAATATTTTCTATGATTACTGACTATCCTTTTCATTGAACTGTACTTACAAAGTAGTAAATAACAATCTTGTATGTGATGTATGCATCACATACATATTCTTTAGAATATTTAATTATTGCCTTTTGTGAAGTTAAAGTATATAACATAGCAAATAAAGCAATGAAATTTGTTAACTAAAGTCAGTACTTTGAATAACATCTAATCAGGTAGAAGGGCATAGACCGCATACCCAATTTTTCTTCTTAATATAACTAAAATAACATTTTCAAGAGTTTCATCTTGTATATACCTAAATATATGCAATGACATTTATAATTGAAAAGGTCCAGTTTTGGGAAAAAACGACACCCCTATAAAAAAACTCTAGGTACGGGCCTGTGACCAGAGTGCACACACTGACAGTGATGGCTTATTGTGGTTGCAGGGCCCTCCCATGTTGCACCTTCATCAGCCCATCTCCCAGGGGGGATTGTAATGCATGCACTTGGGTTGTCACCACTGAGTCAGCTCAGCTGTTCCTGGTAGTATTTAGATAAAGGATGTGGCCTTCCTTTGGAATTCTAGGTGACATTTCATTAACTGTTTGTTCCTGTGAAAATACAGTGCATTGCCTTTTACACAAGGGTAACCTTCAGTGCAAGCTGGAGCTGTTGTACTTGGCAACAAGGTGGTGATGGGAGTTGGTGAGGTAGTATCTTTCACTCGACCTCATACTATTCCTACTCACTTTACCTTCAGCTGTTGAACAAAACAGATGTGCTTAATTCACTGTTTACATAGTGTGATTGTTTGATAATTGGATGAGTAGGCTGCTACACTTTCTTGCTTTGTATTTAATGTTTACTTTTTATTTGTTTGTTTTTGTTTTCTTGCTGTGGAGTAAAATATGATGAATGCTGTTGCAAGGGATGCAGATGTCCTGGCTTGTGGCCACTTATTGTTTTCTGCAGTAATAGCAACTGATAAGTACAGTCTATTTGTCTTTCTGTAGGGGGAAGGTATGCTCCTATTCTTCCCTCTGCAGGGAGTGTGCTGGCATGTCTTCTTTGCAGTGGGAGAAGTTTGGCATGTGGAGGAGGAAGGACTAGGGGCATTCACCTGCATTCTGGCGGGTTGGGGATACGCAAGGCAGCTCCAACCAATCTTCCTGCATCTCTGCGCTGTCCCCAGACCACTGGGACTAACAATGGGGTAGATTCTTCCTAACGATTGTCTTCAGAGGTCCGTAGAGGAGAGTCAGCACTGGCTTTTCACATGGTGTATTTTCTGTGAACACCTGCAGACAGTGCTCTCACATGGGGGAGCAGTCTCTTGTTTTCTTCCACCTTTCATGTGCATTGTTCACCGTGCAAGCGTGAGGTGTGTGGGGTTGGTGGTGCATGCATTGATTCCTCCTCATGTTTATGAGGTTGGTGGCTACAAGTATGAGGGCAAGACGGTAGAAGGGTTGAAGTCTGAACTCACCTCTGACAGTTCTGAACTTAACTCTTGACTGTAACTCTGCTAGATCTCTTATAGACCATGGGCCCGTCCTAGAACCCCCTTTCCCTCAGGGATTTTTTTTTTTTTCGTCATAGAATCAGAATCTGCTTGTCTACACTTCAGCTGTTGGTGATTTTGGCTGTAATGGCAGCCATTTTGATTTCATATTTGGGCACAAAGGGAAAAAATATATTTCCAAGAATTTTTTGCTTATATCTGTGAGATCTATATTTTCGTAGGTTTTTTGGGGGGCAAGGAATTCATTTTTTATAATTCTAAAGCCTTGATCATCAATGTTTATCAAAGTACTTGGTAATACTAAAATTGACGATTGCAGAGAATTTATCAATTATGAGTGTTCACAAAAGTTCTCATGAGGCTTTAGAGAGCATTCTTTTGCAAAGTTTTGAATCAAATGTAACAAGCCTCTGGAAAGAAAGAACTCGGGATATAATGGAACATCTTGCATAATCCCCATGTGGAGAATTGCTGGACGAAGCATTGGCCAATGAAGATTGTACTGCAATGATTCAACAATATGTATAATATTTTTAAAGAAGTCAGAATAATAGTGCATGGGACAATATTTTTAAAGAAATCAGAAGAGAAGTGCATGGGTAAAAAAAAACGGGCAAGTTTTGGATTGATTACATGGACGAGGTCCTGTTTTTGCACTTCCAGAGGGCAACTATAGAGAGCAACTTGTATGTATACTTACCAAGTAACTACAGAGTCGGTGCCCATTCTCCTCCACGCTAATGGACATAAGGCATGAACAAATTCAGCTTTCTGTATGTACACAATTGTTTGAGGCATTGCCCACAAAATTTTTAATTCAAACTGTTGTTAAAGTGGAACTCAGAGATATGTAATTACGTACTTGGTAAGTATGTAAAAAAAAAATTTATTTTATCATAAATTTTTTAACATACTTACCAAGTACATAATTACATAATCTGTAAGTTCCACTATTCAACAGTTTAAATTAAAAATTTTGTGGGCAATGCCTCAAACAATTGTGTACATACAGAAAGCTGAGTTTGTTCATGCCTTATGTCCATTAGCGTGAGGAGATTGGGCACCGATTCTGTAGTTACTTGGTAAGTATACTACAAAGTTGCTCTCTATAGTTGCCCTCTGGAAGTGCAAAACAGGAACCTTGTCCATGTAATCAATCCAAAACTTGCCTGTTTTCCCCTGCCCTCCTCTTCTGATTTCTTTAAAAATTTTGTCTCATGCACTACTATTCTGACTTCTTTAAAAATATTATATTGTTGAATCATTGTGTAGTACAATCTTCATTGGTCAATGCTTCATCCAGCAATTCTCCAAATGGGGATTATGCAAGATGTTCCATTATATCCCGAGTTCTTTCTTTCCAGAGGCTTGTTACATTTTATTCAAAACTTTGTGAAAGAAGAATCTCTCTAAAGCCTCATGAATACTCTTGTGAAACAATTGTGTACATACAGAAAGCTCAGGTTTGTTCATGCCTTATGTCCATAAGCCCGGAGGAGAATGGGGCACCTATTCTGTAGTAACTTAAATTCATGTTTAAAGGCAGCTTTGGCTAAACGGTGAATTTTGGTAAGGCCCGTCCATGCGTAGCTCTCCCTCTGGCAGTGCAAAGAAGATAGGAAATGGGAAGAAGGGAGGAGGTTGCTAAAGGGTGGCGGTCCCCCTCCTCCAGTACCATAAGTAGGGACTAGCTTGCCATTTGCCTATGTGGCAGGAGCAGGGAACGGAGCTGTGGGTCATAGCAGTCGTATGGAAAAGGCATGGGCATCTGTTCAAGACTGTTTGTCCTCCCTTCTTGGATATGTGGAACAAGTTCCACTTCTGTCTTTCAAGTTTGCAGATGGCCCTGTCAGCATAGGTGGAAGTGATGGAGAAGGGTGCCATAGAAGTTGTAGCATGCAAGTCCCAGGGTTCATACAGTTTGATTTTCTTAATGGAAGAGACTGGTAGTGAAGTAGGGAGAGTGACGAGTATTCACTTGCTCAACCCCCAGAAGCACCACTTGTTACTAAGTTCAACAGCCACTCAAGTCATGCTGAAGAGTAGCCCACTCCTTTGTAAAAGGCGGCTATGGTTTGTATTTTTAAGAAAAATACAAATTACAAAAAATATATAATTATATTTTTATTGAACTGTTTCTGTTTGCCAAAGGAAAATTATGGTGATAGTTGAGTAAGAGGATGTATCCTCCACTCACTCTGCTGCTGCTAGTTAACTGGCATGTTACTAAGGTACATTGATCAGACAAGCTGTGCCAAAGGAGATCCAAATAAAGATTTCAGGTTTGTATACCAATGAAAAATGCAAATTACATATCTTGAATCTGGAATTTTTTAGTAAATTTGCTATTTTGTACATGAACTTTCCTGTCAGATATATACTTAGCTATACGTCTCTGACGTCACGACAGAATTCAAAACTCGCGGCACACGCGACAGGTAGGTCAGGTGATCTACCTACCCGCCGCTGGGTGGCGGATGTAAGAACCAATCTCCCTTTCAGTCAGAATTTTTTCTGTCGCCGGTGACGACTACACCTGTGGTTGTTACCTCCTGACAGCTTTATTCATTTCTCGTTGCCGTGGATTTATTTGGACTGACTTTCGGTGAAGTACCTGATCTTGTTGGCTTGGCATACGCATTGGTGGATTGTTTTGGATATTGATTTGGATTTTCTTTGATTTTCGAGATGTCTGAGTTAGAGGTAAGAAATCTTCTATGTTTAGAGTGTGTGCTATGGATGAATGCAAGGTGAGACTACCGAAAAGCTACGGTAGATCCTCACACAAGTTTGCTTTAAATGTAGAGGTAAAGAATGTTCTTTTGATAACCCGTGTAATGAGTGTGAGAAGTTGATGAGGGAATGGAAGGCTCTTTCTTCCTACTTGAGGAAGTTAGAGAAAGACAGGGTGAGAAAGGCTTCCTCTAAGTTCTAGTAAGTCTCGTATTAGCGAGGTAGAAGAAAATCCTGTTGTAGCATTAGAACCTTCTCCAGTTTCAGCTCCTGCGCCCTGCATCGAACCTAAGGATACGACTACGAAGTGGCAACCATGAGAGCCACGATCCTTAGCATGGAAAAGAAGATCCGTTCGTTGCAAGGTAAGAGTAGTGAAGTGAATTGTGCCAGTGGACCCCAGTGCAGTGGAGGGTGCGTCTGATCGGCTCCTTAATGCTTCAGGCCTAGACCTCTTCCAGACTCCCAGTCCCAGTGGAGGAGGAAAGTCAAAAGCCGCAGAAGGTTAGGGAGAACTACCACCGATCAGGCGTCCCCTCGGTAGATCCTGATGCTGTACCCAGGGCTGCCCTTGTTCGCGCGAAGAAGGAGGTATTGCGACAATGCTTCTCTTCGTCTTCCTCACCTTCACCTAGAAGAGGATGGAGCGCCTCGGATTCTTCACGACCGCGAAGAGAGCCTGGAAGGCGCCTGGCTCCTTTCCTTCCAGCCCGGAAGTTTTTCCAGAAGAGCCGGAAGTAGAGATCAAGAAACCCAGGGAGGGAGCAAGAGTTCTCGCCTCATAGTAGGCTTCGAGCCTCTTCTCCGGTGGAGGATTTTACAAGATCTCCAGCTCGAATTCTTGCGGGACTGCAAGCGCAGATTTCGGCACTGGCGGGCTCCTTGGCAGGAGGAAACGCGGCGGAAAGACGTCTCTCTCCCTGTCAAGAAGTCTAGGATTCCTTCACCTGTCTTACCGTCTCAGTCAGAGTCGGTTCTTCTCTCCTTTATCAGCGGATGGAAGGAGGCGCTCTTCCCTCAGCAGGCGCTTGTCGTCTTCCAGGCATCAATCGCCCAAGAAGCTTTCTCCTGGTGACTACATCTCTACAGTAGGAAGGGATCTAGCGACTAGTAGGCGTTCGTCTAAAGACAGGCGTACAGCCTCGTCCTCGCGCTCTTTTACGAAGATCCTTCATTCTCCGGATAAGAGAGCCTACTCTTTGATGGATTCATCAAGAGACAGGATCTCGCCTTATGTTAGGCGCCTTGAGCCTAGTAGGCGCTACTCCCCAAGTAGACGCTCTCCCGCTCCCAAGCGTGGTGCGGAGGATAGGCGCTTTTCTCCTGATAAGCGCGGCTCTACTTTAGCGCTCGATTCAGGACAGGCGCGTAGAGCCTGAAAGATATGTCTCTTCTGGGAGACTACCTTTTGAAGAGACACACAAGTCGGGAGCGAAGTTTGTGGAGCATGGTAGACGCCGGTCTCCTAGTAAGCGACCTTCTCCAGACCTTCGCTCTCCTGTAAGTAGGCGCCAAGAGCCTAGTAGGCGTTCGCCTCATGGTAGGCGCAGCCTCGGCCAAAGCTCGCCTGGCAGCCGCTCTCCTTTGAATAGGCGCATGGATCCTGAGAAGCGCCTTGAGCATAGTAGGCTCTCCTCTCCTAGCAGGCGCTCCCCCTTGGAAGCCCGGAATTCTAGGAGTAGGATTAAGGAGCAAAGAGCACGAACACTCAGCAGTAGGAAGGACTCATTCGAGAGGAGCTCTCCAGAAACTTTGGCTTCCCCTGATAGGCGCCAGTCTACTACTAGACACTCTCTGGACAGGCGCATTTCTTTAGAGAAGGCTAACTGCACTCGTAAAGAAGCGGAGGGTTCTTCAGTGGATGAAGTTGAACTTTCAGAAGAGGATTTGGTGAAGGACTCGTCAGTTTCGTCATACAAGATCCTTACAGATCTACTTCTTCAAGAGTTTGGAGACTCCCTTACTCCCGTCGCTCCTCCGTCGCCTCTCTCTTTATTCTCGACTTCGAAGAAGACGAAAGTTTCCTCTTGTGTGAGGATGAAGCCAACCATCTCAATGAAGAAGGCTTTGAGAGGTGTTGGTGATTGGCTGCTTTCTAAGGAAGAGAAAGGGAAAACGTGTTTTCTTTCCCTCCTTCCAAGCTTACGGGCAGACTAGATTTTGGTACGAGTCTGGAGAACCCTTAGGTCTGGGTCTTCCTTCATCGGCGGATGCGGACTTCTCTTCTCTGGTGGATGCAGCACGACGCTCGGCTCTTTTGTCGGCCAAAACGACCTGGGCTATGAACGAGCTTGACCACCTGCTGAAGGAATGTTTAGAGTCTTGGAAGTCTTCAACTTCTTGACTGGTCTTTGGGGTCTTGGCTAAGAAGACTCAGAACCCGGATGCTATTTCGCCAGAAGATCTAAACAGTGTTCTAACGTGCATTGACAAAGCAGTTAGAGATGGATCGAGCGAAATAGCCTCCCTCTTTGGAGCAGGGATCCTTAAGAAGAGATCAGTCTTCTGCTCTTTTCTCACGAAGTCTGTTTCGCATGCCCAAAGAGCCTCTCTCCTGTATTCGCAGCTCTCGCCTCTGCTTTTTCCAAAGAAGTTAATACAGGACATCTCAGGATCTATCTCTGCGAAGGCGACTCAGGACATGCTCGCACAGTCGGCACGGAAGCCTAAGACCTCCTTCCAGACGAAGACTAAGAAGGAGACTCAGCTAGACAGGAGCCCTTTCGAGGGGGCCCCCCTTCTAGAGCCTCTACCTCGAGAGGTAATAGACCTTTCAAGAGAGGTAGATCCTTCTCACGCTCTGTCAGAGCTAAGAAGTAGGGAAGTAGTCCTCCAAACACCAGTAGGTGCCAGACTTCTAAGATTCTCGGAAGCCTGGACAAAGAGAGGAGCGACAACTGGTCCCTCTCTATAATAAGGAAAGGATATCTGATTCCTTTTACGGAAAGACCACCGTTGACAACGACTCCGAGGGAGTTGGTGCCAGGTACAGGGATCCCATCATGAGCCTTGCTTTAACACAAGCAGTGGAACTAATGTTCGAGAAAGAGGCTATAGAGCTAGTGAACGACCCTTGCTCAGCGGGCTTTTACAACCGCCTTTTTCTAGTTCCAAAGCCTCAGGAGGATGGAGACCGGTTCTGGATGTAAGCGCCCTGAATTTCTTTGTAGAAAAGAGGAATTCGCCATGGGTAGGGACGACATCCTCAGTGTTGGCGGCCCTTCGGCCAGGGGACTGGATGGTGTCCCTAGATCTTCAGGACGCTTACTTCCATGTGCCTATCCATCCTTCGTCAAGGAAATACCTCAGTTCATGATGGGAGGAAGGATATTCCAGTTCAGGGCCTTGTGCTTCGGCTTTCAACAGCCCCTCAGGTCTTTACAGGCCTAATGAAAAATGTAGCAAGATGGCTACATTTGGAGGGAGTCAGAGTGTCCCTTTACTTGGACGACTGGCTGATCAGAGCCAAGTCTCAGGAAAGATGTTTGGAGGACCTACAAAAGACCCTTTTCATGGCAAGTTCGCTGGGACTTTTGGTGAACTTTCAAAAGTCTCAGTTGATCCCCAGTCAAGATCGTATCTATCTGGGGATTCGGATGGCTTCTCTGGATTTTCGGGCTTTTCCGTCTCCAGAAAGGATAGCCCGAGGGTCAGAGAAAGTCAAAGCCTTCCTAGAGAAAGAAGTATGCACAGCGAGGGAGTGGATGAGTTTGTTGGGGACACTCTCCTCGTTGGAGCAATCCTTTCTCTAGGAAGGTTGCACCTCAGACCTCTCCAGTTCTTTCTCCATCGAAACTGGAGGTGTCATTCACAAAACTAGAGTTCTCCTTCGAGATTTCAAAGGAAATCAGAAGGACCTCTCTTGGTGGGCCAACCCTCTCAAGTTTGCAGAAGGGATGTCCCTTCACATTCCGAACCCCAACCAAGTGGTTTGTATTCCGACGCCTCGGAACAGGTTGGGGGAGCGACGCTCGGCTCAAGAGAAGTGTCAGGCACCTGGAACAAGGAACAGGTGACCTGGCACATCAACAAGAAGGAGCTGATGGCGGTTTGGCTAGCTTTGAAAGCTTTCGAGCCCCACGTCCTAGCTTCAACAGTTCAGATCAACTCGGACAACACCACGGCCCTGGCTTACATCAGGAAGCAAGGGGGGACTCACTCTTTCTCCCTGTACGAGACAGCAAAAGAACTTCTGCTTTGGGCAGAAAAAAGGAAGATTTGTCTCCTTACCAGGTTCGTACAGGGAGAAAAGAACGTCAGAGCAGACCTCCTAAGCAGGAAAGATCAAGTCCTGCCGGCAGAGTGGACTCTGCACGAGATGTTTGCCAGGATCTGTGGAAGCTTGGGGCAAACCTCATATAGACCTCTTTGCACAGCCAAGAATATGAGGATAGCCAACTACTGCTCTCCGATATCGGACCCGAGGGCAGTGTCGATAGACGCGTTCCTACTAGATTGGAAGGGTCTAGACACGTATGCTTTTCCTCCATTCAAGATACGTGGGAGAGACTCTAAAGAAATTTGCAGAATCGGAGGCAACAAGGATGACGCTGGTAGCCCCGTTCTGGCCCGCACAAGTATGGTTCACAGAGGTACTGGAATGGTTAGATCTCCGAGAACATACCACCGAGATCGAATCTGGCTCATTACAACACTTCGAGGTATCACACCTCCCCGCTCTAGATGGACTGCTCAGACACCCCACTTCGAGAGGTATCACAAAAAACCTCCCCGCTCTAGATCTGACTGGCTTCAGACTGTCAAAAGTTTGGTCAGAACGAGAGGCTTTTCGGCAAGAGTTGCAACGGCTATCGCAGCAGCAAGAAGGCCTTCTACCCTTAGAGTCTACCAATCGAAGTGGGGACGTCTTTCGGCGATGGTGTAGGAACCATCACTTTTCCTCTTCCAGTACCTCTGTGACACAAATAGCAGACTTCTTACTTTTCCTTAGGGAAGAAAGTGGTTGGCGGTATCAACCATTAAAGGCTATCATAGCATGCTATCGCAGTGTTTAGGCACAGAAACTTAAACATTTCAGAAGATAAGGACCTTCATGATCTAATAAGATCGTTTGAAACATCCAAGAAGGTTTCTCCAGGGGTTCCGAGTTGGAATCTGGATGTAGTGCTACGTTACCTGAGGTCCAATAAGTTCGAACCGCCTCAGTCTGCATCGTTCAGAGACCTCACGAAGAAGACAATTTTCCTCATGGCATTGGCTTCCGCAAAAAGTAGTTATGAACTCCATGCACTAGAAGGAAATGTGGGATTCAGAGAGATGCAGCTATCTGTTCATTCCTTCCTTCGTTCTTAGCCAGAACGAGAACCCCTCAAATCCTTGGCCTAGGAGCTTTGAAGTACAAGGATTGTCTGCATTAGTAGGGACGAGGAAGCAGAGAGGTCTCTTTGCCCAGTAAGAAGTTTGAAATTCTATCTACAGAGAAAGAAAAAACTTAAGGGCAATGATGTCAACCTTTGGTGCTCTGTACGAGATCAAGGAGGACACTTCGAAGAATGCGCTTTCTTTCTTTATCAGAAGCCTGGTGAAAGAAGCGCATGCGATATGTAGGAAAGTCAATACAAAGTTCTTAAGGTAAAAAGCTCATGAGGTAAGAGCTATTGCCACGTCATTGACTTTTAACAAAAACATATCCCTGAGTAATATTATGAAGGCAACATTCTGGCGTTGCAACTCAGTCTTTGCAAAACCACTATCTGAGAGACGTCAAAATTACGTATGAAAAGTGCTTCGTGGGTTAGGCCCGTACGTATCGGCGGATTCGGTGCTGGGGCAGGGAGCTGAGACATATCCTTAGTAGTATATATTTTTTCCCCTTGTTAGGTTGTAAGTTTTGGTTGTTTGAAAGAACATGCGGGTAGGCATGTTTTTCATTTTCGTAGTGCTAACAATGATTAGATTGGTTAGGTGATCGGTGTATGTTTGAGCTCCTTGCAAGATAGTGGTTAGGTTCTGTCATATAAGTGGGCGAATCCCCGTTGACAGATCCTGCTCCGGATTCTATCAAGTAAGCGGACAACCAAATCCCTTTGATAGACCAAAGAGTCTGTCAGCTGTAGGTCACGCCCTCGCTGAAGCTCTTAAGGCAACGCAGACTCATAGACAGTAACTACGAAGTCTTCTGCCTAAACAGGTAAGAACCAAGGTTGTTTTTACATCCTACAACTAGTGTTGTTTTCCCCTTTTTTCCATATTTATATTGCTGTCTCTTTCCCTCCACCAAGGGTGTCAATCAGCTAAGTATATATCTGACAGGAAAGTTCATGTACAAAAATGTTATTGTTTAGTATACAATAAGGTTTTGTACATACTTACCTGGCAGATATATACGATTGATGGCCCCCCTGGCCCGCCCATCCTCCCCTCAGGAGACCGGTGAAGGAAAAATTCTGGCTGGAAAGGGAGATTGGTTCTTACATCCGCCACCCAGCGGCGGTAAGGTAGATCACCTGACCTACCTGTCGCGTGTGCCGCGAGTTTTGAATTCTGTCGTGACGTCAGAGACGTATAGCTAAGTATATATCTGCCAGGTAAGTATGTACAAACCTTATTGTATACTAACAATAACATTTTTAACATTTTTACATATCGACTCCATAGGTGTGCTGCTAACTGACATACAGTACTAGTGCAGGTACTATTTACTATTTTTCTTCAATTCCAGAAGCCTTATCACAGAACATCAGCTGGTGTTTAGGAAGTTACAGACAGAATGATTCAACATAGTGTGAACTCTACCGAAGAAGCTACCGTTGGTGATTGTTTCAGATGGTGTTTTGTTGCCTGGCTCAACCATCCGTATACCTGTATCCACTGTTAAAAAGTAAGTTGAATTTCAAAGGTTATTTGCCTTATTTCAGATTTTTGGGTTTAAATTTTCCAGGTTAAAAGTATTCTACCCAAAAGGAGAGATTGTTGATCTTTTTGAATATACAGTAATAGGCTGATGGATATCAATTCTTGACATAAGCTTATGTTTCCTAAAAATGTGACAACTTTGTTGATACTTAAATGAATTTAAGTCTGTTATCATTTTGTTGGGCCTTATAGCAAAGTAATGTAATAGTGAAATATTCCATGTTAAAACCTGTTACAGCGAACATCCGTTACAGCGAACATCCCTGAAGAAAAGAATATAATCAAGAAATTCAATATGGAAATGGATGTCTGTTTAGCATGTTGAGCAAACCATATATTCATGAGAACAGAAAAGACCAGGAAAGTTAGATTGTAAGAATTAGAACTTTTGGAAGTATCAGGAATTGCATTAATGTTCTGATAGTTAATGAAAATGTGATAATTAGAATCTTACACATATAAATAGTAGGGTTTTCTAGTAAGGCATTCTTTAAAATATCAAAGGTACAGTTTTAAGAGGTGCGATCTTGATCCTTGCAGAGTTATTAAGAGCTGTTTTGTTCATGAAACTTACCTGTCAGATATATATATAGCTGTATTTTTCCGAATCCGACAGAAATTTAAACACTTACGACACACGCAGTGGGAGTCAGGTGGTTAGTACCCCATTCCCGCCGCTGGGAGGCGGGTATCAGGAACCATTCCCATTTTCTATTCATAATTTTTACTGTCGCCGGTGCTGAAAAACACCTGTTTGCAGCACCTCCGTCCAGATTTTGGAAACTTACTAGCTACTTGAGTATCCCTTTTGGTTTTTCTTTGGTATCTGAATTGGATCGGTGGCTTGGCACACGTTGACTTTGGATTGATTTGAACTTTGGTATTGATTTTTCTTTGATCAAAGATGTCAGGGTCTAGTTCTGCTAGCGCTAGATTTTGTTCTATGTCCGAATGTAGAGGTAGGCTACTGAAATTTTCAGTAGACCACATTCTGTTTGTAAGGTTTGCAGGGGGAATGAATGTACGTTTGAAAGTCGTTGTAAGGAGTGTGAAAGATTAACAGAGTCTGAATGGAAGGCGTATGAAACCTATCTTAAGAAACTTGAGCGAGATAGGTTAAGGAGGTCTTCCTCCAGGAGTGTTTCAGGTAGGCAAGATTTTAATGATTCTCCTGCTAACCCTCCTTCTGTAGATTATGCTCCTACCCCTGTAGTGTTGCCTCCGGCCCCTGAAGCAGTGTCGGTAGAAGGTAATACTTTATCGCTAATTCTTGAATCGATTCGTAACTTAGAATCAAAAGTGGTTAGCTCTGGAGAGCAAAAGTGAAGAGAAGTGCAGTGAAAGTGCCCCTTGTGTAGTGGAGGGTGCGTCAGATCGGCCTCATTCCGCCTCTAGACCTAGACCTCTGCTTGACTCCCAGGTTACGGGGAGAGAGCATGTCGAAAGTCGAAGGAGGGTTACGAGGAACCCCCACCGATCTGGCGTGCCTTCGCAGCTTCTGACGAACCTACCCAGACTGCCAAGGAGCGTGCGCGTGGACGTCTTCTCAGGAGTGCTTTTCTTCTTCTGAAGCTTCCTCCCGCGCAAGGGGTGGAGCTCTCATACCGCATCACGTCCGCTGAAAAGGACGGCTCGCGTTCGGGACGCTTCACGTCCAAGTTGTTCTCCGGAATTTTGCTCGTCGCCTGATAGTGCGTTGCTGCTTTTCCTCCGCAGAAGAAGCGTAAGGATTATTCGGAGGCGGAGTCTTTCCTAGATGTTTCTTTCGAGCGCCGCAGTCGCTCTAAGGTGCGTGAAGTGGCGGTTCCTGGAGTTAGGAAGAAGGCGTCCCCTCGCCACTCGCCTGCTCACAGGATCAGCCCCTCCCCAGAAAAGGAGGCCTTCACCTACAAGCAAGATTCTCCAGTCTCTTCAGCAGCAACTTCGAGATGTTTTTTTTTTCTTCGAGAGAGACTGTTCCACGTCCGCCGTAAGAAGGATGACTATCTTCCTGTGAAGAGGTCGAGGCGTTCTCACCCTCTCCCTCTCCTCGCTCGTCTCTCTCTCCGTTTGAGTCTCCCTCTAGAGTTCGTTCTGCTCCCCAGCAACTTTCTAGAGGAGGCGAGAAATTCGTTTCTCGCTCTTGTGAACGGCGTTTCCGCTGCTACGAAACTTGTTGATAAGAAGCGCGTTTCTTTAGATGCCGAGCGCGCTTCTGTGAAAGTCAAGCGCGCTTTAGTGGACGCCGAGCGTGAATTTGGTGCAAGGTAAGCGAGCGCCAGTGGATGCTCAGCGCGTTTTAGTGGACGCTCGGCGCGCGCCAGTGGAGCCAGGTGTACACCTGTTGCTGTCGAGCGCGCTTCAGTCGCGCCAGTAGATTGGCTTCGGACGCCAAGCGCGCGCCTACGGACGTCAGTTTACCACCTCCGCAAGCGGAAGCGGAAGCGGGAACTCGGCCTGTTCGCCGCTCTTTCTCTTTGAGAAAGCTCGTGACTCTTCCTTACTTCCTCCGACTTCTCCAGTGTCTGAAGAGGAAATTAGTGACGCTTTCGTCGAAGTGGACGAAGAACAGCAGTTGGCTCCAGTTTTCGACGGACTACAAGGTTTTGACTCGTTTGCTACAGTCAGTCTTTGCAGACACTTTCCAACCTGAAGCTCCACGTACTCCTCCCTCTCAGTTTTCGTCATCCAAAGCTACTAAGATCTCGGGCTTTGTGAAAATGAAGAAGTCGCTTTCTACGAAAGCAAGCTTTTCGAAAGGTCCATGATTGGATGGAAAAGAGGAAAGCTTCAGGCAAGACTTCTTTCGCTTTACCACCTTCAAGACTTTGTGGCAAAGCTGGTATGTGGTTATGAGACGGGAGAAAACGTCGGAGTTAAGCTTCCAGCCTCAGCTCAAGGAGACTTTGGTAGTATTTGTGGATGCCGCCAGAAGACTTTTCTGTCTTCCTCTAAGGTCTCTTGGACGCATAGTGAGTTAGACTTTCACCTTAAAGGCCTCTTCAGGACACTAGAAGGTCTTAATTTCTTGACTTGGTGCCTAGGAGTATTGGATGCAGGTCCAGGAGTTCTGATTCCATCAGTCTGGGGGAGCTGTCCAGTGTATTGTCTTGCATGGACAAGGCCGTCAGGGATGGTTTCTGAGGAATTGGCTGCTCATTTCAGCACGGGACTGCTTAAGAAGAGAGCACTTTTTTGCAATTTTACTGCAAAGTCGGTCTCACCAGCGCAAAAAGCGGATCTTCTTTTCGCTCCTTTCTCAGAACATCTCTTCCCCCAGTCTATGGTAAAGGACATAGCTGCCAGTCTCCAGGAGAAAGCAACCCAAGACCTTCTGGCACAGTCTTCTAGGAAGCCTACAACTACTTCGTCTTCCTGGGTCCTCTGCTTTGAAGAATCGAAGCCCTTTCGATCTGCTTCTTCCTCGAAGCCAGCCCCTCGAGGGAAGAGGTTCTTTCAGAGGCAAGACTCCCGCTCCTTCCAAGAGCAAGAAGTGAGAGGGAAAAGTCCTTCAGCCACCGGTAGGAGCCAGACTTCTACATTTCGCAAGAGCATGGAAGAGAGAGGTGCCGACGCTTGGTCTCTGGACCAAATCGTCAAGAAGGGGTACAGAATTCCTTTCCTGATGTTACCCCCGCTGTCTTCGACACCAAAGGATTTGTCTCCTTCGTATCAGGGAGAAAGCAGAAAGTGCTTCACGATCTACTAGATCAAATGATCGAGAAGCAGGCGGTGGAACAGGTCTTCGACCGGAGTTCTCCAGGGTTTTACAAACCGTCTGTTCCTAGTGCCGAAGCAGTCAGGGGGGTGGCGCCCCGTTCTGGATGTCAGCAGTCTAAATCGCTTCGTTACCAAGCAGAAGTTCAAGATGGAGACACCTCAATCCGTGCTTGCAGCCTTAAGACCGGGGGATTGGATGGTCTCTTTAGACCTTCAGGACGCATACTTTCACGTCCCCATCCATCCCCGATCAAGAAAATACCTGCGGTTTGTCCTGAAAGGGAAGGTTTTCCAATTCAGGGCACTCTGCTTCGGTCTCAGCACGGCGCCGATGGTGTTTCACCGTTCTTATGAAGAACGTTGCGAGGTGGCTCCATCTTGCGGAAATAAGGATCTCTCTCTACCTAAACGACTGGCTTATTCGAGCCTCATCGCAAGACCGGTGTCTGAAGGACCTTCACACGACTCTGTCGTTAGCGAGGTCCCTGGGAACTTCTGGTGAATCTCGAAAAGTCGCTTCTGACTCCTTCTCAATCCTTAGTCTATCTGGGGATTCAGATGGACTCAGTGGCTTTCGGGCTTTTCCGTCCCAGGGGCGACAACTTCAATGCCTAGACAAGTGTCACCCTTTCTAGGGAAGGAAACATGCTCGGTGAGGGAATGGATGAGTCTGCTGGGGACCATTTCCCTCACTGGAGAAGTTTGTTTTCTCTGGGAAGGTTGCACCTCCGACCACTTCAGTTCTTCCTCTCAAGCAATTGGTCACGAAACAGGATCTAGAAGAGGTCTTGTTTTTGACGGAAGAAGTGCAAAAAAGCACCTCAAATGGTGGTTGGATCCAAAGAAGCTTGCGGAAGGACTTTCGCTCAAGCTTCGGAACCCCGACCTAGTGTTGTTCTCCGACGCGTCCTCCACGGGTTGGGGAGCACACTGGGAGGGAGAGAAGTGTCAGGCACCTGGAGAGGGGAACAGGTGTCCTGGCACATCAATCTAAAAGAACTTTCAGCGGTTTACCTTGCTCTAAGGTTCTTCCAAGAGGAAGTCTCCAACAAAGTGGTTCAGATAAACTCGGACAACACCACAGCCTTGGCATACCTCAGGAAACAGGGGGGAACTCACTCTCCTTCTCTGTTCGCCATCGCGAAGAATATCCTGGTTTGGGCGAAGTCGCAATACGTCACGATTCTGACAAGATTTGTGTCAGGCGTGGAAAACGTGCGAGCGGACCTTCTCAGTCGGCAAGGACAGCTTCTGCCGACGGAATGGACCCTTCATCAGGAAGTATGCCAGGCGCTATGGAAGCTGTGGGGGACGTCCTCATGTGGACGTTTTCGCAACTTCCCGAACGAAGAGACTTCCGCTGTATTGTTTCTCCCCAGTTCTGGACCCGGGAGCAGTGTGGCAGTAGAGGCCCTACTGTGGAATTGGTCGGGACTAGACATTTACGCTTTTCCCCATTCAAAATCCTCTGGGGAAGTGATGAGGAAGTTCGCTGCATCAGAAGGAGCGAGGGATGACCCTCATCGCCCCTTCTGGCCAGCGGTCGACTGGTTCACGGAGGTGATGTCCTTCCTGGTCGACTTTCCAAGGACTCTGCCCCTAAGGAAAGATCTACTCAGACAGCCCCACTTACGAGAGGTACCACAAAAACCTCCCCACTCTGAGTCTGACTGCGTTCAGACTATCAAGAAAGTTTGCCAGATCGAGGGGTTTTTTCAAGACCTGTGGCAACGGCGATTGCCACCACAAGGAGGCCCTCCTCAATCGCAGTTTACCAATCAAAGTGGGCTGTCTTTAGAAGTTGGTGCAGAAAGAAGGCATTTCCTCCACCTCAACCTCTGTGAGCCAGATAGCAGATTTCCTTCTTCACCTTAGGAAAGAAGCGAAACTAGCCGTTCCCACGATTAAAGGCTACAGAAGCGTGCTTTCTGTGGTCTTCAGGCATAGAGGGACTTGACTTAGCGAATGATAGAGACATTCATGATCTCATTAGATCATTTGAGACTGTGAAAGTTCTCCAACCGAAAGTACCATCGTGGAACTTAGACGTGTACTTAAGTTTCTCATGTCGAGTCAATTTGAACCGCTCCATTTAGCCTCGCTTAGGAATCTTACTAAGAAGACCATTTTCCTAACCGCTCTGGCGACGGCGGAAGAGGGTTAGCGAAATTCAAGTCATAAGCAAGCACATTGGGTTCAAGGATCATAGTGCAGTTTGTTCCTTAAGTCCTACGTTCTTAGCAAAGAATGAGAACCCTTCCAACCCTTGGCCGAGGACGTTCGAGATCAAAGGGTTGTCGGAGCTAGTGTGGGACCTGAAGCTGAGAGAGTCCTGTGTCCTGTCAGGGCTCTCAAGTTTTATTTGCAGAGAACCAGAGCATGCAGAGGCTCTTCGGAGAACTTGTGGTGCTCTGTGAAAAAACCAGATCTTCCGATGTCGAAGAACGCCACTGGCGTTCTTCTTAAGAAGTACGGTTAAGGAAGCCCATGAAAAGTGTAGTGAAAGTGACATGGAGCTTCTGAAAGTGGAAAGCCCACGAGTTGAGGGCTATTGCTACTTCGGTGGCTTTTCACAAAAATATGGCAATCAAAGATATTTTGGGCGCCACTTATTGGCGAAGCAATTCGGTGTTCGCTTCACACTACCTGCGGGAGGTGAAAGCAACATACGAAAATTGTTACTCGCTTGGACCATACGTCGCTGCAGACACTGTTTTGGGGGTAGGAGGTAGCGCTCTATATTCCTTTAATGGTTAGGGGAGTTTTAACTTGTGTTATGGTTGTGGGGTTGACCGCCTGCGGCGGATCTCCCTTCCATTAGCTTAGTCTAAGTGGGATTCTTTTGGTAGGCTACGCCAGGTGGTTTGGTTTTACTTCGTTGCCCTCATTTGTATGGTCAATGGTCTAGTCACGTCGTGGTCTCGCCCCTGTTGACAGATCATCTGGAGTGCACCAGCTTTATAGGTCTACCTTGCTGGCACTCTAGTAGCACAAGCAGACTTACGCGGCAGTAACCACGAAGTCAGCTATGCTAACAGGTAAGGAACCAAGATATCAATGATCTGCATATATATGTTTCCTAAAATCTTCTATTCTGTCTACTCCCACCACCAAAGGTGGGATTCAGCTATGTATATATCTGACAGGTAAGTTTTCATGAAACAAAATGATATTGTAATGATACAATTAAGTTTGTTCATACTTACCTGGCAGATATATATAATCAATCAACCCTCCCACCACCTCCCTCAGGAGACAGTGGAATAAAAATTATGAATAGAAAATGGGAATGGTTCCTGATACCCGCCTCCCAGCGGTGGGAATGGGTACTAACCACCTGACTCCACTGCGTGTGTCGTAAGTGTTTAAATTTTCTGTCGGATTCGGAAAAATACAGCTCTATATATATACTGCCAGGTAAGTATGAACAAACTTAATTGTATCATTACAATATCATTTTTACTAGATTGTTCCCTATAGAAGATATTGATGATTATAGAAATAATGTATAACATTAGTGTAATGTATAGTTTTATTGAAAAGTATTTGAAGATAGAAAGAAAATTCCTCAACACATTAGTCATACAGTTTTAAGAGGAAACATAATGTGTGCTCTTACTTTTTTTCAGATTGTTACATACATAATTGTTCCTATAGAAAGACAAACCATTGCAATACCTATGAGGTGTGTCAGGTGAGACAAAGATCTGATTTTTGTTTTTTGTCATGATTTGAAGTTGTGGTGAACTGGGAGAAATCCACTCATTCCCAAGCAGTAGGCAAAGTACTTGGACATCTCATGCTCTTTAACTCAGCAGCAGGGAAGTCTTCCCAATAGACTGTACAAGCGAGGTTGGTTGTGGTGCAGTTCCTGTGTGAGCAGGATTAACAAGTTGGGTGGTCCAAAATCATGTCATCATAGGAGAAGCTTGTGCCTCAGGAGAGATTAAGGTGTGTGGCCAAAGGACTTGTGTTGTCTCCATATCACAGTGGTCTGGAGATACAAGCACATAGTGTGGATATAGTTTTGTTGGTATTTCATGACCAATTGAGAGGTCACTCAGTGGTGTTCTGGAGTGACAACAGAGCTACTGAAGTCTGTGTCAACTAACAGTGGGGAATGGTGCCTCAGACCCAGTGCCAGTTGCCAGTACAGTTGCACAAGTGGTTAGTTCTCCAAACCTTTGAGTAGACTACCAGGTACATTCCAGGCAGGCAGATCAATATGGCAGATTGCTTAGTCATCATGATTAGATAGTAGGGATGGAGTGGTCTCTTAAATCTTCATGTAGGAGTGAGGCTCTGTTCAAGTTATGTGGTCCCCAATGCTTGATCTATTCTTAATTGAATAAAACAGTAAGCTACCAGTTGTTTGTTCGTCAATCCCTCCAATGCCCTTGGACAACCTTGACTAGTATGTTTCCCACCTTTCAACCCTCTCCGCAAGATGATCAACTGAATCTTTGATAACTCTGGTAACTCCTTGTTGGCTACAAGCTGAGCGATACTCCAGTATGCTAGTCTTACTCATTAAGGTGCCAAGAGAACTACCCTCATGGCTCACCCTCCTGTGTCAGGTACATGTTTGTAGGCACCACCAGGTTGTTCCTTATTTGCATTCATGTGTGGAGGTCATCCAGCATATCTGAAAGAGAGAGTGGCTCCGAGGAGATGTCTGGGTACATCCATCACTCCTTGGTGAATGTGTATCATGGAGACTGGGCAATCTCCTGTAATTTGTGTCATAAAAGGGGTATCTCCCTGGTTGGAGCATATTAGTAGATCAGACTTCATCTGCCTTCATTGTGACAGGCTCCTTTTAATCTGTAGTGAAAAGGCTGAGCCTTGTTGTAGGTTTTTAAGCTGAAGGAGTTAGTAATCAGTGTTAATGATGTGTTCCTTTTGTACCTGTTGTCACATGCTATGGGCAGAGACCTCACCATCAAGATATTTTTTTTAATTTTTTTTCTTTTAGCTTTGGCCTTGGACAGAGATCTCACCATCAAGTTTATTTTTCCTTTTAGCTCTGTCCTATCTTAAGTACTTTTAGGGATGGGATCTATCTCATCCTCTTTTGTTCCTCGGTTTGTTACAAAAACTCAGGACCTTTGTGCTAATATGAGGAATCAAAGAGTTTCTTGATCCTCTCCTCCTGAGACTTCATTGATGTTGACCTGGATGAGATGCTTCTTGGCCCAGTGTGCTCTGTTAAGCACAGAGGCCAGAGTGTAGAAAGACTTTTCTTTATTACAGGTAAGTAAAAGAGGGGGTTGTTGAGGAACTCCCTTGTTGGCTTTGTGAGGTGATCAAGCAGGCCTATTGCTCCTTTAGGGATTGAGGTTGGCCTCCCCTCTTGCTCAATGAACCCACAGTGGTTGGGGTATGTCTCCTTTCCTTTTCTACCATTCTGGATACCTCCATAGGACCTGTAGTTGCTGCTCAATAGGCTATATAAGCACCCAAGCTCTGTTTTGGACGCGACAGTATCTCATCCGAGTACCGAAAGCTTAGTGCAAGTCTGAAGATGTGAATGTAATGACTGGACTCTAGTTTCCTTTCTTGCCTCTCTTTCAAGAGCAGCAACCAGGCCAAAGTACACACTGGAGTTGGTCAAGATGCAGGCAAGTACACATCTGGCATCCAGTTCTAGTTACTAGGATGTATCTTCCTCAGTCTTCCCTTTTTTTATTAAAGGGGACCAGGTGTGGGTTGTGGCAGAGCTTATTCTGAATCCGTTACTTGGTAATCGCCAAAATTAAACTTTTCTGACACAAAGTCTTTTAGATTTCATGGCTTATCAAAAGCCCTTCCTTACAAGAGTACCCTCCTGTAATGCAGGGTACTTTAGGCAAGGGGTCTACTACTATGGTCAACCATTTCATCAGTCCAGTAGGAGGCCACAAGGGTCAGGACATCCCCTACTTGCAAGGCAGCTGGTAGCATGGTAGTTCTTGATATTCAACTCCAGTCAGTTGCAGGAACTACCCTGCTGTAAGTGGTAAGTCTCATGTAGAAGAGGTAAAGCTATGCATTTCCATTGGAACAAATAAATTTTAAACTAATTATTTTCCATAGGTGTAAAAACCAGTCTTATATAATTAAATTGACTACTCTGCTCCACTGTCCCCATGCGGCTGAAGAAAAAATGAATTGTAGCTGTAGTTTGATATCTAGGAAAATTACTTTCAAAATTTATATTATGTAGGCTTTGTCTTTTCAATTTTCTTTTTGATTATCTCTAGTTCTTAGTCTGTTTATTGATGTTGGGAAAACACCTTTTGAATTTCATCATTCCTTTAATTCAAAATGCCCGGAAGTCTGGCAATTGAACATCTCATTTGTTCAATAGATCAGTTATGGTCTCCTTCCTTTGCTCTTTCATGACCAGGAAGAGAGTATGCAGGTGAGCCAAACTACCAGTCAGTTCAGAGATATACTCAATTGTCCCTCCAAAAGTAAATCCCATACGTAAAGACTGAGCGTTTGTATTTTGTGTAGGAACAAATGACAAGTTTTTAGTGATTTATATTTTTCTGAACATAAAAACCTGAGGTCTTGATGTAAAGGGCCCACCTCTTAACATCCGTCATTCTCTTACCTAGCCCAAGAGATAAACTGTGTAGAATTGAATGGGTACAGACTTGGAGGGCGGTGCATCCACCCGTAACATCAATAGCTATTACCATAACCACCTTGCAAACCTTTTAACAGCTGGATGTCTAGCTCCATGAAAGTTAATCCCCTATGTAAAGACCTCAGGTTTGTATGTTAGGAAAAATACAAATTATGTACTTTAAAAATGTCGTATCTGAGGAAGAGGTAAGGTATCTTTTCACAGTGTGCATTGGAACATGTAAATACCGTGCTGAATTTTACCAGATGCCAGTTGGTTTAAATTCAGTGTTGTGTTGGGCATGAAGTTTATAGTGAAGGTCTTGGCATAGAGGAGCACAAATTAATATTATAAATGATATACAGTATTTTGTCAATATTAGAACATATTACCAACTTCCCAGATGTGAAATTCACCATTGTTTGCAACTCTAAGGGATCTTTGCAGTTCCAGTAAATTTTCAGTGTTGATCATCTGTTAGTATTGAAAATTTTGTGGTGATTATTTTTTACACAATTGTCAAAGAAGCTAAATTTAATTTTGTTGGGCTGCTACCTCTGTAAACTAAATGGAAACTGAAGGCAGATTAGCTAGTTGAGTTGGCATCAGTAAATCTCCTCCATGATGATGTGTTGTTATGTATTGTATTTTATTTTTTGTTGGATTTTAAAATTCATAACAAGAGTTTGTGGCAGGATATTGGTGTATAGTAGGTCCCAACAAAGTGAAAGAAATTGCTCCTGACATACTATCTTAGAAATATGGTTTGGTACTAAGGAAAGGGGCTTTATTCTATAACATTGCTGTTGTGGCCATACACAGTTGATCCATAGTTATGTGATGGGTGGATGAAATCAGCATTTCTATGACAATTGCTTAGTCCCACCGACTGTTGAATGTTTGCCGCTTGAATGCCTGTCTCCGTGAATTGAGCAGCTGTTTTCTGTCAGACAGTAGGGTCATGAATGGTAATTATAAGCTGGTTGAAGTATAGAGGATATAATGCAAAATTTTAGTGGATTTTTATTATGGTTACAGAAGATGGTCTTCTGGAAAGGTACATATCTTGATATTCCATAATTTGGAATATTGTTTTTATTAATGATGCTCTAGCTGGTCTGTTGTAAAAAATTTTTATAGGCTGTTAATATATAATTTTCATTACACATTATTTCGTAAAGTATTTTGCCATTTGATATATCTTGACAGATTCTTGTTTTATTTAGTTTTTAAATTAATGTAATGATATTTTTTTATTTTGTATAAAACAAAAAAATATTTACGTCTTCAGCATTCCTGGTAGTTAACCAGTCCTTACATTTAAAGGTTTTTTATGGTTTGTATAAAAACTTGATTATTTTAATAAAAGATTTACATTGTTATCAGTAGTTTTCATTCTTTGAAATCCAAAGTTTGTGAGTACAGTTTAACTATATTATTATATTTGCAGCATCAACTTGGTTAGATCACGCTTGACCACTGGCAACAGGTTAAGGAACACTATCATTGGCATCGTTACCAAGGAGATCAGTAAGGTATATTACTTGTAATTTTCTTGGTACTGTCTTAGCCTCTTCATAAACTAAAAATACTTGGGCAAAATTTATTAATCTCTGTTTTAAAGATCAACTCAAGATTTAATAACTTTTTATATTCCTTTTCAGGAACCTACTTGTTATCTATCCATCCATAATTTGCCAGTCTAATGCATACTGCCCTGTATGTATGTAGTTTTACCCAGATTCGTTTTTTTTTTATACATTATCACTGAAGCATACTCAAAATCCGCACAGTTTTTAGTCTGGAGATTGAGCAAGCCCAGAGTTACACAGTTATCTTTGAAGGCTAACAAAAGTGATCCGATTATACCAAGATTCTTGAGTTGCATTGGGTTCAAATAGCCCTATGCTACAGATTCAGGCAACTAAATGGCAGCCTTGTTGAGTTTAGTACTGCATTCACATAATACTGGTATGATTCTATAATATTTTGTTGAATACTATTCATTTTTTGGTGTTGAATGAGATATGAGGGGTAACTGTTTTAAAGAGGAACTTCTGGTTAATAGCCATTAGATTTCGTCAAACAAAACTTTTAATAAGCTAAAAAAATGAGATATTGCTCAAATCTGTATGTAATCCCATTTTTTTACAATTTCAAAATTAGAGTCGAAGTACTTCAATGGAGAGCACCATTTATCCAGGATTTGACTATGTTGCTATCTGGTGGATTAATATCGAAGACGTAGTGGAGTGGTTGCCTCGATAACAAGCGCAGCGAAGCACGCCCATTGTATTGTATTCGTCCTCGGTATTGCCCTCCTGTTTTATGTCAATTGTCATTCAAATAGCGTCAATTATGCCAACTTGTATGGTGTTTGGTTGTGCCAATACTTCTGGCAAGTGTCCAAAAGGCATATCATTCCACAGGATTCTGTCAAATTGAGATAAATCAAGTCGCTGGCTGATTGCTCTTCGGAGGGAGGATATCATCATCAAAACTTTTCAACCTATGAAGCAAACCGTTGTCTGTTCGGACCATTTCTTGCCAACAGATTTTAAAGGTGACATTAGGAGCAGGTTATTAAGTATGGCTATGAAATTTATATTATATGTTTTTTATACATTCAACTTTCCCTGCCAGATATATACTTAGCTATAGACTCCGTCGTCTCCGACAGAATTTCAAATTTCGCGGCACACGCTACCGGTAGGTCAGGTGATCTACGCCCTGCCCTGGGTGGCAGGACTAGGAAACCATTCCCGTTTTCTAATCAGAATTCTTCTGTCGCCCGGGCCATCAACATTGTTGTTGGTTCCTCTCGATTGGTTTTTCTTTTTTCACCGGCAATTGATCTTCTTGACCGACTTTTGGTGACGTATCTGGATTTGTTGGATTGGCATACGCTTTTGTGGACTGTTTTGTTGGTGGACTTGATTTTGGATTTTTCTTTTAAAAATGTCTGACTCTGGAATGGATTGTGAGACGTTGTGTGAATGTAGGCTGTAAGGTGAGGTTGCCGAAAGCTTCGGTAGACCCTCACACGGTATGCAAGGGTTGCAGGGATATGAATGTTCTTTTACTAATACTTGCAAGGAATGTGAGAATTTGAGTGAGAACGAATGGAAGAATCTAACTAATTATTTAAAAAAGTTAGAGAGAGAAAGAGTGAGGAGGCAAGGCTTCTTATAGAAGTTTGAGTAGTTCTAGATCTGAACTAATTCCTAGCTTGGGATCTTCCCCAAGGGTAAGTATTGCTACTTCCTCTTTCCTTCCATTGCAGCCCCTTCACCTATTGCAGAACCTGTAGATTCAGCGAAAGAACTGGCGGATCTAAAAGCAGCCTTCAAGTTGATGGAAAACAAAATGGCTGCCATACAAGGTAAGCTAGTGATTATTCAGTGGACAGTGATATGAGTGTCCCAGTGTAGTGGAGGGGGCATCTGGTCGGCTCAGCAACTCTCCTAGGTCTAGACCTCTTCCAAGCTCACATGCCCAGAGGAGAAGGAATGTCGAAAACCGAAAGGAGGTTGTGGAGAATCCCCACCGATCAGGTGTCCCTTCGGCGGTTTCTGTGACACCCCAGACTGCCAAGGATCGCTATTGTAAAAGCGTCCTGCGTGAGTGTTTTTCGTCGTCGGGATCTTCATCTCCGAGACGTGATGGAGGGGGATTCTGATCGATCTCGGCCACTCAAGAGGAGTTGGAAGGCTCCGGATATTGATTCGAGCCCAGAAAACTTCCCTGAGGAGTCTCCTTCGGGATGGTGAAGAAGGCAAGAAGAGCCATTCTTTCAACCAGAGTGAGAAGGATGCAGGAGGTGGAGGCTATGGACTCCTCCCCTCCTCCTTCCCCTCCTCCCGAAGAGGATAAAGAGGAGGTTACGAAGAGATTCATGATGGCGATGCAAGAGCAGATCTCGTCTTTTGTAGGAGTTCTGTCAAAGGAACCTCCTAGAAGGAAAGACTCTTCCCTTCCGATCAAAAGATCCTCCAGGCGTATGGAGGTATCTGCCGCCAGGATCGATACTCCTACTCGAGGTGAGGTGTCCTGTACGAACCTGGATGAACCTTTCAGACGTCTGGCACCGGCCAGGAGTGAGGAGTCACCCAGGAGGCAGGAGCCAAGAGCCAGGAGTGAGGAGTCAACCAGGAGGCAGGAGCCAAGAGCCAGGAGTGTGGAGGCATCCAGGCAGGAGGCAGGAGCCAGGAGGCAAGAGCCAGGAGGCAAGAGGCAGGAGTCAGGAGTCAGGAGGCAGGAGCCAGGAGCCAAGAGGCAGGAGTCAGGAGGCAGGAGCCAGGAGTCCGGAGTCAGGAGGCAGGAGTCCGGAGGCAGGAGGCAGGAGTCAGGAGCCAGGAGGCAGGAGTCAGGAGGCAAGAGTCAAGAGCCAGGAGGCAGGAGTCGGAGACTCGTTCCTGGAATTTATGACTCTTCTCCAAATAGGAGTTCCTCTCCTTCAGATCGTAGGAGGTCTTGGAAGGACTCTCCCTCCAAACGTGAACTTTCTCCTTCTTCTGACCGAGGTTTAGAAGATTTGTCTGATGACGAACCGCCTGCAAATGAGGGACTCTCGACTTATAAGGTCTTAGCCTCATTATTGCTGCAAGAGTTTGGAGACTCTCTTAGTCCGGCGGCTCCTCCTTCTCCTCGTTCTCTCTTTTCGAGCTCGGCTACGCAAAATCTTCGGCCTTTTTGAAAATGAGCCTGCAATTTCAATGAAGAAGGCACTCCATTCTTTAGATTCTTGGATGGACAAGAAGAAGGAGTTAGGAAAGACGGTATTCTGCATGCCTCCTTCCAAACTACATGGAAAGAGAGGTATTTGGTATGGACAGGAGAGACTATGGTCTTTCTCTGCTGCCTCTGCAGATGCGGACTTTTCCAATTTAGTGGAGGCCTCTAGACGTCACTCCTTAGGATGCGGTCAGAGCGACGTGGAACACTTCGGAGTTGAACCACTTTCTAAAGGGACTTTTTTGTCACTTTAGAGTGTTCAACTTTCTGGATTGGTCACTCGGAGTTCTGGCCAAACAAGTCTAAAGATCCGGAGTTTCTTAAGAACCCAGAGATTCTCCATAGCGTCCTGTCTTGCATGGACAAGGCAGTACAGGACGAGGTTCGGGGAGAAGTGGCGTCCCTTTTTGGTGCTGGGTCTCCTGAAAAAGAGATCAGTTTATGGATCCCTTTTATCAAAAGGGGTTTCTCCGAGCCAGAGGACTGCTTTATTGTTCGCCCCTCTATCGGACCATCTGTTTCCTTCTCAGTTAGTGAAGGATATATCTCGCTCGCTAACTGAGAAGGCGACACAAGACCTACTAACACAAACGTCCAAGAAAGGACGCCCTGTAGTATCGGCGATTAAGAAGGACTCTCGTCCTCCTCAGCAGCCCTTTCGTGGAGGTACAGCGGCTCGTCCCCCTGCCAGAAAGAAGAGCTCTGACAAGAGAGGAAGGTCTTTCCTTTAGGCCTTTCAAAAGATCCAAATGACTTGTTACTCCTTCAAGCACCAGTGGGAGCCAGACTCCTGAACTTTGCAGGAGTATGGGCAAAAAGGGGAGCCGACCCTTGGTCAGTGTCGGTCCTAAAGAAGGGATATGTAATCCCTTTCGAGAACACCCCTCCCCTAACATCTACGCCTCGGGAACTATCAGCGAGGTACAGAGACCCTGTCAATGAGAAAAACTCTCCTACAAATGGTGGAACAAATGTGGGAAAAGGAGGCCATCGAACTTGTGCAGGATCCACACTCCCCAGGATTTTACAATCGCCTTTTTCTAGTACCAAAGGCATCGGGGGGTGGGGGGGGGGGGGGGGGGGGGAGACCAGTTCTGGACGTAAGCGCTCTGAATCGCTATGTTCAGAAAAAGAAGTTTCGCATGGAAACGTCCGCTTCAGTAATGTCGGCTCTTCGTCCAGGAGATTGGATGGTCTCTCTGGACTTGCAAGACACATATTTTCCACGTTCAATTCACCATTTGTCAAAGAAATATCTTCGTTTTGTAATAGGAGACAAGATTTTTCAATTTCAAGGGCTCTGTGCTTCGGTCTGTCTACAGCTCCGCAAGTATTCACCAACTGGCGAATGTGGCAAGATGGCTTCACCTAGAGGGAATAAACATCTCCCTCTACTTGGACGACTGGCTGATCAGGGCCAAGTCGGAGATTCAGTGCTTGGAGGACTTATCAGTAACAAGGAACATGATAGATTCGCTGGGATTGCTCGTCAACCTCGAGAAGTCACAGCTGATCCCCAGCCAGAACTTGGTCTATCTGGGGATTCAGATGGATTCTCGGGGTTTTTTTTCGAGTATATCCTTCGCGAGAAAGAATCACTCGAGGTTTGTCGAGAATCTCGAGCTTCTTAGAGAGAAAGAACAGTTCAGCGAGGGATTATCTGAGCCTTTTAGGGACCCTGTCCTCACTAGAAAAGTTTCTTCTCTCTGGGGAGGCTTCACCTTCGCCCTCTTCAGTTTTTCCTGAAAGAGGTGTGGAGTTGGAAGATGGGACAACTCTCGGACATCTTCCAACTTCCACAAGAGGTAAGAGATCATTTTGAAGTGTGGATCCCTCCTCTTCAAAAGAACGAGGGCGTATCGCTTGCCCCTGCAGAACCCAGACCAGTGTTATATACCGACGCTTCGGAGTCGGGATGGGGAGCGACGCTATGGAGCAAGGGAGGTGTCAGGCACCTGGACAAAGGAACAGGTGTCCTGGCACATCAATTGCAAGGAACTAGTGGCCATACACCTAGCCTTAAAGTTCTTCGAAGAGATAGTCAGAGGCGGGGTGATACAGATAAACTCGGACAACACCACGGCTCTGGCTTACATACGCAAGCAAGGAGGCACGCACTCTTTCTCCCTCTATCAGTTAACAAGACACCTGTTAACCTGGACGGAAGAAAGAGGCATAACTCTCCTCACAAGGTTTGTTCAAGGGATCAAGAATGTGAGAGCGGACAGACTGAGCAGGAGGAATCAGGTCCTTCCCACAGAATGGACTCTACACGAAGAAGTGTGTCGAAGTCTTTGGTCCCTGTGGGGGAGACCTCACATAGACCTGTTTGCGACGTTCCTCTCCAAAAGAATAGAGATATTTTGCTCTCTAGTGGAAGATCCGAGAGCCTTCGCAATAGACGCGTTTCTCCTGGATTGGTCGGGTGTGGACGCATACGCCTTTCCCCCGTTCAAGATCGCCTGGGGGAAGTGCTCAGGAAGTTCGTAGCTTCGAGAGCACGAAGTTGACGCTAATAGCCCCATTTTGGCCAGCCCAGGAATGGTTCACGGAGGTACTGGAGTGGATAGTGGACTTCCCCAGATCGCTTCCAAACAGACCAGATCTACTCAGACAACCCCACTTCGAGAGGTTTCATCACAACCTCCAGGTCTCGCTCTGACTGCCTTTCGACTATCGAAAGACTTGTCAGAGCGAGGGGCTTTTCTCGCAAGCTGCGGGCTCTATCGCTAGAGCCCGCAGAGCTTCGACGAGAAGAGTATACCAATCAAAGTGGGAAGTCTTTAGGAGGTGTGTTAAGGGGGGGTCAGAAGCTGTCCTCCTCCAGTACCTCTATAGTGAATATTGCCGATTTCCTCCTCTTTCTGAGAGAGGAATCACACCTATCTGTCTCAACAATAAAGGGATACAGAAGCATGCTGTCTTCAGTATTTAGGAATCGAGGCCTTAGACATTGCAAGCAACAAAGATCTACACGATCTAATTAGATCTTTTGAGACTTCAAAGGCAGCTACTCCTAGAACACCTAGTTGGAATCTAGACGTGGTCCTGAAATTCCTTTCATCGGATAAATTCGAGCCTTTACATCTGGCTTCCTTCCGCGACGTCACTAGGAAATGCTTGTTCCTGGTGGCTCTCGCTACAGCCAAGAGGACGAGCGAATTGCACGCTCTTGATTCCACGGTGGGGTTACAAAGGAGATGCTGCCATCTGTTTCTTTCCAGACAATGTTTTCATGGCAAGAACGAAAACCCTCGTCAAAACCGTGGCCCAGAAGTTTTGAGGTAAAAGGCCTATCTAACCTCGTAGGCAGAGAGAGAGAGAGGTCTCTCTGTCCAGTGAGAGCTCTTAAATATTATTTAGAGAGGAAGAGACAGATGGGAGCTTGTCAACAAGGTCTTTGGTGTGCGGTGAAGAACCCCAAAAGACTCATGTCCAAGAACGCCTTGGCTTTCTTTGTGAGAAGCGTTATTACGGACGCTCAAAGAACTGCTCGGAGGAATCCTTCGGTCTTCTAAAGGTCAAGACCCATGAGGTGAGGGCAGTAGCAACGTCTTTGGCGTTCCAAAAGAATATGTCTCTAAAAAAATATCATTGAGACTACATATTGGAGGTGCAATTCAGTGTTTGCATCTCATTATCTGAAGGATGTGAGAGTGACCTATGAGAAGTGCGTTCTCGCTAGTCCTTTTGTATCAGCAGATACAGTGCTGGGTCTTGGAGCAAAGACTGATCCTTAATATTGTTGTTTTATCATACATAAACCCTCTTGTCAGATATGCTTGGTTTTCTATTAGCAAGCTCACTGATGTCGCACGGGGGGAGCATAGTGTCATTGCTGGTAGGGGATCAAGGGTATGTATGGCTAGTAGGGGAGTACAAAATTTTTTTTTTTTTTTGTATATTTTGTAATGAAAGTGTAATTATGTTTCGAGTTTTTTTGGTTGTTTGTAAGGAGTTCGGGGATAACTCCTTACAATCTTAGAACTAACATGGATGTTAGGATCAGGTGATCGGGATCGGTTTTGTGCTCCTTGAACAAGGTGTATTGTCATGTTAGTGGAATAGCACCCAATGACAAAGGCCTTTAGGCTCTGCCGAGTAAGTGGATAAGACCCCATTGGCAGACCCACAAGAACTCTTAGCCATAGATCAATATCTCGCTGAGGCTCTTGAGGCTAAGCAGACTCCAAGCAGTAGCCGCGAAGTCTTCAGCTAATAAGGTAGGAACCAAGGTTTATTAATACCTACAACATATGTTGTTTACCTGTCTATTTCAGTAGTTAGCTGTCTCTTCCCACCACCAATGGGTGCTAATCAGCTAAGTATATATCTGGCAGGGAAGTTTGAATGTATAAAAATGATATTGTCATGTTACAATAAAGTTTTATACATACTTACCTGACGATATATACGATTAATGGCCCACCCAGCCTCCCCGCAGGAGACAGGCGGAAAGAGAAGAATTCTGATTAGAAAAAACGGGAATGGTTCCTAGTCCTGCCACCCAGGGCAGGGCGGTAGATCACCTGACCTACCGGTAGCGTGTGCCGCGAAATTTGAAATTCTGTCGGAGACGAACGGAGTCTATAGCTAAGTATATATCTGACAGGTAAGTATGTATAAAACTTTATTGTAACATGACAATATCATTTTGGGACTTAATTTCCCTCTGAACAGACCACGGTACCGACGAAGATAGGGTGGCTATCTACCGCTATCTATACTACGGTGCCTCCACTTGTATGCATTTGAATTTAAATTTATTCTTGTCAATCGCCATGCGCGTGGTGTGATGGGGTGAACGGCAGTTTTCGAAACGTGTGTGTGTGTCCATGAATTGGTAGGGCCTTCACTTAGTCCTTTTTAATTAGTTTAATTAATAGGGTTTTAGAATTCAGGGCTGTATGCCTAACTATGACTACTTCAGACTCCTTTTTTATTTACCATTTCAATCATATATTTTCAGCTGACAAATACAAACCAAAAAGGATATTATCTGAAGATGCTGTACCCTTGGTTTTTGTTCCGCCTGTCTGCGCCTACCACGGCATGATGTCACACATAACAGATGAGCCACACAAAATGGTGGCACCCATGGTGCAATAGAAAATTGGTTATAAAAAATAAGAAAACACCGCTTTCAAAAAATATTTTTCACCAAGAGTACTTAAATGGAATTATACTACATATGGAACAGCTAAAATGCAACCAGAAGTTCCCCTTTAATATTTTCAAATGGAGAGGGTTTGAAGTCAGTCAGCAAAGTTACCTGTTTGTTACTATCTGCCTTGATTGGAAAATTCTTACTATACCATTTAATATTCTGGGGTGATATTTTTCCTGTATATTTTTGGACACATTCAAAGGGTTTTTTTAAATTTGGCTGTCCTTTTTGTATGAAGGAATGTGCCATATCAAATTTGTTGTATTGCTGTTGTAACTAAGGCAGACATCCTTGAGTTTTTGGATGTATGTAGTCATATTCATCTTTCTATTTTTTTCATTGTTATGATCTAATAGAAGCAAATCCTACCTTCTCTAGAGCAAGGGAGAGGGGAATGGACAATAAAACTAATCTGTTACTTGTCTTAGCTTTGTCAACTCCAACACAATGTCCTTCTAAGTTTGGAGTAATGCTGCTTTCACACCCATTACTTTGAAAATCCCAGAATTCTGAGAGTGGAGCACTCTTGTTCTCCAGATCACAGGCATGGTACTGATTCCTCTGCTTGACATTGCACAACCATGAAAAAGTCCTAGATTGGGCAAACCTCCAGTCAGATAGGAAGTCTACTCAGATCCTCTCACCCATCACATAGTAGTCATCCTATGTAAAGACCGATGGTTTGTACAGTAGCTCACCGAGATAACAGATTAAAGCATCCGAGTCGGCCCTGCTATAAAAGAAACTGATATTTCATTGTATATATCCGTGAATGCTTGTTTGTTCTATAAAGTCCATGTATATTTATACCCTGTACCCCTTAAACTACTGTAAAATGCTTATAACTGCCTTTTCAACAGTTCACTGCCTAATTTGGTAGTTCTAACAAAATTGATAAATTATCATTCTGAAACATTTAAAAATAATTTAAAACAGAAATATAGCCCAAACCATCCCAAAACCCCAAGGGTCATCTTATAGCAACTTGTGATAAAGCTTATATGTATGTACTATGTCTTTATATAAACAAATAGTACCCGTAAAGTAAGATATAGCTTTATTGTTAATTTAAATTATAAACTGCAGGACAGTAAAAACGTTAGCATAATTTTTAGAGTTGAAAGCAGTGTAAATTAATAAAGAAATAGTAACAGTAAATTTGACCTATTTGTACAATAAACAAGGAAAATATTTGAATAAAATAAAAAATAGAAATTACCCCATATACTTGCGATTTTGTCGTGTATTTCATGTACTACTAACTGCTTTGCCTCCATCTCTGTATCCCATCTTCCAGTTAAATAAGTTAAAAATGTAAAAGATAATGATAAACATTGTTAGTGGTGTTATAACCAAAGGAGAAGCAACTGTTTCCCAAAGAACAACCTTATTGCATTTCGACCATCGCATGTTAGTAAACAATTACCATTGTTATGTTGCCAGTGACATTAAGTAGGGTAGGATTAGTGATATATTTGTACATTGTACCTTTTTCACCATGGAGAAAAGATCGGCAAGGAAATATGCTATGCCGTACTACTAAATTTAAGCTGCAAGTTGTAGATGAAGCTGAGAAAACAGTGTTCAGGCTGCATAATAACTAAATTATCGTGCAACGGCAACATGGATTAACTCTTGTAAACTTCGATATACCATCAGACTCGACCGTAAATTGAATTGGAGAGAAAGTATTTTAATAAAACTACTGAGTATGAAAGAACACATTTTACTGTTGTTTTCATGCCGATAAAAGATAAATACATAAAGCTCATATGATTAAATAAAGAGAAAATTTCAAACTGAATCTTGATTTTTAAAAAAATATATATATATTACCCTGGACACTATCTACCAAAAAAAAATTAGTTCACAGCAAAACCTATTTGTTATATTTTGACTTAAAATACTTAAAAACACTTTGTATAATGAAATACTATAACCTTTTCTTATATATAGGATCAAGAGATTCATTTACACTATTGAGAAGCAAGACAATCTCTCTGAATTGAGTTAAATACAGTTAAATAAACTTACCTCGTAATCGTCCTCAGTTGATTTCCAAACCAAAACATTGATCACTATATGTCTGAATTTGATAATACAATAATATGAGAATACGTACATACAATATATTGGATACAGTGAAGTAAAGCATAACTTTACAAGAGCCGTGGTGTTTGATAATATGATACTAATGGTGAATATTACATATTTGGCACTAGATCCGGAGGCAAAAACCCCAAATTGATATTTCCATTTTGCACCAATATATCCAGAAGTGGGATATACCACGGTATCTCGGTGTGCTACTGTATTTGTGTAGGAACAAGTGACAAATTTAAAAAGTATTTTGTATTTTTCCTAACATACAAACCTGAATCTTGACATAAACTACCCACCTCTAGCCACCCCTCATTCCGTTACCTGGGCTATAAGGCAAGTGGTTACACGATTCAGTGAAGGGAGGTGGTGAGGGTACCCCTCGCCTTTCCCACCAGTAGCGTAACTACCGAATAACATTGTTATGTAGAACAGCCTGCTCCAGCTTTTGCTGAAGGTAATTCCTATGTAAAGACCTCAGGTTTATGTTAGGAAAAATACAAATTACTTTTAAATTTTGCCATTTCATTCAGCTTTATAAAATTTTCATAACATCCCCTGACCCTAACAGAATCCTGTATCTAATGATTAAGCATGTGTATTTGAATACAGTACAAGGCACTTAGTTTTAATTATCTAACAGAATATGGCACAATACCAGTTAGTCTGCTGTAGGGAACTTTCCATTATTTTTTGGTTTATAAAAACTTTGCAAAGATTGAATTCATGGCAGCAAATTACCTACCAATTGTATTGACATTTGGCTTACATACCTATGAACTTGGTGCAGATGGTAGGTGCAAAACTCGTCTGATCTTTGGAGAAGAAGTTTTACTGTCTACCCCATGTTGGTTTTGGCAGATGTATTTTACTACTGATGTACTTATTCCCTTAAGAGTCCTCTGTATGTAGAGCATTTGCCTTTAAGAGGAATCATGTCAATGTTGTTGTTGACCTTAGAAAGGCATATGGTACTACTTTGAGACATGGTATTCTTTTTATGATTCATAACTTTTAGATCCGTGCCTTGATATTCTCTCTTATGCTCTTTGTACAAAGAACTTACCTTATCATTTGCCAGAGTAATAAATGAGAGAGATGACTAGATTAGCATCATCTTGGAATAACAGTAATATGCACAGAAGATGGGAGACAAACCCTCGCCAGTTATGTACAGGGCTTTTTAATAAGGGCTGAATACCAGCTTTATTGTGAGGAATTCTTAGTCCACCTTAGAAATAGACTCATTGAGGCTCGATACAAAAATGGCAGTTATATTTTTGCCAAGATCCTTGAAAAGTAGAACAATAAATATATTTCAGAAGCTTGCCTTCTGCAAAGGATTAGAATTTTTAGTATTATGTATAGGTTTTTTGATAATATATTTTATAAACACATTGCACTGACATTATATACATTTACTGTAATTGATATTGGCATCAGTTGATATTGGCATTAGTGATCACTGCAGTTATGATGCCAGATAATTATAACCATTCATTCAGAGCTGATGTTGGGTGTTTGCTAGTTGAATGCCTCAGTGTTGGAAATCCTTTGCTAGTTAGGCACAAACACTTAGCCTCGATAGTAAGGCAAAATAGAGTAGTATTGGAAAAAAAACTGAAGTGCTCTGCACTGCAAGAGGTATTAGACAAAAAATCTGAAGCTACTCCAGTCCTGTGAAGGTGCTGTTGCTGTATAGGCAGCTATGTTGGGGTTCACTGAAGAACTCATCAGTGTAATTAATGTTACTATACTAGCAATATGAAAAATTGTGTAATAAAAGGAATGCAAATAAAAAATTAAAATTCATATGGCAAAGTATGAATGGCTTCACAAGTTTTGCAACCTCTTAAGTGGTGTTATCCAGTCAGCATACATACTTGTGGGCCATAGATGCATGTGCTAATCTACCTGATCCACCTGATCTTGTTTTTATTTTACAAGTAAAGTGACAAGTCTGGGATTTGGGCGTGATGGCAATACTATCAGAGTACTTTTCTGTGCTTGCAATGGGATGATAAGAAGTTGTATTTCTTGATTTTAAAATGTAACATTTTTGTATTTTTTTTTCTAATTAGCTTTATTGTATTGTACTCGGTGACAGCTCATGGCTATCATTCAGAGGGGTGCTGTTTATTACATAATTTCTTTTTCCTTGATATTAACGGCATGAAAACACACATGCTCTCTCTCTCTCTCTCTCTCTCTCTCTCTCTCTCTCTCTCTCTCTCTCTCTCTCTCTCTCTCTCTCTCTCTCTCTCTGAGCTGAGGAAGACAGCAGAACCACTGCCGAAAGCTACTGTTTTTACTCATTGACAGTGATGTGATTATAATTTTTTCCCATCTACTGCAACTCGCCACTGAGTTGATTATTCTGCATTACATTACATGTGAGTATCGTCACTAATTTGATTACTATCCCTAATAGTACATATTGATTAAGCTTTGACGATTTCAAAACACACCTTCCCCTCCAACAGCTGGACTACACTGCTTGAGAGGGCAGTGCTTCCCTCACCTGTGTACACATGGGCTGGCTACCACATTATGACCCTGCTAGTGAAATTAGAACTGCTGGAGCACCAGCAGTTCCACTTATTGTCTCAGTTCATTTGCTTTTTTTTTTTTTTTTTTTTTTTTTTTAATCTATATACAGGCAGTCCCCGGGTTTTGACGGGTTCGGCTTACAACGTTCCAAGATTAAGGCACTTTTCAATTATATTCATCAGAAATTATTTCCAGGTTTATGGCGCGTGTTCCAGGGTTACGACGCCTACAACACTCATATGGTAGAAGAAATATGACACCAAAAATGCAAAATAATAAATATTTGAAGGTTTTTTTGATGAAAAATGCAATAAAAATGCAGTTTACATAGTTTTTAATGCACCCAAAGCATAAAAGTAAGGTTTTCTTAGGATTTTTGACGATGTTCCAGCTTACAACGCGTCTCAAGAACAGAACTCCTGTCGTAACCCAGGGACTGCCTGTACTTACTTTGTTATATTCATGTATATGTATATTCATAATTTTGGGCATATATAGTTACTATTACAGTTGAAAGTAACTGCAGCGGCCAATAAAGATCAAAGGTGCCGAGGCCGTATGGTTGGACAACCATGACGCATGCAAACAGATACCTTCTCAAATCCTACTGACTATTCGGGATTGAGCCATCAGTGGCCAATAAAGATCAAAGATACCGCAGCCGTATGGTCGGACGGCCATGACGCCCCCGGACGTTTGTCAGAGGGTAGAAGTGAGTTAACGTCTCCTGTGGCTGAACACAGTGCATTAGAACCGGAGGGAAGAGAAAACCAAGAGTTTCTGGCTTTGTATGAGGAGGTGATTGATTTGATTAGTCAATTCAATAACCTTTTGGGGAGCATGGAGACACCTGCCAGCATGCTTCCCCCTGGGATTGACATGGTGTTTGGTTTGAAAAAGGATACGAAAGTGTATGAATTACCTTGTTCTAGTCATGTAGAGTCCATTTTACAACACATAAAATGCACGGATTAATGGAAGGATATGGATACCTCTTAGTAATCGTATGCAGCCTGAATGGTGGGAAGTAGCATACTTTGGGTTGACTCCAGAAAACTTCAACCTTTAACAGGTAAGGAAGAATTCCCATGTTTTTTATATACTTGTTGGAATAAGCTGGTTTCTTCTTATAAGAATATTGACCAAAAGCTTCGACTCTTACACAAGTAGTTAAAGTTAATCGAAAGCTTGGTTCCTTCGAAAGTACTGTAGAACCATTCTTCTTAATGAAATCGAATGGGAACTTAAGTCGAAAGAAAGAGGTGAATGTCTTTCTTTCTTCATTTAAGGTAGCCAAGCCTAAGTAGGGCACTTGTAACCTAAGATGCTATAGCCAGGATAATTGGGTCATACCTTTTAGCCTAACAAGTGGTTATATTCGTAACCTATTGCAGCTAGTTCGAGTTTACTGCTACTATCTCGGTAAATCCGAGTAGTAGTTCTTAGCTTAGACTGTCCGAACTAACTGGTTTGGGTAATGTGCTGGCTTGGACCAACTAATGGTTGCAGTTTGGCTTTCGAACTTGCATTTACTATCTTAGATCAGTCTGAGTGGTACAATTCTTAGCTTAGCCGGGTCCACTTAGCCTAACTCATAGGTTAGGTGGTTCTGACATACATGTCAACTTAGCCTAACAGTGGGTTGATGACTTGACATGATCTGGTTGCTTGAACATGCCCGTACTATCTTAGGTTGGGCGAATTAGTAAGGTTATAAGTATAGCCGAGCATAGACTAGTGCCTAGGCTACTCATTCGAAACACTTTTACCACCTCAGCCTTGAAGGTTGTGGTTGTAGCCTAGCATGGATGGCCCAAACTTTCTTGAACGACTTTACCCTAACCTAAGTCATTTAGCTTCTAGATTAAGCTAGTCTATACTAGCCTAGCCTAGTTAAGTGTACATCTCGAATGGACCCTAAGTGATGGAAGAGTTAGCCTAGCCTAATTGGAAGTGTTAACATAGCCTAACCTAACCAAACCAGGGTCCTAGCCTAATTGGAAGAGTTAACATAGCCTAACCTAACCAAGCCAGGGTCAACCTGGTCTTTCCAACTTAAAATAAGTTAGTCAATTCTTAATTGACTATACCTACTTAGACTAGGTTAACCTGGAATCTGCAAATGGGTCTCTTCCATACTGGTCTAGTTTCTATATTGAAGTCATGAACCTAACATAGAGGGTTCGAGCTTCAGTTGGCTAAGCAAGGCATATTAGTAACCTCATCATAATCTGGAAGGGGAAAGTGGGGGGGTTTCCCATTCTTCAAGAATGAGGTAGGGTGAAGTGATGTTGGGTACAATTCTGGGCTAGGTTACTCAAGAATAGCATCATGATGGTTTCTGGCAATGTAGGATTTCCCTTTGGAGGGTAGCATATTGAACATATGCCCATATATTGTAACAGGTCACCGCATAAGGTGTTTCGTGGTTGGGATCTTAGTTTTTACAAAAACACTGAGCTGTTTAATAGCTCTCCTAGGGCTGAGGGCTGGCCTGAAGGATTGGATATTTTTTACGTGGCTAGGAACCAATTGGTCACCTAGCAACGGGACCTGCAGCTTATTGTGGGATGAGAACCTCACTATACCGATAAATTATTTTCTATCGCCATAGATAAGTTCTCTGATTCCGCATTGGCTGAGATGGGAGTAGGACCTCGGACCACTGGTTTGGCAGATGAGTGCACAAACCACTCTTCCAGAGAGAACTCGTATTATGGAAAAACCATGTAATAGCTGTCTCGGGTTTCACCCTTCGAGGAGTCTGAGGATTCCATTTGCGATGCTGGGAACAACCTGGAGGTTACGCAAACTCTAGGTTCTACCTGTTTTGCCATGTCCCGGATGGAAGGATGGGTTCCAGTAATTAAGGAGGACCCAGGATGAGTGACTGATAAAGTTATCATAGCACAATCATCGCTACCAGGTTCGTGTGGGGAAGAGGCACCACCGATAGGTAGAATTAATATCTCAAGGTTTGGAGGTTGACCAGTATCCTCTTTTGAACTAAAAGTTCTCAGTTTTTGTGTGCAGAGTGTCATCTCGAACGTAATACGACTCCAAAGGTCGTTAGCTCACATATACAGAATGACTCTTTGGCTGTGACTGCCTGTATAGTGGATGTTTCTGTCCATTAAAGGCATTCGGTCAGTAGACGATCTGTTGGAGAGGTTGTCAGAACAGAGGGAAGAATCTCTGTATTTACATGTTTACATGCATGGTGATATACTTTGGACTGGTGATTGGGCATGGGAATATTGCTTCACACTGACTAATCTTCAGATGAATCAGGAGCAGTGAACTGGATGGGGCACATAGGAACTCCGATCTGATAAGTGAAAACATACTCTGTATCAGAGTACCCTTGACGGACTACCACCAGGGACATACATCAGTCACTTTACAGAAACTGACCGTGGATGGGGAGTCTTCCTCTGACCTTGGTAGAGTGGGAGTACTCAATAACCAGGGTTTTGACGTAGACTCAAAAGTAGTCTGGAACATCAGTTCCAATTGGCCTCGGAATCCGGGATAATGAGTCAATGCAGCAGAGGTCATGATGACAGATACATTTCTTAGTCATGCTCAGTACTGTGTGAGTATGTGTGAGTACTTGTCAAAGTACTCCGTGGTTATAGAAAGAACTACGTCACCTAGAACATTAAGGTGGTAGATGTAAAGGAACAGGCCAAACAGAGGCGATCGGTCAAGCCTACTCCTTGTTTGTCAAGTTGTATCAATGAGGTTATACAGAAGAGAAGGTCATCAGAGGAATATGGGCCTTCTGGCTTTTAAGAACATATCTGTTAAAATGATCGTGACGGTTGGTCTGTGACTGTATCGAAGCTCAAAATTGAGCAATTTTAAGGAGGTGTCTGTCTGTTCAGTGAAATTTGAGAGTGGGTTCTTTGTTATGAAAACCACTTTCAATTTCCTGTATATATATATATAAGGTTGCCCAGAGGTCCTGGACTCAATTTCCTTGGGTCCTTTGGTGGCTGCTCAACAAAAGGTGTAACTCATCCCGTACCCCTGGCAGGTCAGTTGGTATCTTGTCTAAGATGATGGCATGGATGTGAAATGGAGGAGTTAACTGGCCTCTTTCCTTTTCAGATTTATGTCTCCTTCTTTACTTAAGAAGCTGGAACGGACAAGGTACAGGTGAGTGAAGTGGCCATACTGTTAGGGTTTGTATCAGTAAGATACCTATCAGTAGCAGGACATTCCTCTCTTTAGCAAGGGGGAGAGGAATAATGATAAACCTACATGAGTGGATGAATTGGTTTGTTAGGGGAACAGATCTTCTTATCTTCCTCGGACGCAATGAACTATGACATTGTGTAAAAACCCAGAAGTCTGACTCTATGATATTCATATATGTCTCAGATTCGGAAATACTGGTCAGTTGTTTCATAGAATTGTGGTATTCAGAAAACTGATCAAAGGTGGCAAACTTCCAGTTTGGCAGACTCCCAGTTGGTTAATAGTATTTACCTCCCACCAAAAGTAAGTCTATCCTAATGTTAAGACCGAAGGTTTGTTTCGTATATGAACAAATGACAAATTTGTAACTAATTTGTATTTTTCATAACTTACAAACCTGAGGTCTTAACATACAAAGGCCCACCTCTAACCACCCCTCTATCAACTAACCTGGGTTGGAAGAATAACTAACGGGGTCACGAGTTAATGAGGGGTATGTGTGTGGCTCCACATGCTTTGTGACCAAGCACAGATACCAATAGTCCCAAGCGTACACAATTATTTTAAACTTTACCGGTTTCCAGCTGGCGCTGAGTATTTATCCTAATGTTAAGACCTCAGGTTTGTAAGTTATGAAAAATACAAATTTGTTACAAATTTGTCATTTTGTGCATACATAGTTACTATTAGAGTTGAAAATTGCTGTTGTCCATATACGTAGATTATTTGTACATACTAGCAGTCTGTGTATGTTTATGGAAGAGGGAATAGGCAATTTTTGTATTATGAAATATTTTATTATTACAGGAGTCTCAACTTGGCTCGCTCCATGAGATTGGCACAGCTGCATTGGTTGTGCAGGTGACTGGTACCAATTGGCCACGTCCATCGTACACGCTTCTGGTTACTGGAGTATGTAGATTTAAATTGTTATCCATCATCCAAGAACATCCTTACCCTGTTGGGGCAGTTATGCAGATTGATTATAACAAAAGTTTAGCGAATGATGGTGGTAAGTTTGTTGTTAAGATTTTATAAAATAATAGAAATACCTTTAGAAGTTCCTTGAATATAATTTTTTTTAAACAAAATTTGAAATTTAGGATGAATTTCACCTAGGGCTGTTAGGTGTGATTGGCATTCAAAATGAACAAAAGAATAATGCTTGGCTGATGTGGAATGTTTACATTAATGTTACAGTGTAACCTCTGTTTTCGTACATAATCCATTCCAGAACCTCCCACGAAAACCGAAACGTACAAAAACCGAAACAATAATTCCCATAAGAATAATGTAAATACAATTGAGGGGCCCAGCGGAGCAAGGGCGCAAGCATCGTTTTCTACAAACTGAGAAAAATGCATTTAAAGTTTTCAAACATCAAAATCTTTAAAACCAACCATACAATTTTAATCTAGTCTTGACCATTTTAAAGGGCATTTATCTGGGTATCTTATATCCAAAAATAATGCCATTATTATGTTATACTTAAGCTATAGTATAAAATGTAACGTTAAGTAGTGTGCCGGCTTGTTATTTCACCTGATCATAATGATTTTTGCCGTTGAATATCCTTATTTTGGACATTTATTAATTATTAACATCACAGCATATAAGGATAAATGTTATGTAAAAATGTTATATAAAAAAAAGTCATGTTAAACACCAAAAAACATAAAAACGTTCAATATAAAAATAAAATTTCATACAATCAACTTACCTGTCAGATATATACATAGCTAAGACTCCGTCGTCCCCGACAGAAATTCAAATTTCGCGCCACTCGCTACAGGTAGGTCAGGTGATCTACCGGCCTGCCCTGGGTGGCAGGACTAGGAACCATCCCCGTTTTCTATCATATTTTCTCTGTCGCCGGTGGTATCAACATTGTTGTTATTACCTCCTGACTTGGATTCTTTTTTCAACATTTGATCAACGTTTTTTCGACTTTTGGTGACGTATTGGATCGTGTTTTGGCATTCGCCTACTGTGGACTGTTTTGGAATAACTCTTTTGGATTTTTCTCAGGATGTCTGATTCTAATGTGAGTGTGAGAATGTGTGTGAATGTAGGCTGCAGGGTGAGGATATACCGAAAGCTTCGGTTGATCCTCACACTGTAATGCCGTAAATGTAGGGGGGTGCAGTGTTCTGCTATTAACACTTGTAAGGAATGCGAGAGTTTTGAATGCAGAAGAATGGAAGACTTTGACTTCTTATTTGAAGAAGTTATTAGAGGGATAGAGTTAGAAGACTGAAAGGTGTGAATTCAAGGCCTATGAGCCTTTTAAATGATAATTCTAACCCTATTCTGGAGAATAATCTCCCATAAATCTCATTCTCAGAGTGTCTTTTCGGATTCGGCATCGGAAATCGCCAATCTGAAAGCGACGATTCGAGACATGAAGTCCAAGATGGCGGACTCGAAAGGTAAGGCTAGTGATAGTGAAAATTTTAGTGAAAGTGAGCCCTATCAGTGTTGTGGATGGGGGCGTTTGATCGTCCCTGCGGCGCTCCCAGGCCTAGACCTCTTCCAAGCTCACATGCCCAGAGGAGAAGGAAAGTCGAAAGCCTTAAGGAGGTCGTGGGGAATCCCCAACGGTCAGACGCTCCCTTCAGCTAGCTTTGCTTCATGCAGCCAGCTCAAGGGCGCTACAGGAAAAGCGTCCTTCGCGAGTGTTCTCGTCCTCTCTCTCTCCCTCACCTAAACGAGGGTGGAAGGAGTCGACCTTATCGAGACCGCTGAATGCGTCATATGAAGCAAGACATTGATTCTAGCCCGGAGCGCTTCTCGGATGACGCCCCGTCTGGCTATTAAGAAGGCGAAGGTGGCGTCAACGTCACCTGACGCTTATGAGGAAGTACCCCATCATGCTTCTTCCCGAGTGATGACGAAGGGCGTCAGGCGCTAGACGTAGGAGAAGCGTCAAGGAAGATCATTATGGCGGTGCAAGAACAACTATCATCTCTTGTGGGAGTTTTAGCGCCCCGCTCGGAAGGACGTGACACTTCCTATTAAGAAGTCTCGTCCTCTGCACCTGCTCGGAAGACGTCTTTTAGAAGTGAAGCGTCAAATCAAGAGGATCTTAGACGTGACGCTCCGTCCAAGATTGTGACGCCCGAGTAGGAAGCCCTTAGAAAGCGAAGCGTCTTCCGGACGCGAAGCGTCTTCTAAACGTCAACAAGAGACGTCATACATGACGCTCGGAGAGCGGGAAGCGTCATACATGACGTCTTCTAAAGCGCGAGAGAAGCCGCAGGTTGTGACGGCTTCCAAGTCGATCAGAATGGGAAAAAAAAAAGGAAAGACTTTCATTCCCTTAGCCCCTCTCCGATCAGGAGTTTGTCTCCCCCAGAAGGAGGAACATTCTGAAAGGAGAACAGAAACTCAGGATTATCACGAGTTCGAACGAAACTCGGGAGGATGACGATCTTGGAAGAGAGGGCTTGTCCACTATAAGGTGTTGACAACCATGCTTCTGGAGGAATACTGGAGACGAGTTGACTCCGGCTGCTCCTCCTTCTCCGCTTCTCCGCGCTCGCTCTTTTCGAGTGCGAAGGCGAAGAAGACTTCGTCTTTTCTGAAGATGAAGCCCACCATCTCGATGAAGCGGGCTTTACACGCCTTAGACGCTGGATGAAGTCGAAGAAAGACTTAACCAGGACAGTATTTTGCATGCCTCCAGCAAGGTTAGCTGGGAAAGAGGCATATGGTACAAGACGGGGGAGGATATGGGTATCGCTCTCCCTTCTACTACAGAGGCAGACTTTTCAACGTTAGTTGACGCTTCAAGGCGTCCTAGTCTTAATTCTGCCCGCATAACTTGGAGTATTTCGGAACTGGATCATCTCCTCAAGGGACTTTTCATGTATTGGAAGTATTCAACTTCTTAGATTGGTCCCTTGGGGTGATGTCCAAGAAAGCTCACGATTCGCAGGGAATCGAACCTGAAGCCCTGTTATGCATTTTGTCGTGCATCGAAACAAAGCAGTACAGGATGGATCTTTGGAAGTCTCTGCATTATTTGGAGCAGTCTTTTGAAGAAAAGGACAGTGTATGGCGCCTTCTTAACAAAGGCAGTCTCGCATGCGCAGAGGGCAGCTCTGCTATATGCTCCTCTTTCGGCACTATTTGTTTCCTTCTAAGTTAGTGAAGGACGTAGCTCACTCTTTAACTGAGAAGGCGACACAGGATCTTCTGACGCAGTCAGCTAGGAAGAAGAAACCTGCTTTAGTGTCGGACAAGAAAGAACCTAGCACTTCTAGGCAGCCCTTTCGAGGTGGTCCGATCTCCAGACCCCCGCAAGAAGGAAGGCTCCAGAGAGAAGAGGTAGGTCCGTCCTTTCGTCCCTTTAAAAAGGGCAAATGAACATTTCTCCTCCAAACCACCCAGTAGGTGCCAGGCTCCTGGAATTCGTGGAAGCCTGGACACTGATAGACGCAGACGCGTCTTCACTAAAGATCATAAGGAAGGGGATATCGTATCCCTTTCCTGAATACTCCGCCCCTAACGTCCATACCAAGGGAACTATCAGCCAAGTACAAGGATCCTGTGCTGAGGGATACTCTTCGATCAATGGTGGAACAAAAATGTGGGACAAGAGTGGCAGTAGAAACTAGTACTGGATCAAAACTCCCCTGGGTTTACAATCGCCTTTTTCTAGTGGCGAAAGCCTCGGGAGGCTGGAGACCAGTACTAGACGTCAGCGCTCTGAACAAATTTGTTCAGAAGGAGAAGTTCTCCATGGAGACTTCTGCTTCAGTCCTAGCGTCATTACGACAAGGAGATTGGATGGTGTCTCTAGATCTCCAAGACGCCTACTTTCACGTCCCGATCCACCCTTCATCGAAGAAGTACCTCCGTTTCATGACGGGGGGAAGGATCTTTCAGTTCAGAGCCTTGTGTTTCGGCCTGTCCACAGCTCCTCAGGTCTTCACAAGCCTGATGAGGAATGTGGCGAGATTTCTTCATCTCAAAAGGAGTGAATGTCTCGATGTACCTAGACGACTGGCTCATCAGGGCCAGATCGGAGAGACAGTGTTTGGAGGACCTAAAGTTAACTCTAGATTTGACCAAGGCGTTGGGATTGCTTGTGAACCTCGAGAAGTCTCAGATGACCCCCAGACAAGACCTAGTCTATCTGGGGATTCGGATGGATTCTCGGGGTTTTCGAGTTTTTCCTTCGCAAGAGAGAACCGAAAAAGGTTTGAGGATAATCTCTCTCTTCTTAGAGAAACAGCAAACGTCAGTGAGGGAATGGTTGAGCCTTCTGGGGACGCTTCCTCGCTGGAACAATTCTTCCCTCTCGGAAGGCTTTCATATCCGTCCCACTTCAATTCTTCCTCAAGAAGTCTTGGAGCTGGAAAAAACGGTACAACTGTCGGACGCTTTTCCCCATTCCAGTGGAGGTAAAGGCACACCTACAGTGGTGGTTGCTGCCTCTGGAAGAGAACAAAGGGGTCTCTCTAAGATCAAAGAACCCAGACCTAGTGTTGTTCTCCGACGCGTCGGAGACGGGGGTTGGGGAGCGACATTAGGCTCGGAGGAAGTGTCAGGCACCTGGGAACCAGCACAGGTGTCCTGGCACATAAATTGCAAAGAGCTCTTCGCCGTTCACCTGGCTTTGAAGAGCCTAGAACCTCTGGTGAGAGACAAGGTAGTACAAGTAAACGTGGACAACACCACCGCACTTGCCTACATTCGGAAACAGGGAGGGACTCACTCCTCGTTCCTTTACGAACTCACGAGGGACCTATTAACTTTGGACGTCTCACAGGAACATCTCCCTGCTGACAAGGTTCGTACAGGGAGTAAGGAATGTGAGGGCGGACAGGCTCAGCAGGAGGAACCAGGTCCTTCATACAGAATGGACTCTGCACGAGGAAGTATGTCGCGATCTCTGGTCTCTGTGGGGAACTCCTCACGTGGATCTATTCGCAACATACATTTCAAAAAGGCTCCCAGTGTTTTGCTCGGTCGTGGAAGACCCAAGAGCAATTATGGTAGACGCCTTCCTGCTAAACTGGTCTCGAGTGGACGTGTACGCTTTTCCCCCATTCAAAATCCTGGGGTTAGTATTGAAAAAGTTTGTGGCGTCAAAAGAGACGAGGATGACTTTAATAGCCCCCCTTTTGCCGGCCCCCAGGAATGGTTCACGGAGGTGGTAGAGTGGATCGTAGACTTTCCAAGATCCCTACCAGGAAGGACGGATCTTCTCAAAACAACCACACTTCAAGAGGTACCATCAAAACCTCCCGCTCTCGGCTCTGACTGCCTTTCGACTATCGAAAGACTTGTCAGAGCGAGAGGCTTTTCTCGCGAAGTGGCAAGCGCGATCGCGAGAGCTCGCAGAACCTCCACTTCGAAAGTATACCAGTCGAAGTGGGAGGTCTTTAGAAGGTGGTGTAGAGCCAAGAAGTTGTCCTCCTCCTCTACCTCTATAGCGGAAATTGCTGATTTCTTGCTATTCCTGAGAGTAAAATCGCATCTAGCCGTATCCACAATAAAGGGATACAGGAGTATGCTCTCGGCTGTATTCAGGAAACAGAGGTTTAGATCTGGCAAATAACAAAGATCTCCACGATCTCATAAGATCTTTTGAGACGTCAAAGTCTAAAGAGCCAGTACCTCCGAACTGGAACTTGGACGTAGTCCTCAATATCTGTTCTTCGGATAGATTTGAACCTCCTCATCAGGCCTCATTTAGAGACGTAACTAGAAAATGCCTATTTCTTTTATCGTTAGCAACGGCAAAAAGAATTAGTGAGTTACAAGCTCTGCAGGATAAAGTAGGATTCAAGGAAGACTCGGCGATTTTGCTCGTTTAAAACTCGTGTTTTTAGCGAAAAACGAGAATCCCACGAATCCCTGGCCTAGATCATTCGAAATCAAAGGAATGTCTAGTCTCGTAGGCAGAGAAGCAGAGAGGTCTCTATGCCCTGTTAGAGCTCTGAAGTTCTATCTTCAGAGGAAACGTCAGTTGGGAGGCTCTAGACAAGGTCTTTGGTGCGCGCGGTCAAAGACCCCACAAGACTGATGTCAAAGAACGCTCTAGCGTTCTTTGTAAGGACGTCATTACGGGACGCTCACAAGGTCTGTCCGGACGAACAATTACAACTTCTGAGAGTAAAAGCTCATGAAGTACGAGCGGTTGCGACGTCTCTCTCGTTTTATAAGAATATGTCACTTAAAAACATATTAGATACGACATATTGGAGATGCAACTCGGTATTTGCATCTCATTACTTGAAAGACGTGCGTGTGACGTATGAGAAGTGCTTTTCTCTAGGTCCTATCGTATCGGCAGATACGATTCTGGGTACGGGAGCCGACACCAATCCTTAGAATGTATATACTGTTCTTCTGTTTGGATATGGTCGAGAATCTCTTCGAACAATGGAGGATTCAGGCTCGCACGGGCGGCCGTCTATGTTGTTCAGAGAATTCTCGTCATATCCAATTAGTTGAGTATAATTTTTTTTTTGAAAAATTATGTATGTGTGCGTAGTGGTTTTTGAGTTACGGTTGTTGTGACGAGTCGGGGATAACTCGTAACAATCCTTAGTTCTAACACATGGTTAGGATCAGGTGGTCGGGATTGGTTGTGTGCTCCTTCATAAGGTGTATTGTCATATAAGTGGATCAGCACCCATTGACAAAGTCCTTTTAGGCTCTGCTGAGTAAGTGGTAAGACCCCATCGGCGAGACCACAAGAACTCTGGCCATAGATCACATATCTCGCTAAAGTTTCTTGAGGTGATGCAGACTACTGGGCAAACACCCACCAAGTCTACCACCTATCAGGTAGGAACCAAGGTTTTATTATACCTACAACATATGTTGTTTACCTGTCTATTCCATATAGTAGCTGTCTCTTACCCTCCACCGAAGGGTGCCAATTCAGCTATGTATATCTGACAGGTAAGTTGATTGTATGAAAATGATATTGTTATGTTACAATAAAGTTTCATACATACTTACCTGGCAGATATATACAATTAAAGGCCCACCCAGCCTCCCCGCAGGAGACAGGTGGAAGAGAGAAAATATGATAGAAAACGGGGATGGTTCCTAGTCCTGCCACCCAGGGCAGGCCGGTAGATCACCTGACCTACCTGTAGCGAGTGGCGCGAAATTTGAATTTCTGTCGGGGACGACGGAGTCTTAGCTATGTATATATCTGCCAGGTAAGTATGTATGAAACTTATTGTAACATAAACAATATCATGTTGTTATAATCAAACATCAATATTGATCAAACCAACCATATGTTTTCATCATTTTAAAGAATATTTATCCCCATACCATATTTCCAAACATTATGGCATTATTATATGTTATACTTAAGCTATAGCATAAAATGTAAGGTAAAAGTACAGTGCGCAGGCTTGCTATTTTTCTTGATTATTTCGATAGTTGCGGTTTAATTTAATTCTTTGACCATATCTTAGTTATTGACACTACAGCACAGTTCTCAAAAAAAAAGCAGTGTCTTTGTCTGCTTGTCAACATGAGTATCCTCGGTGTCATGGTTAACGCAAGTCATTATCTCAGTAAGTTGTGCATCCATAGTTTTCTTATATAATAAGCAACACTAGTGCTCCGCTTGGGTGTCGGCAATGTTTGTTACAGATCGAAACAACATCCTTAAGATCATCACTGTCTGAACTACTAAAGCTATCAAGTGCAGCTCTAGCTTGTGTTGCAAGCACTTTATTTTGCACATCCAATTTGCGTTGCATTTCATCAAACTGAGCCTTTTCACAACTCATTTTATTTATATTTTTTAATATTTGTTGTCAATAAATCAAAGGTATTGCATGTATCAACAACTGAAGTCATAAAACCAACATTAAACTCGGTCCTAAACACGTTACTATAATAATTAAAAGAAAATTTTTACATTTGGATGTTCATCTTTGATAAACTTCACATACACATACAGCTTCACAAAGATTTGATTGCATGTAGCACATGAGGCTACAAGATTTTGCGGGAGAATGAGATGTCCTGGTTGGCAGCTTTTTAATGTGTTCATGCACTAAATGTGAATAAAAAAAAGTAAAGTTGATATAAACATGGAAAAGAGAAATAAGATTAAGAAATGAGTAAGTAAAATAGAACTTTCTTAATTAGTAATTCGTTTGTGTACTTGAACTTTCCTCAGTAGGTATCCTGCGACGTTTTATTGGCACCGAAACCATTTATTTCTGTAAATATGACTTCTGGCCATTGTCTCCCATGCCCCAATAGTCTTTAAACAATGCCTATATCATGGATGTAGTAGCCTTTTCAAAACACCCAACAGCACAAGCAGGTCCAATTTTACATGCTTATACTTCTTAAAATTAAGAGTCTATCAGCAAGTATAAGCCTTGCCTTCATTACATAATTTTTTAGCGATTTTAGCGATAATTATTTTCCCAGCTCAGCAATAACTACAATTGTGTCGTTATTTATAGATTCACCTTCTCTAATAACAATCTTTTGTTGATCGTTATTATTAACTCTATCAGCCTTAGTAAACAAAATATTTAATTACTACGAAAATACTTGTAAAAAGTGAAAAAAATAACAAAGCATGATAGAATAGAAAGGTTGGGACGAATAGAAAGAACGGGATGAAGTCTCTGTGTCCTGTCATACAAGATAAAAGGAGCGTCAAGCCAAATTAGCCAATAGAAAGGCGAACCCAGTCCAAGAGTGTTTTCACTGGTTGCTGAGACTCAGCGGGAGATAGGTAGAGAGAGACAATGAATGCTCACTCCCCCATGCCCCTGGAACGCATCACCCCAGATTTAAAGGGACAGTGGAGAAGCGCTCTTGTGCAAGCGAGTTTCTTGGCAGAAGTTTCTACGTCGCATAAGGGTGGAAAAGTACTTATGTTCAATGGCATATTAGATCATAATGATTCAAGCCTAAGGTTACATATGAAGTACTGATGGGTAGAGTAGCTCTTGGGGAAAAATGTTGTACTGCTAACTCTATTTTGGCTGCGGTGGCCTCAATGTGTTCCAGACCCCCAAAAATATTTATAAGGGAATAAACAGTTTACATACAGAAAACAATGAGAAATAAACGTAGATGACCAATGAAATGAATAAAGCAACATTTAACATCACTCTTACCTTTATGGAAAACACCTGTCATCTATGGAAGACAGAGAGGAGGGGAAAGGGGGGAGGAGAGGTTATTGATTGTTTGGAAGGGGAATCTCCCTCCAGAAGTACTTACAGGATCAAGGAACCATCCCCAGGGGTGATTCTCTTCATTTTTTACTGGCACGTCCTAAGGTTACTTCCCATTCATTTTTTACTGGCAATTAGGACCAGCTTGAGAGTTACTGGACCCCTGCTCACAAAAAAAAAAAAACAAAACTATCCAGAGACAATTGTTTCTGGCATTTCTTTAAAATTGCTTAAATTTAAAGAAAAACCCATTCGCTTTTCTAAATTTTCAAAACAGCCTCTGCTGGCTTGAATTCACTAACAGCAGCGCCTGTAGGCATTTTCTCACCGAGAGCGGCATGCAAATTCCTCCAGCACTTTGCTACATAGTTCTTTCTTAAATTTTACACAAGGGCTAACACTTGGAGCTTTCTTTGGGCCCATGATGGCTTATTTAGCAGTTGCGCTCTAATATAAAAGCACTCTAATATAAAAGCAAAAAAAACAACGAACACAAAAGCAGAATGGGTCATGAAAGAAGAAGGGATGCTTTGTTTTGGTGCTCCATACTAGGCCTGGTCACACGCTGGGGTCCGGATGGAGCATTTTGGGTGTATGAAAACCGAGGAAAAGTATGATAACCAAGACAATTTTGTAGAAAAAATCTACGAAAACCGAAATACGACGAGAGGCGTATGAAAACCAAGGTTTAACTGTATTTTGCAATTTTTGTGAATTGGCTCTTCTAATTTTGGCTTTATCTTGGCAGATCTCTTCCTGTATTATGCTTGTTTTTTGTTTTGCATTATATCATCATGAGCAAGCAAAGATAGATAGGTTGTGTAGGTTTTTTTTTAACAATGCCATTGGGCGTGATGGTCAAATGGTGTGCGTTACCTGTTGAGGAATAAGTATGGTTTTTCTTCTCGACGTGAAGAATGTAAGGGGTGGTCTAATGATAAAATTTATATTATAAAGTATCAAAGAATGTGAGACTGATAGATTATGTAGAAAATTAGTTAGATCTGACCTTGAGTCTTATTTATTCATTCTTACTCTGGTGCTGCTTCTTCTCCCTGTCCTCCTATGCCTGTTAAATCTAATTTCTCTCTAACTCCTTTGACTACGTCTAATGCTTCCTATGTGGTTAAGCAGAAATGGATAGGTAAACATGGAGATGATATTGTGAAATGTCAGTTGAACACTTGTCCAATTATATTATGGGTAAGAATTGCAGTTCCCTCATAGTGCATGACCATTGTTGGTATCCCCAAGAGAGAAGGTTTTGGACCTTTGTCTGTTTGTTGCCCACTGTATGGACTACCTGCAACAGTAGGTTTTCACCTGTGCCAGGAAACTGAGGTGTTTCTTGGGACAGATGTCTGTGCCCTTCGCCATCTCTTTGAACCACCTGCCATCTGGAAATCGAACAGTTCTCAGGACGAGTAATCCAGTATAGTTAAGTGCTCTTGTTGGCAAACTTACACTATCCTCATCTGGTGAGAGAGATAGGAATGTGTATGATATTGAAAAGTTACGTAGGATTTTTAGGCATGGTCCAGTTACTTTGGTAATTAGTGAACTGTGCATCATTACCAAAGTAGTTCATCTGCTTCAAATATAGTTTGTTGGTTGTGTTTCTGATGTTAATCCTACCCCTCTTACTCACTCCCCCTCTACTGCCTTGTATTCCTCACCTTATGAGAACCATACCAATTTGTACCCAGTGGCCTTCAACACATTCCAGTGTTAAGAGATGGCTCACCTCAGCAAGTTTTTATCTCAAGTTGAAGCTTTTGTTTCTTTTGGATTGTTTTTTGAAATGCAAGGTGGTTGATTCATTTACTACTATGATGATGTCATGTAAGAACCCTCTACATTCACCCATCCAACAATCTTCTAGTGAGTCGCCTGCTCTTTCCATGCTGCTTGGCACTTCAGGCACCTGCCAACTCACTGCTTGGTGGTCTTGTTAGCTACATACTTAGTAATGTTTGGACCCAAATTATATCAGTAAACAGTAATGTTTGGACCCAAATTATATCAGTATATGGTTATTAGATCTACTATATGTTATTAATATTTTCAAAAAATAATAATGATAATAATATAACTGTAATGACAAAATTATGCATATAAAGAATTCTTCATTCATCTTTTCAACTCCACCAGAAACTCGAAGTCCATAGCTGTCAAATATGTCAAGTAATGTGACAGAAGGGAGAGTGTTGTCAGATAAGCGGTCAATGATTCTCTCTCTCTCTCTCTCTCTCTCTCCATATGTATGTAATCTTCACACACTCCTATATTTTTACCAACCATTTATTTCTTTTTTAAAGGTAATGTATTAGGCTAACTTTTAAATGAGATTACAGTCACTTTAATTTCTTTTAAAAGTTAACTTAGTACTCTCTCTCTCTCTCTCTCTCTCTCTCTCTCTCTCTCTCTCTCTCTCTCTCTCTCTCTCTTAATAAGCAACGTAACTAAGAGTTGTATTAGTCCAAGTTAAAAGCACTGTTTGTTCATGAAAAGGAATTTCAGAACAAAGATAAAGAGACAGAATAAAGATTTTTTAAAAGTGGTTGAGAAGTACTTGACCATTACTGATCTTAGTTTTATCTAAACCACTTTTGGTTTCGTCATAGTGTTACCAAACTTTCTTTTTGATGCATGCGTTTCATGTGGAGCACATGTGTTATAGTCTTTTATCCATTTTATTTTATGAAGTCGTCAAAACTGTCAAAGAACTTTCTCGCTGCCTCTTCGTCTGTTCATGCTGCTTCTCTTGTTACCTGAAGAATATGCAAACTGAATTGTCTTTGGAACCATCCAATATTTGTGATGAATTCTTGTTGACATTCATCACCTGCCTGTTCCTTAAGGGTCTGAAACAGACTTATATCCTTTGCCTGGATGGCAATAAGATGTAATGGTATTTGTTTTTTAATCTAGTCTTCTCCACACCATTAATAACTGTTCCATTTCATGGTTTGGCCCTTGCCTTTGCTTCTTGATTACGGTTGAGTTCGTTGAAGGATAAGCGCTTAACAGAATTTTCGACACCATTTGATGTGGAAGTTCTAGGTCACATATTACCGTAATACCTCAATTTTACATGACTCGAGTTGCGCAAATTCACAATAGCATAAATTTTTCATTGGAACGTAACTCATCATCATAAACGTACACGAGTGTTTTTTACAGACACATAAACATTTGTGAATCTTTGAGAAACTTGTAAAAGTGTTTGTTTATTTTTTTTTTTAATTTAGAGGTTTTCAAGTTTTTATGTGTAAATTAAATAACATTGAACAATAAACAACAATAATTCTCTCTCTCTCTCTCTCTCTCTCTCTCTCTCTCTCTCTCTCTCTCTCTCTCTCTCTCTCTCTCACTGAGATGAGAGAATATTACTGGTACTACATGTAAATGTTTATTAATATTTTCAGATATTGATATGTATAAGATTAAATATTAATAATAATAATAATGATAATAGAGAGAGAGAGAGAGAGAGAGAGAGAGAGAGAGAGAGAGGGGGGGGGCACCTGTGTTCAGGTACACACGTTAGGCAGGTCACAGACTATCAAAAACATGTTCAAACATACACTTCTACAGACTGCAGGTGGTGTACAAATTAAATTTCAGTATGTTTAAAATTTTCCTTAAAAATGTTTGATAGTCCTTCCAGCCTAGCCATACATTCTTCAAGTATATGCCTTTCTGGATATACATGTTTGATAGTGTGTGCCCTGATTTACTTGCACTGTTGTAACTGCTACTCGTAAATACTGCCTGCTGCACAATGTTTTATCATTTTTTATTTTTTATACTCTTTTCATTCTTTTTTCTTTTCTTTTTCCACTGTCATATAGTACGTGGATTGTTGGAAGTTGCACCTTTTGGAGTACAACATATCTCTGTACTGCAATTAGATACTAACATTGTATCTTTTAAATATTGGTTCTTGATTTTACAGTTATATTACCATTTGAATAATTTAAAATATATTACCATTTGAATAATTTACAACATATTTTAGATTTGGGTTCCTGATTTTACAGTTATTACCATAATAATAATTCACAGCAAATTGAATATAGTATCAGATGTTTTTCATCGATTGGTTTATTTGCAGATAATGATATGCAGCTCAAAGCTCTTGTTGGAGAATTCAAGGAGGCAGCCAAGATGATGATAGACCTCTTGGATGTGTCTGTACCTGCAGTTGCTAAACTCAAGGTAGCAAAAAATTCTTGAATTCTGTTCTTGATGTTTTGATATACATTGAGTTTCAGTAGAGACTTCTTTGCCCTGAGGGGATAGTGCCATCTGTGCACCTCATGCAGTGCACTGTAGGCCTTACTCAAGGTTCTTTGTGGGGTCCCTTCAGCCCCTAGCTGCAACCCTTTCATTCCTTTTACTGTACCTCCATTCATGTTTTCTCTCTTCCATCTTGCTTTCCACCCTCTCCTGACAATTGATACGTAATGCAACAGTGAGGTTTTCCTGGTGTTACACCTTTCAAACCTTTTACTGTCAATTTACATTTCAGCGCTGAATGATTTCTTAGGTCCCAGTGCTGGGCCTTTAGCCTAAATTCTATGTTCAATTCAATAAAGGCTCCTTAAATCTTAACAATATATTATTGGGAAACATTGTAAGTCAATGGATGAAAATACTGTGTTGCTAGTTTTGAAGTATTTGTCTGTGTACCAAATTTTCAAGGTGGATGGTCATCATGTCATCCATGTTTTACTGAGATTATCATATCAAGAAAATCGCTAGTAAATCCTAATGTTAAGACCTCAGGTTTGTTAGTTATGAAAAATACAAATTAGTTACAAATTTGTCATTTTTATAAGGAAAATTGTGTATATAGTATTCTGAATATTGCAGTTGCAATCACAAATGTTACAGCTTCAACATTTACAGTATCTGAAATTATTGATTATGAAGATCTGTTTCACATAAGAAGTAATTCAATGTCTGAATAGTGGTGTAAACAGAACTTTAATAAAACAAGAATAAGGTAAATTTAATATGAATATGATGTATTATTTGTCAAGGAAATTGTATGAAATAATAATTTTTGATCCAATTTGAAGAATTTTATATGGTAAAAGTGCTATAACTGGAAATTTCAGATGTAATTGGTTAAGAACATATTTGTATTACTGCATTAGAAGAATTGGTGGTGACTTGCCACCAATATTGGAAACTGCCATAAGCTGATATAAAGAAGATAGTTAAAGCTGTTTCTCACACTGGCTGATTTAGAGTATTGGTCCTGATACATCACACTTGAGCACTTAAGTGTGTAAATTTTCGTGCATAAGCATGTTACATGTACTTGTGAAAATGTGGATTGTATATGGAAATAGAATAGAAGAAACAAAATTTGGCAAAGAAAAATTAAGAGATCTACCTTTTCACTAGAATTAAGATATGCAGGAAAACTGGAATTATGCACATCTCCTGAAGAAACAGACTAGTGCCATCTCTAAGTTAGATGCCATCTTAATAATATGAAAAGATTTATAGTGCAGGTAACAGATTGAGGATATGTGATTGTTAGTTTTACCTGTTTGGAAATTGAGTTGACTGTATGGCTTATAAAGAAGTTTTTATTATATTTTTATCATATTTAGCATTATTTGCATTGATGATTTACAAATTTACAAATTTCAGGATTTAGTTGAACAAGTGTCAAGCCAACAGTTAGCTGACTTAATTGCATCATTTGTGAGAGCAACATTGCCAGAAAAACTGCAAGTACTTGATGCTGTTGACCTGGCTACTCGTTTGAAAGTTATATTTCCTCTTCTCCTGCGTCACATACAAAAACTAAAGGTAATATTGTATGATATTTTCTCTTATTCAATGGCTTCCTTAGTTATTGTGGGGTAGGATCAGGGAAAATTTGTATTATCAAAGTTTCCTAAACTCTGGTAAAGTATGGAGATTCAAAATGCCTTTATTTGTGGTCAGAGTTCTGTAGTTTGTGACATCCAATTTACTAGGTTTGGGTGAGTTTTCAGTGTTAATGTTTGAAACAGTAGAGTAATAAACTATCATAAATGTGTGCAAAGAAATCTTTAGTAGTTTTGAAGGATTGTGTGCATACAGCTGCATATCAAGAGGAATTTTTGTGAAATATAAAAGAATTTTGAGCTCACTTTAATTTTTTGAAATTTCAATTTAGTTTAATATCAGTTGTCTTTCGATTTCTAGGAGAATAAAGAAACGGGTGATACAGGTAGCAGAAAAGACTTCAAGATTGCGAAAATGACTCGAGGAGGGAGAGGTTTATCCCAAGATGCAGACTCCTATGAAGATGACCCAAATGAAATTGCAGAATTAGAAGCAAAGATTAGAGAGGCTAATTTACCAGAATATGCTTTCAAGGTAAAAACTGAATGGTAGATGATGTATTCCTGCGATGAAAATTTTCAAGTTCTTATGTGAACAAGCTATTCTTTTAAGCATAGCTTAGCATGATGTGGTTCTGCAAGAAGTGAAGTTACTTTTGAAAGACAGTCAACTCTCATACCTGCCGTCCCCAAACTCACTTATTACTAACAAGATTTAGCTGTGCATGTGGTCTTTAGATAACCAGTCGAAATTTTTTTCGTAGTGGTATTGGTATTATTTTGGCAAGATAAAAGACCCAACATTAGTGCTGGTTTGTGTAACTTCCCACTATATGTGAGCAGATGTGCAGCAACATCTTTGGCTGGTATTTTGTTGTATGCAACCTATCGAATGTTTTATGTAATTTTGTTGGGATATTGCATATTTCATACTTTTTGACAGTGTAGTCGCTTGTTTCTTCTTCAAGGAGTTATCCTTCCATGGTGACCACACTAATATCAAAGAATTCTCTTTTAGTGGTGTCGTGCTGGGTATTGTGCCATAATGATAGACACTATTACACAATGGAGTATATAATGGACTGGCTAAGAGGGCACTTGCCTTTAGATGTTTCCGTCGTCAAAACCTGCTAGAAGAAGAATTTACTAATGTGCATGTGCTGTCCGCCATATTGTCAACAAACATACCCGCGCAGGAAACAAGAAGCCATTATTTTTGTGTGTTCAACACAGCACAGGGCTCTGAACACTACTTTTTCTCAGTTTTCATTAGTGAGGATCATGGAAACATCTAGAGTAGCAAGTTAGCGCTTACTTTTAAGTTCCAGTTAAAGTTGGAAACCCAGTGTTTTTTGCAAACATGTCCAGCGCTTAATTGCTGATTATTAGTTTTGAAAAGTACAATTGTTTTAAAGAATTTGTTCCAGAACCTCCCACAGAGGTCCAGATCCACAGAAATACAAAAATCCCCTTTAAAAATGCTTATAACTGCCTATTTTAACATTTCACAGCTTAATTTGGTTGTTCCAACAAAAATATACATTGAATTATCATACAAAAACAATTTGATATTTAAAATGACAGTAATGCCTCGAACTTACGCAAGGTTAGGTTCCAGACCCCCTTGTGCAAGAGGAATTTTCATGTAAGTGTTATAGTCTCTAAAAATACTAATAAGATGCTTACTTCTAGAATTTGAACACTAAATATGACCCTAATCATGCTCCTTAAGCATTAACTTTTAAATGAAATTAAAGTGACTGTGATTTCATGTAAAAGTTAGCTTAATACATTACCCCTAAAAAAAGGAATAAATGGGTGGTAAAAATATAGAAGTGTGTGAAGATTACATACGTACAACATATTTCTCTGTTCTTTCCCCCTTCCAACCAACCGATCTATTTTTAGACGTCTTAACCACTTTTAAAATTTTTTTTATTCTGTCTCTTCTCTTTGTTCTGAAAATCTTTTTTGTGAATAAACAGTGCTTTTTTGTTTGGACTAATACAACTCTTAGTTACGTCTATGTTTTAGAACAGCTCATATACAGTTCTAGATGGTAAAGGTAAAAAAAATTAAGATCTCCAATTGAAAATTATCTACTGCTAACTACAAATGTCGTGTTTGAGGAGAGAGAGAGAGATGAGAGAGAAGAGGAAGAGAGCTTAGGAGGACGGATGAAGGAGAGAGAGGGAAGAGGAGACCGTTAGGAGAGAGAGGAGAGAGAGAGAGAGAGAGTTGTCTTTACATAAGTATTAAGCTAACTTTTAAATGAAATTAAGGTTACTGTAATTTCATTTTAAAGTTAGTTACCTTAAAAAAGAAATAAATGGTTAGTAAAAATATTGGAGTGTGTGAAGAATCATTGACCGCTAATGGCAACACTTCCCCTCATGTCACATTACTTGACATATTTGACAGCTTTGGACTTCGAGCTCCTGTGGAGTTAAAAAGACAAAAGAGAGAATTTTTGTATGCACATTTTGTAATTACACTTAGTATATTATTGTCATTATTATAATATTTGGTAATAGAGAGAGAAATAGAGATAAGTTGTTCTTACTTTAAAGTGAACTGGAAAGGTTTATTTCTTTAAGAATAACTATCCTATACAAATTTTGCAACTACATTATTTTTATTAACTTATTATTGAAATATTGTTCGTGCTCGTGTGTGTGAAATACTCACTTATGTTAATTAGTTAGGTTCCAATGAAAAGTTCACGCTATTGTGAATTTGCGCAACTCTAATTGCGCAAGATTGGGGTATTTCTGTATAGTTTTTTTTTCACAATTAATTCCTGAAAACCAGCTGGAGAAGAACCTTGACTTGGCTCGGCGGTCTGGATAAACTAATCCTTTCTAATAGAGAAATATACTCTATCATGTGTTAGTGTTCATCATTATGACACAATACCTGGCCACGAGGTGTGGTAGACAATGGAAGGGTAATTCCTGGATGACTCAACACTGACTACCAAAATTAGGTTTTCATATGTCAAAACCTGTTTTTTTAAAGTTGTTAATATCCAAATTCAAAAATTGTTGAACTCGATCTTGTATGTGTTCTTAATTAAGTTCTAGAAAAATTTTTAAACTCATAATTATTTTTTTCTCTGTTCTGTCATGATATGATAAAATTTATATTTTTTGTGGCTCTTCATAGTCTCAGAATTACAGAATTGATTGCTGAAGAAATGTTTGTTCCGACACGGCATACAAACCTTCGGTCTTTTACAATAGGAAGGTACTAGCGCAGCTGGATAGGTCGTAAGCTTTCGAACAAGGGGTTCGGTAGTTAACAAACTGCTTGTCCGACAGGCGCGCTTTTGCGCGCGGACTGGGAGGTAAACAAACCACTTTTGCTTTCGGTCCTCGCAGTGGATGGACGTGTTGTCGACGCTCTCTGCCCGCTTCTCGTCGTTTGCTTTCTGAGTATTTGGTTGTAATTGTGTATGAAAGAGTTATTGTAAGTACAATTATTCTCTTTTTTCATATTAATTGCTGCCTTCAATTATTGATTATGATTGGAATCTCCTCGCCTCGCTACCCCACGGAGACTTGTTTGCCCGGGTATCGAAGGGCGTAAATGCGGGAAGTTCAGATCGTTCCCGGAGATTGACCCTCATATTTTTTGTGTCCGGTGTCGGGGCGGGGGCGCGAATGCACCCGAGCGAGCCCTGTGGATGTGTGTATTGATTGGTCGGAGGCGCAGTGGACTTGTATGAGGGCAGGAAGAAGCGAAGGCCTGCAAAGGAGTCGTCGGAAAGCTCTCCCGCGACTCCTTTGGTGACGGACACTTCGTCTTCTTTCCTGCCGCCCGCTCAACTTCCACGTCCCGCGCCTTCCCCTTCGGGGGGGGGTGTCTAGGTCCTTCTCCTCTCCTGACGTGTCGAGTGTGGAGGAGGGCGCTAGAATACCCTGACGTAGAGTTGTACTCTGGGTCCTCTATCCGTTCGTCTTCCGCGCGAACTGGTAGAGGATCCTTCTAATCACCCGACTTTTGCTCCTCAGTGCGGTTGCCGCGAAGGATGACCTCGGACAGGTGTGGGCATCGTTGGCGGCCTGCAGGGCGTGCCGATGTCCAGGGGCTGCTCTATCATCTCGCTGGCTCCGTGGCGGTCACCCATGCAACGGTCACGACCACCACCACGACCCTTACAACCCCTGGCTATGCTTCACCTCCTCACCTGGTGTACACCCAGCACGCGGTCTCTGTAACACCCACTACATCGGTGCAGGGGCCAGTCGCCGTAACTCGGGGGAGTGTGATGCCGCCACCTGGGTTTGCCGTGCTGCCGCGACCGGACTTCATGTGCCCGAAGAGCTCGCCCCTGGACCTCCCACCGGTACCTAGGATGGCTGTACCGCTGGTTCGACCACCTGTACCGCCCACACAGTCTGCCGTACCTGCCGTGACCACCGCTGATGTACCTGTACCTGCTCCTGCTGTCTCGTCTGCCGTTCCTGTGATGTTTCGCACCTGCTGATGTTTTTTTGTGTTCACCTGTTTCCTGGCGCCGCTGCTCCCGATGCTGGTCTGTTCGACAGGTACGTCCGGGCCCTGTTGCTTCGGCAACAGCAGCCCGGCTCCGTCCTGGATGACAGATCTGACGTCGGTCCTGAGGAGGTTGACGAAGAAGAAGAAGAAGAGGAGGAAGGTGTCGTCGTCGTCTTCATCGTCTTCTTCGTCGTCGTCGTCGTCTGCCGCCTCTTCCCCGTTGTCCAGTTGACTCGGCAGGTGCACGAGTGGGCTCAGGAACACTCAATAGAGCTGCGGCACGCTACATTCCAGGGAAGAGGAATGTAGTAGCAGACACGCTCAGCCGTCGGGATCAGGTGATAGGGACCGAATGGTCTACACCAGGAGTGGGCGGAAAGGCTCTTCGACCTGTGGGGGCGACCAGTCGTGGATCTGTTCGCCACCCGGCACAACAGGAAGCTCCAGGTGTTCTTCTCGTCCGTGCCGGACCCATGGGCAGCTGCAGAGGACGCTCTTCAACACCCGTGGGACAACCTCTTCGCCTATGCCTTTCCCCCGTTCAGCCTGATTCGCAAGGTGATCAGTCGAGCACTGGTACACCCCGAATCTCAGGATGATCCTGGTGGCTCCCAAGTGGCCACAGGCCATTTGGTATCCGGACCTGCTGGCTCTTCTCGCAGAGAACCGAGAGAGATTCCCCCTTGGCACAACCTTCTCGCCAGCCACCACGTCGAGCGGTACCACCGAGCAGTCCAGTCCCTACGTCTTCACGGCTGGCTGTTATCCACCATCTCTTGCGAACGAGAGGCTTTTCTCGTAGCGCAGCAACAGAGATGGCTGGAAACGTCCGTCAGTCCTCTGCAGCTGTGTACCAGGGGAAGTGGGCCGTCTTCTGTGGTTGGTGTCGTAGACGGGGTCTATCTCTCTTCAGAGCCACTCTTCAGCAGGTAGCGGATTTCCTCGTTTTTCTTCGCCGAGAAGCTCCTCTCAGTCCCCACAGTCAAAGGATACAGAGCCGCCTTGGCGCTCGTCCTGAAACTGAGGGGGTTGGACATCTCGAACTCGTTCGAGATCTCCTTGCTTATGAGAGCTTCGAAAGGTCTTGCCCACCCAGGGAACTCAGGCCCCCTGCGTGGGATGTGACTCTCGTCCTTAGGAGTTTGATCGAACGCCGTTCGAGCCACTCCGGGAGTCTGTCAGACAGGGATCTGACCCTCAAGACCCTCTTCTTGCTGGCCCTGGCATCGGCGAAGAGAGTAGGGGAACTTCATGGTCTTTCCTATGATGTACGACACTCCAGGGGATGGGGATCCGTGACGCTCGATTTCGTCCCGAACTTCGTTGCGAAGACTCAGAAACCGTCGGTCCCTGACGACAGGTTCGAGTCATTCACGATTCCCTCCCTAATGGACTTCACCGATAATGATGCGGATGAGATGCTGCTTTGTCCTGTGAGGGCGCTACGGCGCTATCTGAAGAAAACTCGACAACCTCAGGCCTGAGTGTCGACGCCTCTTCGTTAGCACCGGGGTCACCAAGAAAGAAAGTATCCAAGAACACTCTTTCATTCTGGCTGCGTGAGGTCATCAGGAGGGCGTATGAGGCTGATGGTAGTGACGACATCCGTACGTCCCGTCCGAGAGCTCACGAAGTCAGAAGTATTTGGCCCCTCGTTGGCGTTTCGTAAGAACTTCTCCGTGGCGCAGGTCCTGAAGGCAGGGGTCTGGTCTAACCAGACTACCTTTACGTCCTTCTATCCTTCGGATATTGCCCACAGGTCCTTGGATACCTTTTCCTTGGGACCCACCCCGTGGTGCTGCTCAACAAGTTGTGTAGCTAACCCAGACCCTCGCAGGCTGAAACAGCATCGAGTCCTGGTGTGACTGTGTGGATGGATGTGTGAGTGAGTGAGTGATGACTGGCCCTCTCCCATCTTTTCCTCCTCCTCTACCTGTGGGCAGAGGGCCACGGTCGTCACATCACGCTGGATGAGGACGAGATGCAGGTGAGCTATATGACAGAGCCCCATCCTATCCCTTTCACTAGGGATAGGAGCAGAATATCCACCACTTCCTTCTACAAGGGGGGGAAGTGGATGCCTACAAAGAGTCAAAACCCATGACTTTATATTTGCTCCTGTACAGGAACAAGTTCTTACATTGCTGGTACGAAGAGATACGCTTGCCTCTCTCTTAGTACTCCGGTCCAGAGGTCTGACCATTGATCCTGCGGTGCACACACCCCGATCAATCGGACAGAGGCTTGGATCCCTTCCCTCGCTCTTACGACCATGGGAGGCTTCCAAGGTTGGGCGAACACCAGTCTGTTCACAAAAGACTCAGATTCCTCCCACCAAGAAGTGAGTCTTCCTATTGTAAAAGGACCGAAGGTTTGTATGCCGTGTCGGAACAAATGACAATTTGTCCAAAATTGCATTTTTCCTACTATACAAACCTGAGGGTCCTTTTACACATAGCCCCACCTCATGCCACCCCTCACTCTGCAGTTTTTGCTTGGGCCAAAAGCAAAAGTGATTTTGTTTACCTCCCAGTCGCGCGCGGCGCGCCTGTCGGACAAGCAGTTAACTACCGAACCCCTTGTTCGAAAGCTTACGACCTATCCAGCTGCCGCTAGTACCTTCCTATGTAAAAGGACCTCAGGTTTGTATAGTTAGGAAAAATGCAATTTTGGACAATTGTCATTTTTAGGGCCGGTGTACCCTTGAATATATTTGAGTAGTATAAGGCTTTGCTCTGTATGAAGATTAAGAGTAAGGGTGGTAATTAAGTTGACATTTGAGCTACTCTCTATATTTGGTGCAAAGAGGAAAATTACCCGTAATCGTAAAACCAAGAAAGTTCTAAAACTAAATATATTTTGGAGGAAAGTGTGCATCTATTTGTAGAAGTCAAACGGTTCAACTGTATTTATAAAAGTGATGATTTAAATAAAACTTTTGTTCATATACGGACAAAACCTTTGGTCTTAACATTAGGATAATACTAGCACCAAGCTGGAAACGGGTAGAATTAAAAATAAACTTGTGAGATCCAGGGACTATTGGCATCTATACCAGGTCATGGGGTAGTAGTACCCAGAATGCCCTTGGCGTCCCGTTACCCGACAGTTACTGTACTTTCCTACCCCCCCCCTTTAAGATAGACGTAATTACTTTCTATCTGTTTAAAACTGTTTTTAGTTTGCCCGATTTTATTAATTTTATTAATTTTAAGAGACAAAGGAAATGGCCTGCAGTGAGTGGGTTTCCTTGTTCAAGATTTTTTACTTCGGTGTCTACAGATCCACATCCAGCATGTAGTAGGTGCAGAGAAAACGTATGTACTATTACTAAATCCTTGTTCAGTTTGTCGTGGTTGGTCGTGAACAGTGGATGTAGTTTATGGGAAAGGCCAGTACAAAAGAAAGGAGACGCCGCCATCTTTGGATGACAAGCGTCGTCGGCTTCTTTTGTATCGGCAATACACCAGACTGCTCCATATGGTTTTGTCGCCTGCTTTAGAATATTTCCCATACTCCTTCAGTTTTCTTCTAGCAATTCGTTATTGGAAACTCCAGGAGGGGTTTTGGGTAATTTTATGCATAATTACGCTCCGTCATTCCTGCAGGGAGAGGGGAGCATCGCCATCTTTGTTCCAGGTGTCGGCTCCCGATGCGCAGAGAATGAAGGAAAGTAGTCGGCGTCAGGCCTACCAGGTGTAACAACCTTGCAGGGGTTGCTGTCTCCTTATATGGTGTCGCGATTCCACCAGGGCCCGACAACGTTGAATGTTCCTCATCCCCCTGGCCTGCACTTTATGGGAGCTAATGCCACGGCAATGACAACAACATCAATGTTTCCGGCGATGCAGAACGTTGGAGGTAGCATTGCAGCACATGCAGGGTTGCCAGCAGCAGCCGCTCAGTCTCTCCCTACAAGATTGGTGACGTCACAACCTGTGTCACACACTGACATGGCAGACGCGATTACATCACAGCCTACTGCTTCTCTATCTACTTCATTGCCTCCTGAGCCAAATATGCTTTCTGACTCGTTGGTACACACAGTCATGAAGAAATTACAAGCTCTAGAGGAGAAGATAGTTAAGAAAGACAAAAAGAAAAGACGTGAATCGTCGTCTTCTTTGTCTTCTTCCTCTAGCTCGGCATCATCGCAAAGTTTCGATGACGTCACTGTGTGTACCAGTCAAGCGTTGGAGGATAACGGGACTTCGTGACTTGATACTCGGGCCAAGAGTGTCACATCCCAGTCAGCAACAAAGTAAAGAAGAGAAAGGCTGGTAAGCTTAACTCTAAGGGACGAAGTCGTTTACAGGCGTCCGAACGAGAAAGAAAGCATCGACGGTCGCTGGGATAGCGGCCGCCGCAGAGATGCCAGCAGAGACGACAAAGAGTCTAAGAGAAACTACACTGCCGTTGGTAAATCAACGATGAGGGGAAGAGTTCAACAAGGAATAAAGAGCAGATACCAGTTTTGCCTATGAGACCTTTTATGATACGGAGAAAGGATGAGAGAGCTCCCATTAAAAGGTCAAATAATAAAGAGTTGGCAACCTCTTCTGGATATGCTGGCGGAAGGCGTTGTTCGACTCGATAAGAGATCAAGGCCGAATTCCCCGACGGTCATTAATAGAAATAGAAAGGAAATTAGCGCGGTTTCGAGAGAGCCTTCATCTTGGAGATATAGGCGGGGTTCTCGCTCTAGATCTGCGAGCAGAGAAGGGGAGTTAGACAGTCTCGTTTTCCTACTGACTATTCAAGATCGAGCTGTCGGTGGCCATCAGAGATCAAAGATGCCGTGGTTGTTGGGTCGGACGGCCATGACACACTCGAACATTTGTCAGCAGATAGGAGTGAGCTAGCTTCTCCTGTGGCTGAACACAGTATGTTAGAACCAGAGGAAGGAGAAAACCAGGAGTTTCTGGCTTCGTATGTGGAGGTGATTGATTTGATTCGTCAATTCAGTAACCTTTCGGGGAGCAGGGAGACACCTGCCAGTATGCTATCTCTGGGGATTGACATGGTGTTTGGATTGAAAAAGGATACGAAGATGTCGTATGAATTACTTTGCTCAAGTCATGATGCGGAGTCCGTTTTACAACATGTAAATTGCACGGGTATTGCTAGAAAGGGATAATTCCTTAAGAATTGGAATATTTTTATCGTTTTTTATTCCCCCCCCTTTCCCCCCGCCCCCCCCCCCCCCCCCAATGAATTGACACATAGGAAATATTATACTGACACCAATGGGTTTCCCTTTGCTATACGTATAGACAACATAACCCAAAATTATACGACACCAATGGTTCCTTTGCGCTATATAGACAAATTAACACCCAAAAATTATACGACACCAATGGTTCCTTTGCTATATAGACAAATTAACCCAAAAGTGGTGAAGGTTAAGACCTGGATTAACCTTGGATCAAGTGTCATGACCACTTTTCTCCATGACAATCAGGTTCATAAAATACTAAAAGAAATGAGACTGGAATGGACTGATGGACTGTAACAACCAAAGGGGTGGGTGTAAAAGAAAATACTAAAGTACCTTAGCTTAGTTTTATAATACAAAAATTATATTAATATGTACAATGAGTACAGGCTTTAGAAGCAGACATCAAAAATCAATTACAGTTATCACAATTAACCATACAGAACGTAAAATAAACTCCTGATAAGTTAAACATTGAAAAGCATTTGAGTTCCAAAGCATCAATTGACAAAATAAGAATATCTAAATCAGCAGCAATACTATCACAGTTGTAATAAAACCAGGAGCAATGCTTATGCAATAATAAAATATATAAACAATACACTTCAAGTCACAACAGAATAATACAGTGCAATAAGGAAAGATAGTATACAATGCATAAAAGAAAAGAGCCACACTCTTGCTCATTACCAACCGATACTAGTAAACATACAAGAGCCATACACTTGCTCATTACCAACAAATACTAGTAAACATACACTGAAAGCTGTAAGAACCACAATCCAAAATCTTCGAGGCCAACCATCGAACATCACAATGCTCAATGCGACAGGTTTGAAGCTGCCACGGAAGAATACTTCTTTTGAACAGGGGGCTATGGGTTAGCCACCACCTCGTCCTCAGGGACTGGATTGATGTCCTCCTCAACGGTCAACACCTGCTGTCACAAATCCAAGTCTGTCGTTGCTGTCATCGCCATCCACAAGGCAATAATCCAAAACTGCTGCTGCTGCTGTTGTTCTCGACAGAACATTGTCGAGATCCTGCTGCTCTGCTTTTCAAAACCTGACTGACTCGTCACTCACAACGTGACAAAAGTAAACCAGTCTCCCAACCAAACGAGAGGGCAGTTACAAAATTGAAACAAGGTTTTCAAGTCAAACAACCTGACACAAGTTAAGATGGAAGCCCTTCTATGACTTGTCAGGAGGCTGCTACTTTGGAAGCAACAGCTTCTTCTGTCTTTCAGACTGCTTCTTGTTAGACCGTTGGGCAATAGCAGTGGCAAAAATTGCATCCTCAGAAGGTAATGAGAAAGTAGTGGATGAGTCATGTTTATCAGATTGCTACAATCAGGTTCCAAAGCAATTGCGTACTTGACAAATTTAAGTGCCAATGTTTGGGCAAATATCCTGTTGATGAGGAGAGATGCAGCTTTGGCTAGATTAAGCCGAACTGTTGATTTGGATTCCCTGCTAGCAATGAGGAATGGGGATATCCTAGAGTCGCAATTGCTGTTGCCAGAGGGCATACTGGAAGAGGCTATAGATAGAAGAAGGATGTACACTAACGACAGATTAGTACAGCAGGCAGTTAGGAAAACATCTGGAAGTCAAGCTAATCCTATTGAGATAAGTCCAGCAGCAAATACCTCGTAAGAAGCCAGTGAGACATAACATCAATATAGAGCAACAAGACCCTCTTCCCCAAAGAAGTTAGCTCATCGCCCTTTCACAATAGAAACAACAGAGGAAGGATTAGGGGAAGGCGGAGAGGTTCAAGATGTTAGTGGATGGGCGCCTCTCATCACTCAACCACACCAGTGGGGGTTGGGGTTGCCTGGCAAATTACTGGAAGGTGTGGCAGGAATTTGGAGCAGAACAGTGGGTGGTGGATGTTCTCAGAGTTGGTTATTTGATTCCGTTCGAAGTAACCCCACCCCTGACAGAACATCCATTACTGCACCTCGCTTATGCTCAGGAACCTCAGAAGGTTTTTATTCTGCAAGAGGAAGTGAAGAAAATGATGGAAAAAGAGGCAGATAAGGACCTTTATCTGACAATCGACTTGAAGGACGCATACTTTCAGATCCCTCCATCCATCATCTTCCAGGAAATTTCTCCGCTTCAGTCTTGCAGAGAAAGCTTTCCAATTCAGAGTCCTGTGCTTCAGGTTGACAACATCTCCTCAAGTTTTTACAAGAGTATTCACTCTCGTGTGGACATGGGTGCATGCTCAGGGGATCAGGCTAATAAGATACCTAGACAAATGGCTGGTGATAGCAAAGTCCAGAGAAGAATTACTTCGGGACAGGGTAACCCTTCTGCAGTTTTGTCACAGCTTAGGCATTGTGATAAATCAGGAGAAGTCGAAGTTGGATCCAAGTCAACGGCTGTGTATCTGGGTATGATTATAGACACAGCAAAAGCCAAAGTGTTCCCAGCAGACCAGAGGGTAGAGAAATGCAAACAGGTGGTGAATGCCTTCCTGGAAAAACAAACACAGCCAGCAAGACAGTGGCAAGTAGTACTGGGAAGTCTAACTTCCTTGTAGAAGCTAGTACCACAAGGGAGGCTACACCTTCGATCTCTGCAATGGAGGATGAGGAGTTTTTGGTCGCCAACGGTAGATCACCCATACGAGCAAATTCCCTTGTCGACAGAGGTGAGGAAAGACCTACTGTGGTGGGTGCAGGACAACAATCTGACAGTGCAAGTTCCCCTTCAGCAACCCTCCCCAGACCTCTTGCCTTGTCTCCAGATTGCCATCACTCGAAGGTTGGGGAGGCCCACCCACCTGGACGGAAGCTGATGATTTCAGCAACATGGAGTTGCAAGGACAGAGAACTCCATATAAACATATTGGAGTTAAAAGCAGCATTTCTGGCACTTCAGGAATTCCGGGAGAGGGTGAAGGGGCAATCAGTGGTATTGATGTCAGACAACACCACAATAGTAGCTTACCGTAAACAGCAAGGCAGGACCTCGTATCTAGGCAGTTGTACATGATGACAGTTCAACTTCATCAGTGGGCTGTGAGAACTTAGTAGACATCAGGGCCAGATATATTCCAGGAAAAAGAAACATAGTTGCCGATAAGTTGAGCCGGAGGGATCAGATCCTGGGAATGGAGTGGTCCTTGCATCAACAAGTAGTGGACAGAATGCTCATATTGTGGGAAAGGCCGATCATAGACCTATTCTCAACCAGGTACAACAAAAAGTTGGAAGTGTATCAACCAGGTACAACAAAAAAAAAGTTGGAAGTGTATTGTTCAGAATCCCAGATGTAGAGGCAGTAGCAGAAGATGCGCTACAACACCCATGGGACACTGGACGTTTACCCATTTCCTCCATTTTGTCTAATCCGTCAGGTTCTGAACAAGGTAATGTGGTCTCAGAACCTCAAAGTGACTGGTAGCGCCTTTATGGCTGAAGGCAGAATGGTTTCCGGATCTGTTGGAACTCCTAATAGATGTGCCGAGAGAGTTACCTCCGTGGAACAACCTACTATGTCAGCCGCACGTGGAGAGGTACCACCAGTCGGTGAAGTCCCTATCGCTTCACGGATGGAGACTCAAGTATCTCCTGGGAGCGAGAGGCTTTTCTCAGAAAGCAGCAACAGATGGCAGGAAATATCAGAAAGTCATGCTGCAGTGGTCTACCAACGAAAAATGGTTCAGCATACAGTGATTGGTGTCGTAGAGGGAACTTGTCTGCACTCGGAATCAGTATTCAACAATTAGCAGATTTTCTGATATATCTCAGGACAGAAAGGCATATGTCTGTATCTGCTGTAAAGGGGTACAGGGCTGCTCTAGCCTCGGTCTTACACATGGAAGGTGAGGACATTTCGTCTTCATGGGAGTTGGCTATGTTAATGAAGAGTTTTTGAGCAGTCCTGTTCGCCGAAGGAACTAAAAGCCCCAGATTGGGATTTGACCATGGTACTGAGTAGTCTTACAAAAACCCCCCTACGAGCCATTAAGACAGTCCACAGATAGGAGCCTGATCCTAAAGACAGTCTTTTTATTGGCCCTAGCCTCACCAAAAGGGTGGGGGAACTGCATGGTCTGTCATATGTGGTAAAGCATTCAAGAGTTTGGAAGTCAATGGTATGCGAGTTTGTCCCAGAATTTGTAGCCAAAACTCAAAACTCATCAGTAGTGGATGGTAGGTTCAACTCCTTTTCCATACATTCTCAGGCAGAATTTGTAGACAATGACAAGGAAGAAATGCTTATGTGTCCCGTCAGAGTACAGGCGGTCCCCGGGTTACGACGGGTCCGGCTTACGATGTTCCGAGGTTACGATGCTTTTTTCTTAAATATTCATTGAAAAATCCGCCCTGGGCTACGACGCTTTGTTCGAGGTTACGACGCTGACGCTTCCGACGCTCCGAGTTTACGACGCTTTTAAAAAACGCATACTATGATAAGAATCCTGTATAGTTTAGTCACAGTTTCTCTCTCTCTCCTTTGTATTTTGCGACGAAAATAATCACTAATTAGTGTATTTTGATGTTTATTTTCATGACTAAATACATTTCATAAAATATAAAATAAATCAGACTGCGATCATGAAGCCAACAAATACGTATGTATTTTTTAGAATTCTTCTCTGTTTTAATATTACGGTACGTAATGTTTCATTATAGCTGTCAGTAACAAGGTATCTCCATTAAAATAATTCTCTCTCTCTCTCTCTCTCTCTCTCTCTCTCTCTCCTCTCTCTCTCTCTCTCTCTCTCTCTCTCTCTCTCTCTCTCTCTCTCTCTCTACTACAAAGATGTATGTTTTTTGTATGATAAATAAATGATTTACTATTTTCAAATATTAATATTAATTTATACAGCAATAATATCAATTCATTAAAGAAAATACCATAGTGAATTAGTAAGATTTTAGCTTATATTTAAAAAATTATGGAAGAATGAAGGAAATCCCAGTCTTCTCTGTAACCTTTTCCTCGAGATCCAGGTACTAAAACTGTCAGATATCAAGTTCTGTGACAGCCAGGAGGGGGAAGAGCTGCGTGTTGCAATGACGTGGTCCTGAAATATCCCCCCCCCCCCCACCCCCCCCCCCCCCCCCCCCTCTCTCTCTCTCTCTCTCTCTCTCTCTCTCTCTCTCTCTCTCTCTCTCTCATTTACTGAGACTCGAGATTTTTTATGTACTTGTACTATTTGTTTTTAATACTTTCAAATAATAATAATAATAATAATAATAACTGTAATTACAAAATTCATATGTGATAGTATTTTAAAGAAATACAATACGTACTAATCTATCCATGTCACTTTTAATTAAGGTTAACTCGCTCCTCCTCTCTCTCTCTCTCTCTCTCTCGCTCTCTCTCTCTCTCTCTCTCTCTCTCTCTCTCTCTCTCTCTCTCTCTCTCTCTCTCTTCTCCTTTCAAACTTTTACCAAACAAGATAATAATGTGTCTTAGTGGTAATCACTCCCTCTCTTTCGCTGGAAGCGTTATAAATATTTTTTGAGAGAACAAAGAGAGATAAACACTCTCTCTCTCTCTCTCTCTCTTTTACCGAGATGAAAGAATTTTATGGTACTAGTATGTAAAATGTTTTATTGATAATTTTCAGTTATTTAATAATAATAATAATAAAACTTTAATTACAAAATTCATAATGGTCATATTTTAAAGAGAAGAAAAAAATGACCTTTCCATTTCACTTGTAAGGATAATTCCTCTTTCTTACTGAGATGAGAGAATTTTTATGGTAGATGCTGTTTTTATTATATTTTCAAATAATATAATAATAATAATAATAATAAACAATAATAATAATAGAAGTAGTAATAATACTATAACTAATTTCAAAAGAAATTCTTCCCTTTGTCTTTTTCTGTATCAATTTCCCTAACTCAACTCGAGTGACACTCGGAGCTTAATGTCATACAATGTGGTCAACGGAATTTAATGGTTTTTATGTAATTCTCTCTCTCTCCTCTCTCATCTCTCACTCCTTCCTTCATCTCATCTCTCTTCCTCTCATCTCTCATCTCTCTCTCTTCCTCATCTCGTCTCTCTCCATCTCTCTCGTCTTACTGAGATGAGATCATTTTTCATGGACATGTATGTAATAAGTTTGTTTATCATTAATATTTTCCAATAATAATACTTATTAACTGTAGTACAAAAATTCATATCTAGTATTTTAAATACAATAATCATTCCATTTCTCTCTTTTAAATACTGTAAGGACAATCTCTCTCTCTCTCTCTCTCTCTCTCTCTCTCTCTCTCTCTCTCTCTCTCTCTCTCTCCACAAGATACTTGTCATACATGGTGTTTTCTATTTCTTCCTTTTATCTCTCTCGCTCTTAGCAAAAAGAATTGATAGACAGACAAGAAAACAATAATTGCACAGTCCTCTCTCTCTCTCTTCTCTGGAGAAATATATGTATTTATGGGAGGGGAAAAAGTTGCCTACAGACGTTCATTTCAATCTATTGAGACCGTAAGGAGTTATTTCTCTCTCTCTCTCTCTCTCTGCTCATCTCTCTCTCTCTCTCTCTCTCTCTCTCTCTCTCTCTCTCTCTCTCTCTCTCTCTCTCTTGTATTTTAATGAAAATATACAGTAATTTGTGAATACACAGTGTTGCTCATGAAAAAAGTAAATTAGTGATAATTTTTTTTTAGAGATATGGCCCTAAGAAAAAAATTGCAAATTAGTAGTGAAATTTTCCCAGTGGACCATGTTTTCAAGACGGTCGTTCCGGCTTACGACGATTTTCGGTTTACAACGCGTCTTAAGAACGGAACCCCCGTCGTAACCCAGGGACCGCCTGTACCAAGAGAATACTAAGAAGGACAAGGCATCTCAGGCAGGGGTGCCAGAGGCCTGATCGTAAGTATAGGACGGAACAAAAAGGAAGTGTCCAGGAACACAAATATCGTTTTGGCTGAGAGAAACGATCAGGAATGTCTACATGACAGAAGACAGGGGATCAAATAGCCGAGAGAGGGTTAGAGCTCATGACATCAGGGGCTTGAGCACTTCTAAGATGAAGGTGTGAAAGTAGAATGAATGAGATGACTGGTCTTTTTTCTTTACTACTTCTTTCTACTCCTTTACCTACGGGCAGTACGAAGGAGAGTACCATCATGAGGTGGAATGGACTAGATGCAGGTGAGGTGGTCAGCCATACTGTAAAGATAATCTAGAGTATAGTATACTTTTCAGTAGCAACTCACTCCTCTCGTTAATAGGGAGAGAGAGGGTTGATAATAGATCCAGATACAAGGGTCAGGAGTGGGTTATGAGGAATGGAGAGTTCCCCATCTTCCGTAATGTATAACCATGGCATTGTACGAGCACCCAGAGAGGGAAACCAATAGATTCTCAGATATCTTTGGTTCAAGGGTTAATAGTCCATTGTCTTAGAATAAGCCTACTATTCGGAAATGGATTAAGGTGGCAAACTCCCAGTCAGTTATAGAGACTTACCTCCCACCAATAAGTAAGTCTATCCTATTGTTAAGACCAAAGGTTTGTTCCGTATATGAACAAATGACAAATTTTTAACCAATTTGTATTTTTCATACTAACAAACCTGAGGTCTTAACAGATAAAGCAAAGGCCACCTCTAACCACCCCTCTAGCAGTCTAAACTGGGTTGGAAGAATAACTGTCGGGTCACGGGACGCCAAGAGCATTCGGGGTACTACATAACCCGTGACCTGGTATAGATGCCAATAGTCCCTGGATCTCACAAGTTTATTTTTAATTCTACCGGTTTCCAGCTTGGCACTAGTATTATCCTAATGTTAAGACCTCAGGTTTGTTAGTTATGAAAAATACAAATTGGTTTAAAACTGTCATATTTTGCTTACTGTATCCATTTACAGTATCATTACCTGTTTTATCATGTTGTTGTTATTGCAATCATATGCTATTTCCATTCAGTATCATTTAGTCTCAAAATCTCATCTGATTGAGTACTGCCAACATCATCATTGCCATAAGTTGGTAAATGAAACATATGGAGATGCATTATAAGTACATACAGGTACTGCTGAGATCATTTCCAGTATTTGGTAGATGAACTATAATTAGGAGATATGTATGTACATTTTTAGAGTAAATTAGTAAAGTTGGGTTTTAAATATGCTAAGTAAAGGATAGATTTTACCAGTTTCAGACATCACTGTTACCTGCTCCAAAAAGCATTGCAGCTGTTATTCACACGGTGGCCAGGGCTGTAACCTGTAGCTTTAATTTAGTGGTATTGTTTTTTAATGCTTTTTTCATTGTGTAACTGGCTCTCTACCTTTCACAAGAAATGTAGGTTATTAGAATTTTGTAAAGGGATTGTCAACCTATTCTTTGTATTCTTTTTATACCAAATAGGAAAGAAATAGGAATATATTCCATGCTTTTTTGGTCTAATTAATTAAAATTTTTCATATGGTCTGCTCTGGAAATATTTAAGCATATTCTTGATATACTATATATATATATATATATGTATATATATATATATATATATATATATAGATATATATATATATATATATATATATATATATATATATATATATATATAACACAGTGGGCCCCCCATATTCGCGGACTCACACATTCGCGGATTTCTATCGGGAACGTTTCCCCGCATTATTCGCGGAAAATTCGCGCATTCACGTATTTTTCTATGAGAAATATCCACAAATTCGTGGTTTTTTTATTTTTATCAATTTCATCATAAAATGCACTTTTTGTGGTAAAACTATTAAAAAACCAAGTATGAAAATTTAGTGGTTTTCTTGAGTTTTAACTAACAAATAGGCTGTTTTTAGCATTTTTATAGGGGTTCTAACATTCGCGGGTTCTAACTATTTCACGGGGGGTCTGGTACGTATCCCCCGCAAATAAATACGGAGGACCCACTATATATATATAATATATGTGTATATATATATATATATATATATATATATATATAATATATATATATATATATATAGTATATATATATATATATATATATATATATATATATATATATATATATATATATATATATATATATATATATATATATACTATATATATATATATATATATATATACTACTATATATATATATATATATATATATATATATAGAATATATATATATATACATATATAAGACAAAAATAATAAAAAATATATAAAATTATAAATATATAATATATATATATATATCCCTATATATATATAAAAATATCTAATATATATATATTATATATATATATATATATATATATAAGATATAATGTATTATATATATATACATATATACATTACAGGTGGGCCTCGGTTAGCGGCAGGGTTCTGTTGCTGGCCGCCGACGCTAAGTGAGTTTTGACGTTAAGCGATTTTAAAGCCTATGGCCACTGCACACCTTCTTTCGAAACTCTCTAGACCAGTCAAAGGCGCCGTAATCCCACAATGGTGCAATAAGTAAAATTATATTTTAGTGCAGTATAGTACTATATAGAATTTACTGTACAGTACATTATAGCATTGTAAATACGGTAAAGTGAAAAAAGTCTAACTTTAATCCTTTGGGTGTCTAGAGTATGTAAAGATATAATAAAGTTTATAACAGTGTACAGGTAGCTGTAGCGTTCAAGTTACGATAGTCCGATTTTATGAGAGATCAAATTACAATGGTCTAACTTTATCCATCTTCTAGTTACATAAGTTCAATAACAGCAAAAGAGAATGATGAAAGTATGGTTTTAACGTTATACACGTTGTGTGAACGTGTACAGCCATGAACAACCGAACGAGAAACGACTTATTTTATTTCTAGTACAACCAAACTGGATAACATCCGTTTAGCTTGTATTTCAATCATCGTACTACAGTACGTACACTATTGCCGTAGTTGTTATAAATGGCGTTATGTATAGAATAGAACTGAGATATCTTAATGTAATAACTTTATTCGCTATATATCAAAGATCAATATAGTTCAAAGATCAATCGGGAAATATACTGTTAAATTTAAACCTAGTTATAACTGAAGCTGAGAAAACTGTTCAAGCTGCTAATGACTATTATCGTGCATCGGGAACAAGGATAAAACTGCAGTAAACTTATGCCATCAAACAGAACCATACATAAAATTGGGATAAAATCATTTTAATCAAAACTACTGTGATTGAAAGAATACATTTTACTGTTGGTTTCACGCCGATATAAGATATAAAACGTAAAGTTCGTATTACGATGATATATGTAAAGGATTACTGTGAACAGAATCACGTAATTTTTTATGCAATAAACATGCTGCCAACGTAATCTGTTAACGAAAAAAAAAAAAATAGTAGTTAAAAAAATTCACATTCACAATGAGACATATTCAATAAATATTTCCACTTAAAAAAACACATTATATAAGGAAAAATACTTTGTCTCATATAGTCAAGTATCTAGATATTCGTTTTATGCTAACTATATGGAAGAGAATTCGCTCAGAATTGCGTTATGGTGAAACAAACTCGTATTCATCAGCTGATTTCAAACCACAACATTGGCCGCTCCGCGGAATACTGGCTTAAATTTGCCGTAGTATTTTATAATACAATAATATGAGAATACATACAATATATTTGGATACAGTGAAATAATGTATAACTTTTTAAAGGATTTATGGAAAAGATGCATAATTAATAAAATAACACCATGCGTTTTTTGGAATATTGGCAGACAAGAACAAACATTAAAAAACATCCCCTGACAACATGGAGCGTAGTTACAAAGGCTGCCTTAATTTGTATCTTATTTATGTACAAAAATGAAATTCCTTTGCGTATGTAATATATTTCATACACATTTTAAACATAAAATTATAAACGTTTTAAAAATCGACACTCGATCACTAAATTTGCACTCTTTTTAACTATATTTTTTGGAAAAGCGGCAGACAGCGGCTTACAAGAACGAACATGAAAAAACATTTTTGTCGATAACTTGAAGGGCAGTTTCAAAAGCTGCCTTTTTATCATATTTCTGCACAGAAATAAAAAATACCCTATTCGTAATACATTTTCATACACATTTTAAGCATAAAGCATAAACATTTGTAAAATCAACACATCAATCGCTAATTTGCACTATTTGTAAATCAATATTTTCGGAAGAGCGGCAGGCGGCAGCTCACAAGAAACCGAACATGACATTGTATTTGATAACGTGAAGGGCATTTTCAAAAGCTGCCTTTGTATCATATTCCTGTGCAGAAACAAAAATACCTACCACGTAATACATTTTCATACATATTTTAAACAAAGCATGAACAATTTATAAATCGACACATCCATAGCTAAATTTGCACTTATGTAACTCGATATTTTTTGGCATAGAACAGCGTCAGAGGCATATATTTTACCCTAATACCTACGTAATAACCTACGTAATAACTCTCCATAAAATTTGTTAATATAACTTGCATAACCTTTACGGTCTGAATGGCATTTCTACAAATGTATGAACTCGTTAGACAACGGCGCTAGCGGCGCTGTTACTGAAAATTGTGCCATAAAAATGTCTTTAAAATGCCTTATTTTTTTCATGAATATTTTTTACGACAGCCGTAAAACCGATTTGCCGTTGAGCTACCCCTTGTGCTCTATGTATTCTATTGGTAAAAGGATGCTGTAAATTGAAAAACTTATTCATGCAATACATTTAATATAAAAAAATATTAGGTAAAGATAGAATAAAGAATAGAAATGAATGGTTATTATACTGTTTGGTAGTTTCAGTAGTGAAGAGAGAGAATGAAAATTTGATTACTGTACATACTGTGTGCTAGGTGAAAGTGGTTTGCTTGGTGATCGTTTTTGTCGTTACTCGTTTAAATTAAATTATTATATAATTTAATATATATATATATATATATCATTATATATTATAATAATATATTATATTATATATATTTATATTATATATATATCTATATATATATATATTATATCTATATTATATATATATACAATATATGTAGAAATAAATTTAATGAATTTTTTTTTTATAATGCAGACTGCAATGAAGGAACTTGGACGACTGAAGCAGATGGCACCGCACATGCCTGAGTCTTCAATGACCCGAAATTACTTGGACTTGATTGTTGAAACTGCTTGGTCAATTTCAGTAGAAGATACATGCAACATCAGTAAAGCCAGAGCTGATTTGGATGCTGATCATTATGTTTGGAAAAGGTAAGTTTTCATTTACAGGTTTTAAAACTTAGTGAGTAAATGTCTCCCTATGTATACATATGGCGACTGTGTGCGTGTTTGTTCACAGGAGCACACTTAAATCTGCTGTGGTAAATGTCATCCTCTTGAGCAGCATTCACAAATTTCAAGGATGGGTTCTTAAATACATTTACTTTCTATGGTCAATGTTTTTCCCTAAGAAACAATGATGCAACGGAAGAGCATCAGGAATAGCATGAGCCATACCATTACACTATTTTGTGGCGAAAAATGAAAGGAGAGGTCTTTCTTCATTTGCTGAAGACTACTATGAGATTCAGGGCCTCTGTAACACGGTTTTTTGGACTTTGCTCCTTATCAAAGCATCGGATGTAGCTGAAAGTTGACATATGTATATTTTACAACCACACACTAAATTTTAGCAGCATTATCAAAATGACCTAGAAACCTGATAGTTTTAATTTTATAGCGTAAAAATTATCCAGCCGATTGCCATGGCCAATGATTAGGAGCCAAGAGTTGAAAACATTCATTACGGAAGCAAGGTAAACATTATTTGACGAAATGTTGCCTGCCCATCCACCACAGAAACTCATTCGCCTTATGCCATCGGCTCTGAAACCCATAGTAGTCAATAATGGCTAGCATTTGGATTTGAATTTTCTGCGTGGTTGCAAACTGCATTTGTCTTACGACTTGCAACTTTTTACAGTCAAGAGAAAGCCTGTGGCCATGACAAAGACTTTTTGAATGGCGGAACGATACATAGATGTGGGGTGGGGTATCTGTACTAGCGTAGTAATACCACTGTAGTAATAGCAGTAATATACATGAATTAAACGTTTAGGCCAACTGCTGGGATTCTTGAGGATCATTTAGCATTTCTTGCAACTACTCGAGAAATGAGTTTTTATAGCCAGAAGTTAAATTTTCTAATCCAACAATGCCCATGATAGCCTTCAGTGTTATCCTGAATTATAACGAGGCCAAAGTGGGTGGAGCCTCATGAAGTCATCATTCTGACAATAATTATTGATGAAGGTTCAAAGCCAAAATGTGGTAACGGCTATTTTTTTTTTTTTTTTTTTTTTTAGTAAATAGGTAGATAGCCAATAAATAAAATTGCTTGACATTGGATATAGCAAGTTATCAAATCAAGCTTGTCTACTATGTTTTTGAAAATTACCAACTATTCCCTACATCTTGTCAATCTGATTGTGACCTATAAGTAGACTGTAATTTCTTAGGAAACTTATTTTTGGAGATAGACTAATAATCGAAGTATTTTTGTATTAACATATTTTGTTGGTTTTTTCATTTTGACAATTATCAGTGGAGAGGTTTCAGAGTTCAT
>NC_061101.1:33385464-33418820 GCF_015104395.2 Macrobrachium nipponense
TCCCGAAGATGACTCGGCCTTTAGGAGACTTTGCCAGTCTGGAGGAAGAGCCATCTCCTCCTTGCCCACCAGACGGTGAACCTGTGGGCCAACCTGGTTCTCCGACGAAGGGACGCTGTCCTGACTCGGGTTTTCCAGGGCGGCCGGGCGTGAAGCGGCGTTGGGACTTCGCAACGGACCTTTACGGAGTTCCACGTCTCTCTTCCCAGGAGAGATGGTGGACGCTGCGGTGGACAGACGGCGCACTGACGACAGTGACTGTCTGGTTCACCAGGCAGTCTCGAAAGGCTTCTGGCAGCCTCGGACTGCGGCCAAGTCTAAGAGCTCGGCTAGCGCTTCCTCGGTGGCTAAGACGGTAGCTGCGTCGAAGCCCCAGGGAAAGACTCTGTCTTCTTCGACTTCTACCAAGGGGATGTCCGTAACCACGCCCTCCTCCCAGCCCTCCTCCTCCCGTGGAGGCTCTGGGAAGAAGTCGAAGAAAGGGGGAAACGCTAGGGACGGCGTTCCCCTCACCTGCTGCCGGAAGTGGGGGGGTGCCTGGCCAGCCATTGGGCAACTTGGCAGCGCTACGGCGCCGAGACCTGGATTGTAGATGTTCCTTCGGGGGGAGGGATATCTATTACCCTTCTTCGAATCTCCGGCCACCCCTCACCTCCAACCCGGTCCAACAGCAGTCGTAACGTCCAGTGGGTCATCGAAGGACGTAGCATTGAGACAGGAGATCAAGACCATGCTGAGCAAGAAGAGCTGTAGAAATCGTCACGGATCAGTCACCGGGCTTTTTTTTTACAGTCGACTCTTCCTGGTGGAAAGTCTACGGGAGGCTGGCGCCCGGTGATAGATCTCTCTCCTCTGAACCGGTTTGTTCGCCAGACCCGGTTCACGATGGAGACGGCACGCTCAGTGCTCGACTCCATCAGGGAGAACGATTTCATGCTTTCGGTGGACTTGAAGGATGCGTATTTCCAAATACCATTCATCAGTCCTCCAGAAAGTACCTCCGCTTCATCCTCGACGGGTCGGTGTACCAGTTCAGGGCACTTTGCTTCGGTCTCTCAACCCCCCGCGCCCCACAGGTGTTCACGCGAGTGTTCACTCTGGTGTCTGCTTGGGCCCATTCGCAACGGGATACGTCGATGAGGTATCTCGACGATTGGTTAGTCCTGGCGAGCTCCGCTCGCAGTTGCTACAGGACAGGGATCGACTGCTCGAGTTCTGTCGCGATCTGGGGATCGTTGTGAACTTCGAAAAGTCCGATCTCGAGCCCAAGCAGAGGATGAAGTACCTGGGTATGCTGATCGACACGGTATAGCAGGGCGAGTCTTCCCCCGCAGACTCGCGGATCAGCAGATTCAGGGAGGCAGCCAACCAGTTCCTGTCTCGGCAGGAACAGGTAGCTCAGCGATGGCAAGTCGTGATCGGACACCTCGTCGTCACTCGAGAAGTTAGTCCCTCACGGGCGTCTTCACCTGCGGTCTCTTCAGTGGAGACTAAAGGAGAGTTGGTTTTTCACAGGCGACGGATAACCCCCAAGCTTTCCAGTGTCACTGACACAGGAGGTGAGGCAGGACCTAGCCTGGTGGCTGGTACGACAGGAACCTCTTAAGAGGAGTGCCTCTGCGCACTCACCCCGGACATGCAGCTGTTCTCAGACGCATCGACCGAGGGATGGGGCGCACACCTGGAGAGAGTTGCTGACTTCAGGAGTGTGACGAGAACGACAAGCACCTTCACATCAATGTACTGGAACTCAAGGCAGCGTTCCTCGCTCTCCAAGAGTTCCAGGACCGCTTGATGGACACTCAGTGGTGTTGATGTGCGACAACACCACGGTAGTGGCCTACGTCAACAAACAGGGGGCCTAGTGTCTCTCCGTTGTACCAGTTGACTCGGCAGGTGCACGAGTGGGCCGAGGCACACTCAATAGAGCTGTCGGCACGCTACATTTCCAGGGAAGAGGAATGTAGTAGCAGACACGCTCAGCCGTCGGGATCAGGTGATAGGGACCGAATGGTCTCTACACCAGGACGTGGCGGAAAGGCTCTTCGACCTGTGGGGGCGACCAGTCGTGGATCTGTTCGCCACCCGGCACAACAGGAAGCTCCAGGTGTTCTTCTCGGTCCGTGCCGGACCCATGGGCAGCTGCAGACGCTCTTCAACAACACCCGTGGGACAACCTCTTCGTCTATGCCTTTCCCACGTTCAGCCTGATTCGCAAGTGATCAGTCGAGCACTGGTCACCCCGCCCGAATCTCAGAATGATCCTGTGGCTCCCAAATGGCCACAGGCCATTTGGTATCCGGACCTGCTGGCTCTTCTCGCAGGAGAAACCGAGAGAGATTCCCCCTTGGCACAACCTTCTCGGCCCAGCCACACGTCGAGCGGTACCACCGAGCAGTCAGTCCCTACGTCTTCACGCTGCTGTTATCCACCATCTCTTGCGAACGAGAGGCTTTTCTCGTAGCGCAGCAACAGAGATGGCTGGAAACGTCCGTCAGTCCTCTGCAGCTGTGTACCAGGGGAAGTGGGCCGTCTTCTGTGGTTGGTGTCGTAGACGGGGTCTATCTCCTCTCAGAGCCACTCTTCAGCAGGTAGCGGATTTCCTCGTTTTCTTCTTCGCCGAGAGAAGCTCCTCTCAGTCCCCACAGTCAAAGGATACAGAGCCGCCTTGGCGCTCGTCCTGAAACTGAGGGGATTGGACATCTCGAACTCGTTCGAGATCTCCTTGCTTATGAGGAGCTTCGAAAGGTCTTGCCCACCCAGGGAACTCAGGCCCCCTGCGTGGATGTGACTCTCGTCCTTAGGAGTTTGACTCGAACGCCGTTCGAGCCACTCCGAGAGTCGTCAGAACAGGGATCTGACCCTCAAGACCCTCTTCTTGCTGGCCCTGGCATCGGCGAAGAGAGTAGGGGAACTTCATGGTCTTTCCTATGATGTACGACACTCCAGGGGATGGGGATCGTGACGCTCGATTTCGTCCCGAACTTCGTTGCGAAGACTTCAGAAACCGTCGATCCCTGACGACAGGTTCGAGTCATTCACGATTCCCTCCCTAATGGACTTCACCGATAATGATGCGGATGAGATGCTGCTTTGTTCCTGTGAGGGCGCTACGGCGCTATCTGAAAGAAAACTCGACACCTCAGGCCCTGAGTGTCGACGCCTCTTCGTTAGCACCGGGGTACCAAGAAAGAAGATCCAAGAACACTCTTTCATTCTGGCTGCGTGAGGTCATCAGGAGGGCGTATGAGGCTGATGGTAGTGACGGACATCCGTACGTCCCGTCCGAGAGCTCACGAAGTCAGAAGTATTGGCCCCTCGTTGGCGTTTCGTAAGAACTTCTCGTGGCGCAGGTCCTGAAGGCAGGGTCTGGTCTAACCAGACTACCTTTACGTCCTTCTACCTTCGGGATATTGCCCACAGGTCCTTGGTACCTTTTTCCTTGGACCCGTGGTGGCTGCCTCAACAAGTTGTGTAGCTAACCCAGACCCTCGCAGGCTGAAACAGCATCGAGCCTGGTGTGACTGTGTGGATGGATGTGTGAATGAGTGAGTGACTGGCTCCCTCTTCCTCGTCTTTTCCTCCCTCCTCTACCTGTGGGGCAGAGGGCCACAGTCGTCACTACGCTGGATGAGGACGAGATGCAGGTGAGCTATATGACAGAGCCCCATCCTATCCCTTTCACTAGGGATAGGAGCAGAATATCCACCACTTCCTCCTACAAGGGGGGGGAAGTGGATGCCTACAAGAGTCAAACCCATGACTTTATATTTGCTCCTGTACAGGAACAAGTTCTTACATTGCTGGTACGAAGAGATACCGCTTGCCTCTCTCTTAGTACTCGGTCCAGAGGTCTGACCATTGATCCTGCGGTGCACACCCCGATCAATCGGACAGAGGCTTGGATCCCTCCCTCGCTCTTACGACCAGGGAGACTTCCAAGGTTGGGCGAACACCAGTCTGTTCACAAAAGACTCAGATTCCTCCCACCAAGAAGTGAGTCTTCCTATTGTAAAAGGACCGAAGGTTTGTATGCCGTGTCGGAACAAATGACAATTTGTCCAAAATTGCATTTTTCCTAACTATACAAACCTGAGGTCCTTTTTATACACATAGCCCCACCTCATGCCACCCCTCACTCTGCAGTTTTTGCTTCTTGGGCCTTAAAAGCAAAAGTGATTTGTTTACCTCCCAGTCGCGCGCAGCGCGCCTTGTCGGACAAGCAGTTAACTACCGAACCCCTTGTTCGAAAGCTTACGACCTATCCAGCTGCCACTAGTACCTTCCTATTGTAAAGGACCTCAGGTTTGTATAGTTAGGAAAAATGCAATTTTGGACAAATTGTCATATTGCAGAGAATTTATCAATTATGAGTGTTCACAAAAGTTCTCATGAGGCTTTAGAGAGCATTCTTTGCAAAGTTTTTGAATCACAAATGTAACAAGCCTCTGGAAAGAAAGAACTCGGATATAATGGAACATCTTGCATAATCCCCATTTGGAGAATTGCTGGATGAAGCATTGGCCAATGAAGATTGTACTGCAATGATTCAACAATATGTATAATATTTTTAAAGAAGTCAGAATAATAGTGCATGGGACAATATTTTTAAAGAAATCAGAAGAGGAGTGCATGGGAAAACGGGCAAGTTTTGGATTGATTACATGGACGAGGTTCCTGTTTTGCACTTCCAGAGGGCAACTATAGAGAGCAACTTTGTATGTATACTTACCAAGTAACTACAGAGTCGGTGCCCATTCTCCTCCACGCTAATGGACATAAGGCATGAACAAATTCAGCTTTCTGTATGTACACAATTGTTTGAGGCATTGCCCACAAAATTTTTAATTCAAACTGTTGTATAAGTGGAACTCAGAGATATGTAATTACGTACTTGGTAAGTATGTAAAAAAAAAATTTATTTTATCATAAATTTTTTAACATACTTACCAAGTACATAATTACATATCTGTAAGTTCCACTTATTCAACAGTTTGAATTAAAAATTTTGTGGGCAATGCCTCAAACAATTGTGTACATACAGAAAGCTGAGTTTGTTCATGCCTTATGTCCATTAGCGTGGAGGAGAATGGGCACCGATTCTGTAGTTACTTGGTAAGTATACATACAAAGTTGCTCTCTATAGTTGCCCTCTGGAAGTGAAAACAGGAACCTTGTCCATGTAATCAATCCAAAACTTGCCTGTTTTCCCCTGCCCTCCTCTTCTGATTTCTTTAAAAATTTTGTCTCATGCACTACTATTCTGACTTCTTTAAAAATATTATATTGTTGAATCATTGTGTAGTACAATCTTCATTGGTCAATGCTTCATCCAGCAATTCTCCAAATGGGGATTATGCAAGATGTTCCATTATATCCCGAGTTCTTTCTTTCCAGAGGCTTGTTACATTTGATTCAAAACTTTGTGAAAGAATGCTCTCTAAAGCCTCATGAATACTCTTGTGAAACAATTGTGTACATACAGAAAGCTCAGGTTTGTTCATGCCTTATGTCCATAAGCCCGGAGGAGAATGGGCACCTATTCTGTAGTTACTTAAAGTCATGTTTAAAGGCAGCTTTGGCTAAATGGTGAATTTGGCAAGGCCCTCCATGCGTAGCTCTCCCTCTGGCAGTGCAAAGAAGATAGGAAATGGGAAGAAGGGAGGAGGTTGCTAAAGGGTGGCGGTCCCCCTCCTCCAGTACCATAAGTAGGGACTAGCTTGCCATTTGCCTATGTGGCAGGAGCAGGGAACGGAGCTGTGGGTCATAGCAGTCGTATGGAAAAGGCATGGGCATCTGTTCAAGACTGTTTGTCCTCCCCTCTTGGATATGTGGAACAAGTTCCACTTCTGTCTTTAAAGTTTGCAGATGGCCCTGTCAGCATAGGTGGAAGTGATGGAGAAGGGTGCCATAGAAGTTGTAGCATGCAAGTCCCAGGGTTCATACAGTTTGATTTTCTTAATGGAAGAGACTGGTAGTGAAGTAGGGAGAGTGACGAGTATTCACTTGCTCAACCCCCAGAAGCACCACTTGTTACTAAGTTCAACAGCCACTCAAGTCATGCTGAAGAGTAGCCCACTCCTTTGTAAAAGGCTCTGGTTTGTATTTTTAAGAAAAATACAAATTACAAAAAATATATAATTATATTTTTATTGAACCGTTTCTGTTGCCAAAGGAAAATTATGGTGATAGTTGAGTAAGAGGATGTATCCTCCACTCACTCTGCTGCTGCTAGTTAACTGGCATGTTACTAAGGTACATTGATCAGACAAGCTGTTGCCAAAGGAGATCCAAATAAAGATTTCAGGTTTGTATACCAATGAAAAATGCAAATTACATATCTTGAATCTGGAATTTTTAGTAAAGTTGCTATTTTATACATATCGAACTCCATAGGTGTGCTGCTAACTGACATACAGTACTAGTGCAGGTACTATTTACTATTTTTCTTCAATTCCAGAAGCCTTATCACAGAACATCAGCTGGTGTTTAGGAAGTTACAGACAGAATGATTCAACATAGTGTGACTCTACCGAAGAAGCTACCGTTGGTGATTGTTTCAGATGGTGTTTTGTTGCCTGGCTCAACCATCCGTATACCTGTATCCACTGTTAAAAAGTAAGTTGAATTTCAAAGGTTATTTGCCTTATTTCAGATTTTTGGGTTTAAATTTTCCAGGTTAAAAGTATTCTACCCAAAAGGACAGATTGTTGATCTTTTGAATATATAGTAATAGGCTGATGGATATCAATTCTTGACATAAGCTTATGTTTCCTAAAAATGTGACAACTTTGTTGATACTTAAATGAATTTAAGTCTGTTATCATTTTGTTGGGCCTTATAGCAAAGTAATGTAATAGTGGAAATATTCCAATGTTAAACCTGTTACAGCGAACATCCGTTACAGCGAACATCCCTGAAGAAAAGAATATAATCAAGAAATTCAATATGGAAATGGATGTCTGTTTAGCATGTTGAGCAAACCATATATTCATGAGAACAGAAAAGACCAGGAAAGTTAGATTTGTAAGAATTAAGAACTTTTGGGAAGTATCAGGAATTGCATTAATGTTCTGATGGTTAATGAAAATGTGATAATTAGAATCTTACACATATAAATAGTAGGGTTTTCTAGTAAGGCATTCTTTAAAATATCAAAGGTACAGTTTAAGAGGTGCGATCTTGGATCCTTGCAGAGTTTATTAAAGAGCTGTTTTTACTAGATTGTTCCCTATAGAAGATATTGATGATTATAGAAATAATGTATAACATTAGTGTAATGTATAGTTTTATTGAAAAGTATTTGAAGATAGAAAGAAAATTCCTCAACACATTAGTCATACAGTTTTAAGAGGAAACATAATGTGTGCTCTTACTTTTTTTCAGATTGTTACATACATAATTGTTCCTATAGAAAGACAAACCATTGCAATACCTATGAGGTGTGTCAGGTGAGACAAAGATCTGATTTTTGTTTTTTGTCATGATTTGAAGTTGTGGTGAACTGGGAGAAATCCACTCATTCCCAAGCAGTAGGCAAAGTACTTGGACATGCTCATGCTCTTTAACTCAGCAGCAGGGAAAGCCTTCCCAATAGACTTTTGTGTGAGCAAGCTGAGGTTGGTTGTGGTGCAGTTCCTGTGTGAGCAGGATTAACAAGTTGGGTGGTCCAAAATCATGTCATCATAGGAGAAGCTTGTGCCTCAGGAGAGATTAAGGTGTGTGGCCAAAGGACTTGTGTTGTCTCCATATCACAGTGGTCTGGAGATACAAGCACATAGTGTGGATATAGTTTTGTTGGTATTTCATGACCAATTGAGAGGTCACTCAGTGGTGTTCTGGAGTGACAACAGAGCTACTGAAGTCTGTGTCAACTAACAGTGGGGAATGGTGCCTCAGACCCAGTGCCAGTTGCCAGTACAGTTGCACAAGTGGTTAGTTCTCCAAACCTTTGAGTAGACTACCAGGTACATTCCAGGCAGGCAGATCAATATGGCAGATTGCTTAGTCATCATGATTAGATAGTAGGGATGGAGTGGTCTCTTAAATCTTCATGTAGGAGTGAGGCTCTGTTCAAGTTATGTGGTCCCCAATGCTTGATCTATTCTTAATTGAATAAAACAGTAAGCTACCAGTTGTTTGTTCGTCAATCCCTCCAATGCCCTTGGACAACCTTGACTAGTATGTTTCCCACCTTTCAACCCTCTCCGCAAGATGATCAACTGAATCTTTGATAACTCTGGTAACTCCTTGTTGGCTACAAGCTGAGCGATACTCCAGTATGCTAGTCTTACTCATTAAGGTGCCAAGAGAACTACCCTCATGGCTCACCCTCCTGTGTCAGGTACATGTTTGTAGGCACCACCAGGTTGTTCCTTATTTGCATTCATGTGTGGAGGTCATCCAGCATATCTGAAAGAGAGAGATGGCTGCGAGGAAGATGTCTGGGTATATCCATCACTCCTTGGTGAATGTGTATCATGGAGACTGGGCAATCTCCTGTAATTTGTGTCATAAAAGGGGTATCTCCCTGGTTGGAGCATATTAGTAGATCAGACTTCATCTGCCTTCATTGTGACAGGCTCCTTTTAATCTGTAGTGAAAAGGCTGAGCCTTGTTGTAGGTTTTTAAGCTGAAGGAGTTAGTAATCAGTGTTAATGATGTGTTCCTTTTGTACCTGTTGTCACATGCTATGGGCAGAGACCTCACCATCAAGATGATTTTTTTCTTTTAGCTTTGGCCTTGGACAGAGATCTCACCATCAAGTTTATTTTTCCTTTTAGCTCTGTCCTATCTTCAGTACTTTTAGGGATGAGATCTATCTCATTCTCTTTTGTTCCTCGGTTTGTTACAAAAACTCAGGACCTTTGTGCTAATATGAGGAATCAAAGAGTTTCTTGATCCTCTCCTCCTGAGACTTCATTGATGTTGACCTGGATGAGATGCTTCTTGGCCCAGTGTGCTCTGTTAAGCACAGAGGACAGAGTGTAGAAAGACTTTTCTTTAGTACAGGTAAGTAAAAGAGGGGGTTGTCGAGTAACTCCCTTGCTGGCTTTGTGAGGTGATCAAGCATGCCTGTTGCTCCTTTAGGGATGGAGGTTGGCCTCCCCTCTTGCTCAAAGAGCCCACAGTGGTTGGGGTGGATGTCTCCTTTCCTTTTATCTACCATTCTGGATACCTCCATAGGACCTGTAGTTGCTGCTCAATAGGCTATATAAGCACCCAAGCTCTGTTTTGGACGCGACAGTATCTCATCCGAGTACCGAAAGCTTAGTGCAAGTCTGAAGATGTGAATGTAATGACTGGGCTCTACTTCCTTTCTTGCCTCTCTTTCAAGAGCAGCAACCAGGCCAAAGTACACACTGGAGTTGGTCAAGATGCAGGCAAGTACACATCTGGCATCCAGTTCTAGTTACTAGGATGTATCTTCCTCAGTCTTCCCTCTTTTATTAAAGGGAACCAGGTGTGGGTTGTGGCAGAGCTTATTCTGAATCTGTTACTTGGTAATCGTCAAAATTAAACTTTTCTGACACAAAGTCTTTTAGATTTCATGGCTTATCAAAAGACCTTCCTTACAAGAGTACCCTCCTGTAATGCAGGGTACTTTAGGCAAGGGGTCTACTACTATGGTCAACCATTTCATCAGACCAGTAGGAGGCCACAAGGGTCAGGACATCCCCTACTTGCAAGGCAGCTGGTAGCATGGTAGTTCTTGATATTCAACTCCAGTCAGTTGCAGGAACTACCCTGCTGTAAGTGGTAAGTCTCATGTAGAAGAGGTAAAGCTATGCATTTCCATTGGAACAAATAAATTTTAAACTAATTATTTTTCATAGGTGTAAAAACCAGTCTTATATAATTAAATTGACTTCTCTGCTCCACTGTCCCCATGCGGCTGAAGAAAAAATTAATTGTAGCTGTAGTTTGATATCTAGGAAAAGTTACTTTCAAATTTATATTATGTAGGCTTTGTCTTTTCAATTTTCTTTTTGATTATCTCTAGTTCTTAGTCTGTTTATTGATGTTGGGAAAACACCTTTTGAATTTCATCATTCCTTTAATTCAAAATGCCCGGAAGTCTGGCAATTGAACATCTCTTTTGTTCAATAGATCAGTTATGGTCTCCTTCCTTTGCTCTTTCATGACCAGGAAGAGAGTATGCAGGTGAGCCAAACTACCAGTCAGTTCAGAGATATACTCAATTGTCCCTCCAAAAGTAAATCCCATACATAAAGACTGAGGGTTTGTATTTGTGTAGGAACAAAATGACAAGTTTTTAGTGATTTGTATTTTTCTGAACATAAAAAAACCTGAGGTCTTGATGTAAAGGGCCTACCTCTTAAACATCCGTAACATTCTCTACCTAGCCCAAGAGATAAACTGTGTAGAATTGAATGGGTACAGACTTGGAGGGCAGTGCATCCACCCCTAACATCAATAGCTATTACCATAACCACCTTGCAAACCTTTCAACAGCTGGATGTCCAGCTCCATGAAAGTTAATCCCATATGTAAAGACCTCAGGTTTGTATGTTAGGAAAAATACAAATTATGTACTTTAAAAATGTCATATCTGAGGAAGAGGTATTAAAAATGTCATATCTGAGGAAGAGGTATCTTTTCACAGTGTGCATTGGAACATGTAAATACCGTGCTGAATTTTACCAGTTGCCAGTTGGTTTAAATTCAGTGTTGTGTTGGGCATGAAGTTTATAGTGAAGGTCTTGGCATAGAGGAGCACAAATTAATGTTGTAAATGATATACAGCATTTTGTCAATATTAGAACATATTACCAACTTCCCAGATGTGAAATTCACAATTGTTTGCAACTCTAAGGGATCTTTGCAGCTCTAAGGGATCTTTGCAGTTCCAGTAAATTTTTCAGTGTTGATCATCTGTTAGTATTGAAAATTTTGTGGTGATTATTTTTTACACAATTGTCAAAGAAGCTAAATTTAATTTTGTTGGGCTGCTACCTCTGTAAACTAAATGGAAACTGAAGGTAGATTAGCTAGTTGAGTTGGCATCAGTAAATCTCCTCCGTGATGATGTGTTGTTACGTATTGTATTTTATTTTTTTTGGATTTTAAAATTCATAACAAGAGTTTGTGGCAGGATATTGGTGTGTAGTAGGTCCCAACAAGTGAAAGAAATTGCTCCTGACATACTATCTTAGAAAAGGGATTTTGACGTAAGGAAAAATCTATTTCTGGGCGATTGGCTCGTGTCGCCAGCAAAATATCCTTTAATCTATTATTTCTAGGGTAAATGTACTAACACATACCAGAGAATAAATAAATCAAGAAAAAGGTCAGTATAACTGACTCGCTCACCCTCCAAGAGGGTGTCGGTATGAACACTATGGCGAGTGAGACCACTACCACGAGCCAAATGCCAATAGAATTCTCCCACTACAAAATCCCTCCAGAGGAGAGCCGACCCACAGAGGGGTTGGGCAGCAAGTACTACTACTACTCCATCCCATGCTGCCGACTGCTGCGCCTCTGGTGCCATCCTGAAGTTAGCAGACAATCTTGGGCGAAGGGATGGGTAGGGGCGGGATTTCGCTGGCGACACGAGCCAATCGCCCAGAAATAGATTTTTCCTTACGTCAAAATCCCTTTTTCTGGGGCTCAGCTCGTGTCGCTGCCGCGAAAATCGTACCAGATAATAGCACAGATTGTAAACAAAATCAATAAAATAAAATAGGTCTCAAATAAAAGATAAAATAAAAGTAAAAGAATATAATTGCTAATAAGGATACATATACACAGTGATACAAAATAGAAATATGCTTAAATTACACTTAATTTCTAAAATAATATTTCTTAACTTAAGGTAATTTACATATATACAGAGGTAATATGGCTTATATGTATCAAAATGGTATCTGTGTAAAGCTATGTATCAAAATTCCAGAGCAATTAATATAATAAGATGAACAAAACACTCAACAATAATATATAAAGGAATGTATATGACTTAATATACAAAACCCGTAACCATTACAATTAAGATGTATCCCCTAGCATAAAATAAGGGGATGACATCCATGAGATCAATATCCGTAATCAATTGGTGATGTCCCTAGCAAAAAAATAAGGGACACCCTCCACCACATCATCATAAAAAGCAGCTAAGACACAAGGTGACTGTAAATGAACAAGGCAGGAATAGACGACTGTTGGGTGAGGCAGGTAGAAAGGAGGACTGGATCTTCTACTAAAGATTAGTTAGAGTCAGGGGAAACTATGTTGACCCGCTGCTACTGCTGAAAATTTCAGAGCTTCCAAGGACTTTAGGTAATGACGTTTGAACACTGTCGGCGATTTCCATCCAGTATACTTTTTTCAACTCATCGAAGTTCATATGTTGGAAATAGTTAATTGAGGTGGCTACTGGCCCTGACATCATGTGCTTTCGGGAAAGAGTCAGGATTGGCTTGTTTAATGAAGTACAGGATTTGTTGCCTGATGCCTTTAATAGATAAAGTGCCACCTTTTTCTCTCTTAAAGAGAGGACCCGATGAGGATGAGGAGGTCCTGGACAGAAAGGCTCGTAAGGCTGAAAACTGGGCAAAGAGATACATCTTGTGGAAGGGGGTAGTACCTTCCATGGTTCCCACCTCATCAAAGGATCTTCATTTTTTTTTTGCTATAAAGCTACGTTCCGGAGAAAGTAGTACTTCCCCTGTGGGAAGGAACTGAATATGATCGGATCTCTGGATAAAGCCGACAGTTCTGAAATTCTAAGCTCCTGAAGCCAAGCTTAATAAAATAGAGTTTTTCTTAAGAGCATTATAAACGAGCATGTGTCATTATCGGTTTCTGAAGCCAGTTTTAGAACATCGTTTAAGAACCTGATACTGACGTAGGCCTTACAGAAGGTCTAAGTCTAGCACATGCCTTGGGAATAGACGAGAAGTAGAATCCGTCAAGTCTATGTTGAATCCAAATTGAAATATCTTTTTCAAGGCTGACTTGTTTGTCGTAATCGTGCTAGCTGCTAAACAAACCTTTTTCAAATAGGGATCTGAAAAAGGATATAGCTGAATTAATTGTCATGATTCTAATATCTGATTCTCTCAGGGAAGATGCTAACTTTTGACAGCAGCATCATACTGTCTCAAAGTTGAATCCCTTTTATCGGATTCCAAGAAGAGAATATTCTGAGGGTCAATATTCGATCCCTTTTCGCTGCAAACTTCATGAAATCCATAAAAAAAAGTTAGGGTTTGAGAATCCCTGAGGAAGCGAACACAGTCTTCGTTTGTACGACTGGGAGAGCCTGGGATTGGGGATCCGAAGAGGACGAAGACCCAGTTCCAGAATTAGGGATACCAATTGCTCTTCGGCCAGTCTGGGGCTACTAGAGCCGCTTGACCCTTGAATGTCCTGAGTTTGTTTAACACTTTCATGAGAAGATTCACTGGAGGAAAGACGTTAAATCTTCTTCCCAGTTGTTCCAGTCTAGAGCCAGGGCGTCCGTGGCATAGGCCAGGAGGGTCCAGGTTGGGGGCCACATAACACGGAGTTTGTGGGTTCGCTTGGATGCGAAGAGATCCACCTGTAGACCTGGAACTCTCTGAAGGATCCATTGAACGACACTGTTGTCCAGTGACCCATTCCGACTCTAGGGGCACTGATCGGGATAGAGCATCTGCTATGACGTTTCTCACTCCAGCTATATGAGTGGAGGAGAGATGCCAACTGAACTTGTCTGCCAGGGAGAAGATGGCTACTATGACATGATTTAGATGACGTGACTTGGAGCCTCCTCTGTTTATACAATGTACTACCACTGCGCTGTCCAGGACTAGCTTTATGTGGGAGTACCTTGGCGGACGTAACCTTTTAGAGTCAAGAACACTGCCATTGCTTCCAGTTACGTTTATATGGAACTGACGGAACTGAGGTACCACGTTCCTTGAACCTTTTGCTGAACTGGGAATATCCTCCCCAAACCGCTTAAAGACGCGTCTGTGTGGATGGTGATCCCTGTGGAGGAACTGAAGGGGCACTGACACCGACAAGTTCTTGACTTTCGTTTTCGCCCACGGGCCGGAGTCGATTCTTTAGAATCAGAGGGAACTGATTGGATAATTTGTCCCTGACCTGACATTTGCTCGTGTTAGCGCCAGATTCTGGTCAGGTCGTTTCTTTTTCAGTTTGGCTTTCATTAGGATGTTCGTCACTGATGCAAACTGAGCGAACCCAGGATCCTTTCCTGAGTCCTTCTTGACGCCAGTTTGTGACTTAGAAATTGCTTGACTGACTTCGCTATTTCCTTCCTCTTGGTTGATGGAATCGACAGAGTATGGGAGGATAGATTCCATGAATGCCCAGCCACTGAAAGTTTGACTCTGGAGTGAGTCTTGACTTGGTCCTGTTTATCTTGAAGGCCTAGATATTCCAGGAACTGAATCACTTTCAGTGTTGCTTTGTTGCATTCCTCGACTGTTGAAGCCCAGATCAACCAATCGTCGAGATACGCTACTACCATAATCCCTTGCGACCTGAGTTGTTGCACTACCACTTCCGCCAGCTTCGTGAACACCCTGGGTGCTACGTTGAGCCCGAAAGGAACTACCTTGAAGGAAGAATGTCTGGTCTCCTATCTTGAAGCCCAGATACGGACGGAAGTGTCTTGCAATAGGGAATATGATAGTAAGCGTCTGTAAGATCGATAGAGGTGGTGACGGCCCCACGGGGAAGTAAGGTCCGCACCTGCGAGATCGTGAGCATCTTGAACTTGTCGCAGCGAATGGCTAAGTAAAGCGGGACAAAGTCTAAGATTACCCTTCTTTTTTGTGAGCCTTTCTTTGGCACGCTGAACAAGCGACCTTGAAATTTTAATCTTTTGTACTCGCTATAGCTCCTTTCTAAGGAGGATCCTCCGCGTACTCTGTCAATTCCTTGGAAGGAAGTTGACGGAAAGGTCTGGATGGAGGTGGGTTCGCTAACCAGCTCCAACCCAGGCCTTTTTGAGACAATGCTCTGAGCCCACTTGCTGAAGTTCCACCGTGGCGAAAGTGAAAACAGCCTCCCTCCTACCTGAATTTCCTCATTGGTTCTGGTAGCCTCCTCGGCCTCCTCTGAAGTGTTTTTCCCCTATTAAAGGGACCTCCCGATCCTCTCCCACGAAAGGAACGCTTACCTCTGCCTCCCTTACCCGAGCGGTCTACTTCTGTGAGGCTTGACCCTCGAAGACCTGGTTGTAGGCCGGAGAGAGGGCATAAGAGGTGGAGGGCTGAGGCTGAGGAGAGATAACATAAATCGGCTGCGACTGAGCCTTTGAGGGTGGAAGGTTGGGCTGTTTGCACTAAAGAGCAGCCGGAACTTGCTGAGAGAAGCGTGGCTGCTTCTTCTGGTAGGGCTGGAAACGTCTAGGTTTCCTTTGAGCCTTACCCTTACCGGCTTGGTCCTGTCGTCTCTTGGCCGTAAGAACCCCAACGGTCTTTAAGGGTCTGGTTCAATCTTGTAGCCTCTGACTGAACTCCTTAACCATCGCTTCTGGGAAGAGGTCTGCTCCCCAGATGCTTGACATGAGCAACTTATTCGGCTCGTGCCGAATTGTTGCTCTGTAGGACATGTTTCTACAATTCGTCCTAGCAGTGGCGAACTCAAAACATGTCAGACTGCACCGTTTGAGTCAGAGATTTGGTAAAAAGCTTGAAGAGCGGTTCCGACCCATAGGCAATGGTAGCCACCTCGTCATAGCCATGGAATTAATAGACCTGGCTAATCGCGATTTGGCATCAAATTCCGCCTGAATAAGGCTATCTGGAAGCCTAGGTAGCTTCTCACCAAACTGCTCATAGCACAGTCTGGTTTGAGTTTGCCAGCTGAGAAGGTGTTAGGTAAATCTTCCCATAATTCACCGGCTGAAGGAAGCAACGGAGATGTAGGATCTGCTTCCTTCAGTTGAGGCATGGAGTCCCCCTTCTGGGCTGCTGGAATAGTAGTCGTCGCGATCTTTGTCAGGAAAGGGAGCGGAGTACTCTCTTCCATTGTAAAGATCGTAAAACGGACTTTTAAAGGGTTGGATTTTCTTTGTGTTGGAACAATCCATGTCCTCATAGGCACCTGAGCCATTCTCTTTGAGCTGGTCACGTGAATAGAGGACTGTCTCCTTTGGAACTTTTATCAATCCCGAGTCATGGCTGCGGCTGTGAGCCTGGCGTAGCCTATATAAACGGGGGCTGAAGGTCTTCCGGGTAGAAAACTCGAAGTCCTCAATCCTCCGAGTTTCCACATTCCGGGATAGAGATTAGTCCGTCTTGGAAAGGGGGCGTATGACGCTACTCTCCACGGGTTGTTCATTGAGAACGGAGGGTAGAGAGTCATACGGGGGGGAAAGTTGAGCTCCACCTGTGCTGAAAGGTGGAGGAGAAGTCAGAGGAGCTTGGCTCAGTCCGCTATGATGTTGTCCTGAGAAGTAATTCTATCAGACAACGAGAGATCATTTGTTCCATGCTATTTTTCAGAGACCCAACCAGATCTCCCACTTGTTGTAACAGACCAGCGTTGGAGTCCAAAGCCGGAGCTGCAGCGGAGGTGGAAGGGTGGCTCGAACTGGAACCAAGGGTAGTGAGACTGACGACTCCGCTGGAGTGCGAGATCTCTCCCTGGAGGATCTACTCCTCGAGGACTTAGAGCCGGACCCAGAAGCTTTAGATCTCTCTGCTCCGAGGTTCCTAGTCGGAGACTTACGAGAGGAGGATGACGCCGAAGCTGTCTTCTTAGACGACGACGACGTCTTCGTCAAGGTTTTTCACCGCTTTTGACCTTTGACCTTAGGTCTAACTGAAGCGTCAGGAGAAGTATAAAAAGTTCATTACCCGTATAGCCTTGGAAGGATGGAGAGTTGCAGGAGTAGAAGAACCAGTTGCAACCCAAGGGTCTATCCCTTGGGTGTCCAACGAACTTACCTCGACCAACAGGTCGTCTACACCTACATAGGTTCCACATTAATATCAAGCGTCGCGACTTCCGAGGAGATGTCCTGGCCTTGGTCCGACAACGAGGCAGCCAGCTGTTGCTGGATGAAGGCGATAGTCGGGCCCGCCTCTGCTGATGGTCGACGTAGCCTGTCGCCTTGCCTCCGGGGAAGATTAGTACCGCCAACCTCTTCTCAAGGATGTAGGGCATACCCTTGGCGGCGTTCTTCCCGAAACCGCCGACCACCCCGGCCCGCAGGGTTGCCAATGCGGTATCCCTCACAGCCGGAGCCTGGAAGAGAGGGTATTGATTAGATTTAAGAATAACTTAAAACTAAAATCAACTTAAAGCTTAACTTAAAATTATAGGGGCTATAAGATCCCTTGAATTTTACTTAAGTTAGTAATTGATGTAAAACTTAAGCACTAAAACAAAAAGAGAACCAGTACCGGAGTTGGAATACTTGTACCCCGTCTAAGAGCTGGCTCACCAGATCGTAACAGATGGTACACGTTTCGTGGTACCAGACCTGGATGTCCCCCGTGCGGAGTCGCGCATGGAGCATGGGACCGGCGGAAACTTCGTGTCCACAAGGGTCCTGAAGTGTGGCGGCGCATCCCGGATGCTCACAGTTGGTGGTCTGTAAGTGAAAAGACACATGAGTATCTTAAAGACTATCACTTACAGGCTAAAAGGACAGAAGAAACTCCGTTGCATGCCGGAGCTCGGAAAAATTTGGGCATAACCCCTCCCTTAAACGCCTGAATAGGCTATAACCCCGGAGAGAGATCCTGGTGGGGACAGGTAAGGGAGGGGGGATGGTTTAAAGTAACTTAAGATAAACTTAATAGTTTTAACGTAACAAAACTTAAACCTCCAAAGCTCGAACGTACCGGACTAAATCCAGTGCGTGGCGGAGTGTTGTAACTCAGCGAGACGGAGAGGTTAGAAAGGGGACCAACTGTATGTTCCGGTCCACTCTGCTGGGTGGACTAGCACCTTTCCTTTTCCCGCTGGATGCCAGGACTCCGGTTGGTAAAGGAGCCCTAGTAAGGTGGGAAAGAGCGACGAGGACATACAGACTCAAGCTAGCAACGGAGCGACGGGGTAGCAAAGGAGGGGGGAAAGGCCAGTCCCCCCCCACCTTACCATCCGGCCGGACCGAGAAGCCGGAGAGGTCGAGTCCAGCTGGGTCTGTCCCGTCCCTCTACCCCCTCCGCCTGGGGGGGGAGAGGGAGCAGGCTCGGGTAGCGGAGCGAGCATGGGTAGACCAACCCACCCCCCCCGACTCTATGGAGAGCAAGGAGGGGGGAAGGTGACTGGACAGGCGTCTGGCTGCCTCGTGATCATGTAGGCCCACGAGGCGGTACGAACAAAACAAAAACAACTAAGCCTAGAACAAACCAACTGATCAGAGAGATGCTATCGGGTAAGCAACTATCGGGAAGCGAACTGATGAGCGGTAGCATAAGGGCAACCAATGGACCGAAACCAATGATCAGAGAGATGCATGGGGAAGCAACCGAACTGATGAGCCGGTAGCATGTAGGCCCAATGGCCATGACCTAGGCTAAAGTAATCCAGACGCCTACTAACCTAACAAATATCATAAATAAAACAAATGAATAATAATAATGAAAGAAAGAAAACAAACTTAGTAGGAGAAAAAATCCAGGAGTGTACGACTAACCCGAAGGCAAGTCTACCACTCAAAGCTAGCCGAGGCCGATACTAAGAGCCGTGGCTAAGGTCTGGATAGAAGGAGCCTACATAAGGTAAAAGACATGCATGCATGACCAAAACCGTGTAGACCGTACCCTAAACAAAGCGGATAATAAAATAGAGCGTACATAAGGAAGGGGGTGTTCTGGGTATGGGTGACCAAGAACGAACCCACCACGAGGCAGAACCATGCCTGCCATGCTTCCGACCTAGAGTTCGTATTTATACCTAAAAAACGGCAAATACGGCTCAGGCCGGAAAAAACCAACTAACAATAAATACTGAGTACTTAACTTAGCTGCTGCGATGGCTGCACGCTCCATGGTAAATAAATCCAACGAAAGGGCACAAAAAACACCGAGAGAAAAAGGCACGTGTGATCGTGTGCGCTAACTGAAAAGGATGACCACCAGAGGCGCAGCAGTCGGCAGCATGGGATGGAGTAGTAGTAGTACTTGCTGCCCACTCTGTGGGTCGGCTCTCCTCTTGGAGGGATTTTGTAGTGGGAGAATTCTATTGGCATTTGGCTCGTGGTAGTGGTCTCACTCGCCATAGTGTTCATACCGACACCCTCTTGGAGGTGAGCGAGTCAGTTATACTGACCTTTTTTCTTTATTTATTTATTCTCTGGTATGTGTTATTATTTATACCCTAGAAATAATAGATTAAAGGATATTTCGCGCAGCGACACGAGCTGGAGCCCAGAAATATGGGTTGGTATTAAGGAAAGGGGCTTTATTCTATAGCATTGCTGTTGTGGGCCATACACAGTTGATCCATAGTTACGTGATGGGTGGATGAAATCAGCATTTCTATGACGATTGCTTCAGTCCCACCGACTGTTGAATGTTTGCCGCTTGAATGCCCGCCTCCATGAATTGAGCAGCTGTTTTCTGTCAGACAGTAGGGTCATGAATGGTAATTATAAGCTGGTTGAAGTATAGAGGATATAATGCTAAATTTTAGTGGATTTTATTATGGTTACAGAAGATGGTCTTCTGGAAAGGTGCATCCTTTGATATTCCTTAATTTGGAAAATGTTTTTATTATTGTGCTCTAGCTGGTCTGTTGTAAAAAAATTTTATAGGCTTTTAATATATTATTTTTCATTACACATTATTTCGTAAAGTATTTTGCCATTTGATATATCTTGACAGATTCTTGTTTTATTTAGTTTTTAAATTAATGTAATGATGTTTTGTTTTATTTTGTATAAAACAAAAAAAAAAAAATATGTACATCTTCAGCATTCTGGTAGTTAACCAGTCCTTACATTTAAAGGTTTTTTATGGTTTGTATAAAAACTTGATTATTTTTTCATTATTTGAAATCCAAAGTTTGTGATTACAGTTTAACTGTATTATTATATTTGCAGCATCAACTTGGTTAGATCACGCTTGACCACTGGCAACAGGTTAAGGAACACTATCATTGGCATCGTTACCAAGGAGATCAGAAAGGTATATTACTTGTAATTTCTTGGTACAGTCTTAGCCTCTTCATAAACTAAAAGTACTTGGGCAAAATTTATTAATCATTGTTTTAAAGATTAACTCAAGATTTAATAACTTTTTATATTCCTTTTCAGGAACCTACTTGTTATCTATCCATCCATAATTTGCCAGTCTAATGCATACTGCCCTGTATGTATGTAGTTTTAGCCCAGATTCGTTTTTCTTTATACTTATCACTGAAGCATACTCAAAATCTGCACAGTTTTTTAGTCTGGAGATTGAGCAAGTCCAGAGTTACACAGTTATCTTTGAAGGCTAACAAAAGTGATCCGATTATTATAACCAAGATTTCTTGAGTTGCACTTGGGTTTAAAATAGCCCTATGCTACAGATTCAGGCAACTAAATGGCAGCCTTCCAGCCTTGTTGAGTTTAGTACTGCATTCACATAATATATACTGGTATGATTCTAAAATATTTTGTTGAATACTGTTCATTTTTTGGTGTTGAATGAGATATGAGGGGTAACTGTTTTAAAGAGGAACTTCTGGTTAATTGCCATTAGATTTTGTCAAACAGAACTTTTAATAAGCTAAAAAATTAAGATATTGCTCAAATCTATATGTAATTCCATTTTTTTAACTTCAAAATAGCGTCGAGGTACTTCAATGGAGAGTGCCATTTATCCAGGATTTGACTATGTTGCTCTCTGGCGGATTAATACCGATGACGAGCACAGCGAAGCACGCCCATTGTATTGTATTCGTCCTCGGTATTGCCCTCGTGTTTAATGTCAATTGTCATTCAAATAGCGTCAATTATGCCAACTTGTATGGTGTTTGGTTGTGCCAATACTTCTGGCAAGTGTCCGAAAGGCATATCATTCCACAGGATTCTGTCAAATTGAGATAAATCAAGTCGCTGGCTGATTGCTCTTCGGAGGGAGGATATCATCATCAAAACTTTTCAACCTACGAAGCAAACCGTTGTCTGTTCGGACCATTTCTTGCCAACAGATTTAAAAGGTGACATTAGGAGCAGTTTATTAAGTATGGCTATGAAATTTATATTAAATGTTTTGGGAACTTAATTTCCCTCTGAACAGACCACAGTACCGACAAAGATAGGGTGGCTATCTACCGCTATCTATACTATGGTGCCTCCACTTGTATGCATTTGAATTTAAAGTTATTCTTGTGAATCGCCATGCGCATGGTGTGATGGTGTGAACGGCAGTTTTCGAACGTGTGTGTGTGTCCATGAATTGGTAGGGCCTTCACTTAGTCCTTTTTAAGTAGTTTAATTAATAGGATTATAGAATTCAGGGCTGTATGCCTAACTATGACTACTTCAGACTCCTTTTTTATTTACCATTTCAATCATATATTTTCAGCTGACAAATACAAACCAAAAAGGATATTATCTGAAGATGCTGTACCCTCGGTTTTTGTTTCGCCTGTCTGTGCCTATACGGCATGACATCACGCATAACAGATGAGCCACAAAATGGTGGCACCCATGGTGCAATAGAAAATTGCTTTTAAAAAATAAGAAAACGCCACTTTCAAAAAATATTTTTCACCAAGAGTACTTAAATGGAATTATTCTACATATGGAACAGCTAAAATGCAACCAGAAGTTCCCCTTTAATATTTTCAAATGAAGAGGGTTTGAAGTCAGTCAGCAAAGTTACCTGTTTGTTACTATCTGCCTTGATTGGAAAATTCTTACTATACCATTTAATATTCTGGGGTGATATTTTGCCCGTATATTTTTGGACACATTCAAAGGTTTTTTAAATTTGGTGGGCTGTCCTTTTTGTATGAAGGAATGTGCCATATCAAATTTGTGGGGTATTGCTTTGTAACTAAGGCAGAAACATCCTAGATTTTTGTTTTTGGATGTATGTAGTCATATTCATCTTTCTATTTTTTCATTGTTATGGTCTAATAGAAGCAAATCCTACCTTCTCTATAGCAATGGGGGGAGAGGGATAATTGGACAATAAAACTAACCTGTACTTATCTTAGCTTTGTCAACTCCAACACAATGTCCTTCTAAGTATTTTGGACTAATGCTGCTTCACACCCATTACTTTGAAAATCCCAGAATTCTGAGAGTGGAGCACACTTCGTTCCCCAGATCAGAGGCATGATACTGATTCCTCTGCTTGACATTGCACAACCATGAAAAAGTCCTAGATTGGGCAAACCTCCAGTCAGATAGGAAGTCTACTCAGATCCTCTCACCCATCACATAGTAAGTCATCCTATTTAAAGACCGATGGTTTGTACAGTAGCTCACCGAGATAACGGATTTAAGCATCCGAGCCGGCCCCGCTATAAAAGAAACTCTGATATTTCATTGTATATATCCGTGAATGCTTGTTTGTTCTATAAAGTCCATGTATATTTTTACCCTGTACCCCTTAAACTACTGTAAAATGCTTATAACTGCCTTTTCAACAGTTCACTGCCTAATTTGGTGGTTCTAACAAAATTGATAAATTATCATTCTGAAACATTTAAAGATAATTTAAAACAGAAATATAGCCCAAACCATCCCAAAACCCCAAGAGTCATCTTATAGCAACTTGTGATAAAGCTTATATGTATGTACTATGCTATTTATATAAACAAAAAATAGTAGTACCCGTAAAGTAAGATACTAGCTGTTGCTGGTTTTAAAATATAAACTGCAGGACAGTAAAAAACTTTAGCATAATTTTTAGAGTTTAAAGCAGTGTAAAATTAATAAAGAAATAGTAAAAGTAAATTTGACCTATTTGTACAATAAACAAGGAAAATATTAGAATAAAATAAAAAATAGAAATTACCGTATATACTTGCGATTTTGTCGTGTATTTCATGTACTACTAACCGCTTTTCCTCCATCTCTGTATCCCATCTTCCAGTTAAAAATAAGTTAAAAATGTAAAAGATAATGATAAACATTATTGTTAGTGGTTTGTTATAACCAGGAAAGAAAACAACTGTTTTCCAAAGAACAACCTTATCGCATTTCGACCATTGCATGTTAGTAAACAATTACCATTGTTATGTTGCCAGTGACATTAAGTAGGGTAGGATATAGTAATATATTTGTACACTGTACCTTTTTCACCATGGAGAAAAGATCGGCAAGGAAATATGCTATGCCCTACTACTAAATTTAAGCTGCAAGTTGTAGATAAAGCTGAGAAACAGTGTTTCAGGCTGCATAATAACTAAATTATCGTGCAACGGCAACATGGATTAACTCCTGTAAACTTCGATATACCATCAGACTCGACCGTAAATTGAATTGGAGAGAAAGTATTTTAATAAAACTACTGAGCATGAAAGAACACATTTTACTGTTGTTTTCATGCCGATAAAAGATAAATACATAAAGCTCATATGATTAAATAAAGAGAAAATTTCAAACTGAATCTTGATTTTTAAAAAAATTAAAAAATATATAATATTACCCCGGACACTATCTACTAAAAAAAGTTAGTTCACAGCAAAACCTATTTGTTATATTTTGACTTAAAATACTTAAAAAACACTTGTATAAGAAAATACTATACCCCTTTTATGCCTTTGATATAGAGGATCAAGAGATTCATTTACCCACTATCGAGAAGCAAGAAAATTGCTCTGAATTGAGTTAAATACAGTTAAATAAACTTACCTCGTAATTGTCCTCAGTTGATTTCCAAGCCAAAACATTGATCACTATGTCTGAATTTGATAATACAATAATATGAGAATACATACAGTATATTGGATACAGTGAAGTAAAGCATAACTTTTTAAAAGAGCCATGGTGTTTGATAATATGATACTAATGGTGAATATTACATATTTGGCGCTAGATCCTGGAGGCAAAAACCCCAAATTGATATTATCATTTTGCACCAACATATCCAGAAGTGGGATATACCCACGGTATCTCGGTGTGCTACTGTATTTGTGTAGGAACAAGTGACAAATTTAAAAAGTATTTTGTATTTTTCCTAACATACAAACCTGAATCTTGACATAAACTACCCACCTCTAGCCACCCCTCATTCTGTTACCTGGCTATAAGGCAAGTGGTTTACACGATTCAGTGAAGGGAGGTGGTGAGGGTACCCCTCGCCCTTTCCCACTAGTATTGTAACTACCAAACAACAGGAAAAATACAAATTACTTTTAAAAATTTGCCATTTCATTCAGCTTTAGAAAATTTCATAACATCCCCTGACTCTAACAGAATCCTGTATCTAATGATTAACCCTCTTTACGCCGACTGGAGGACGTATTTTACATCTACATTTTTTGTCTCCCGTGTGCCGACTGGACGTATTTTACGTTGACTTACAAAAGTTTTTTTTAAAATTCGCGGAAAAATACTTATAGGCCTACCAGCCTAAAACTTTTTAATCAGCGCCTTGGGGGATGCTGGGAGTTTCACGGATCAAGGTGTTGTTTTGTTTACAATCGTTACGCAGGCGCGAAAGCGCGAATTTTTCTTTCTTGCCGCACTAATAGTATCTGAGACACATCTCGGAAATTATTTCGTCACTTTGACATAATTTTTGTACCATTGTAAATTAGCCGTTACATGAAGTATTATATAGAAAATGTGCGCATTTTTATGTAGAATACAACAATAAAATACTCCTGATTGTAGCTTTTATCAGTTTTGTTTTGAGATATTTTCAATATAAATAACGATAATTGCCAAAAATTTCAACCTTCGGTCAACTTTGACTCTACCGAATGGTCGAAAAACGCAATTGTAAGCTAAAACTCTTATATTTTAGTAATATTCAATCATTCACCTTAATTTTGCAACTAATTGGAAGTCTCTAAGCACAATTTATTTTCGATTTATGGTGAAAATTTATGAAAAAACTTTTTCCTTACATCCGCGTGGTAACTCTTCCAAAAGAAAAAATCATACATGCGATTGTGGTACTGTTTGCACCATTTTAAAATTAGTCGTTTATATAAAGTTTTATATATGGAAATGTGCGCAATTTCATGCCACAATATACAACTAAAAACAACCCATGGTTGTAGCTTTTATCAGTTTTGAAGATATTTCATATAAATAACGATAATTGCCAAAATTTCAACCTTTTCGGTCAACTTTGACTCTACCGAAATGGTCAAAAAAACGCAATTATAAGCTAAAAGCTTATATTCTAGTAATATTCAAGCATTTACCTTCATTTTGCACAAATTGAAAGTCTCTAGCACAATATTTCGATTTATGGTGAATTTATGAAAAAAATAACATTTTCTTTACGTCCGCAGCGGTAACTCTTCCGAAAAAATCATACGTGGCGATTGTGGTAATGTTTGCACCATTTAAATTAGCCGTTACATAAATTTTTATATATGGAAAATGTGCGCAATTTCATGTAGAATACAACAAAAAATAATTGAAGGTTGTAGCTTTTCTCATTTTTGAAATATTTGCATATAAATCACGATAAATAGAAAAAAAACCACGTTCGGTCAACTTTGACTCTACCGAAATGGTAAAAAAACGCAATTGTAAGCTAAAACTCTTACAGTGTAGTAATATTCAGTCATTTATCTTCATCTTGAAACAAATTTGAAGTCTCTAGCAAAAATATTTAGATTTATGGTGAATTAAAAAAAAATCTTTCCTTCTTCCTCCGTGCTCGGATTCTCCGCCACAAATCTCCGAAATGCGACGTACCATTCTTGTGGAATATTTGCTCCGTTTCATATTATTAGGCATTTCATAGAGTTTTATATATGAAAAATGTGCACAATTTCATGTAAAATAAAACAAAAAATATTTGAGGGTTGTAGCTTTTCTTATCCGAAATAATTGCATATAAAAAATATATATATAAAAAAAAATTCGACATTCGGTTCAACTTTAACTCGTCAGATATGGTCGAAAAATGCAATTGTAAGCTAATACTCTTACAGTATAGTAAACTAATTCAATCATTTGTCTTCATTGTTGAAAGAAATTGGAAGTCTCTAGGGACAATATTTAGATTTATGGTGAATTTTTGAAAAAAAAAGAAAAAAAAAAAAATATTTGTTTACGTGCCGCGCGTTATTAATTCATGCATTATTTTGTGATAATATTTTCTCTGTGTTGCTTTTATCGTTTTACAATGTGTTATATACCAAAATGATCGCAATTTAGTGTAAATTACAACGAAATAAAAAGTATCTTGTTTACCTTTAACCGCGCTTTGCGCACAGCGCGATTTGAATACATTTATATATGGAAATTTTGTTTTTGCGCTATCATATATCGCATTATTTTATATATGATAATGATAATTTTTTTCATTTCTGATGGTTGCATACTAAACTTCAGCCAATACACAAAAAAAGGAGCCAAAAAATGAACTCTTAATCTTAAAAACTAAGCGCGCTGTGATTTTTTGAAAAAAATATTTGTTCCACTTCCGCGCTCACTCTGAAACAACACCGGCACACGGGAGACAATTTTTTTTTTACCGCTTCGGCGTAAGAGGGTTAAGTATGTGTATTTGAATACAGTACAAGGCGCTTAGTTTTAATTATCTAACAGAATATGGCAATGCCAGTTAGTCAGCTGTAGGGAACTTTCCCCCATCATTTTATGGTTTATAAAAACTTTGCAGAGGTTGAATTTTCATGGTCTACCAATTGTATTGACATTTGGCTTACATACCTATAAACTTAGTGCAGATGGGTCGGTGCAAAACTTGTCTGATCTTGGAGAAGAAATTTTACTGTCTCCCCACCCCCCCATGTTTGGTTTTGGCAGATGTATTTACTACTGATGGTACTTATTCCCTTAGAGTCTTCTGTATGTAGAGCATTTACATTTAAGAGAAGCATGTCAATGTTGTTGTTGACCTTAAAAAGGCATATGGTACTAACTTGGAGACATGGTATTCTTTTTATGATTATAACTTTAGATCCGTGCCTTGATATTCTCTCTTATGCTCTTTGTACAAAGAACTTACCTTATCATTTGCCAGAGTAATAAATAAGAGAGATGACTAGATTAATATCAGCTTGAATTACAGTCAATACTGCACAGAAGATGGGAGACAAACCCTCGCTAGTTATGTACAGGGTTACGGGGCCTACAACACTCGTCTGGCAGAAGAAAGAGGACACCAAAAATGCAAAAATAATAAATATTTGAAGGTTTTTTTTTATGAAAAAATGCGATAAAAATGCAGTTTACTTAGTTTTTAATGCACCCAAAGCATAAAAGTAAGGTTTTCTTAGGAATTTTGACAATGTTTCGGCTTACGACGCGTCTCGAACGGAACCCCCGCTCGTAACTTAGGGACTGCCTGTACTTACTTTGTTTTATTCATGTATACATATATTCATAATTTGTGTATATATAGTTACTATTACAGTTGAAAATTCCTGCAGCGGCCATTAAAGATCAAAGGTGCCGAGGCTGTATGGTTGGACGACCCATGACGCATGCAAATAGATACCTTCTCAAATCCTACTGACTATTTGGGATTGAGCCATCAGTGGCCAATAAAGATCAAAGGTGCCGTGGCCGTATGGTCGGAAGGCCATGATGTATGCAAATAGATACCTTCTCACATCCCACTGACTATTCGAGATCGAGCCATCAGTGACCTTCAAAGATCAAAGATGCCGCAGCCGTATGGTCGGACGGCCATGAGGCCCTTGACGTTTGTCAGAGGGTAGAAGTGAGTTAACATCTCCTTGTGGCTGAACACAGCACATTAAAACTGGAGGGAAGAGAAAACCAAGAGTTTCTGGTTTTTATGGAGGAGGTGATTGATTTGATTAGTCAATTCAATAACCTGTCGGGGAGCACGGAGACACCTGCCAGCATGCTTCCCCCGGGGATTGACATGGTGTTTGGTTTGAAAAAGGATACGAAAGTGTATGAATTACCTTGTTCTAGTCATGTAGAGTCCATTTTACAACACGTAAAATGCATGGATTAATGGAAGGATATGGATACCTCTTAGTAATCGTATGCAGCCTGAATGGTGGGAAGTAGCATACTTTGGGTTGACTCCAGAAAACTTCAAACCTTTACAGGTAAGGAGAATTCCCATGTTTTATATACTTGTTGGAATAAGCTGGTTTCTTCCTATAAGAATATTGACCAAAAGCTTCGACTCTTACACAAGTAGTTAAAGTTAATCGAAAGCTTGGTTCCTTCGAAAGTACTGTAGAACCATTCTTCTTAATGAAATCGAATGGGAACTTAAGTCGAAAGAAAGAGGTGAATGGTCTTTCTTTCTTCATTTAAGGTAGCCAAGCCTAAGTAGGGGGCACTTGTTTAAAAAACCTAAGATGCTATAGCCAGGATAATTTGGGTCATACCTTTTAGCCTAACAAAGTGGTTATATTCGTAGCCTATTGCAGCTAGGTCGAGTTTACTGCCACTATCTTGGTTTCTCTGAGTAGTAGTTCTTAGCTTAGACTGTCCAAACTAACTGGTTTGGGTAATGTGCTGGCTTGGACCAACTAATGGTTGCAGTTTGGCTTTCGAACTTGCATTTACTATCTTAGATCAGTCTGAGTGGTACAATTCCTTAGCTTAGCCAGGGCCCCACTTAGCCTAACTCATAGGTTAGGTGGTTCTGACATACATGTCAACTTAGCCTAACTACTATCTTAGTTGGGCGATTAGTAAGGTTATAAGTATAGCCGAGTATAGACTAGTGCCTAGGCTACTCATTCGAAACACTTTTACCACCTCACCCTAGAAGGCTGTGGTTGTAGCCTAGCATGGATGGCCCAAACTTTCTTGAACGGCTTTACCCTAACCTAAGTCATTTAGCTTCTAGATTAAGCTAGTCTATACTAGCCTAGCCTAGTTAAGTGTACATCTCGAATGGACCCTAAGTGATGGAAGAGTTAGCCTAGCCTAATTGGAAGTGTTAACATAGCCTAACCTAACCAAACCAGGGTCCTAGCCTAATTGGAAGAGTTAACATAGCCTAACCTAACCAAACCAGGGTCAACCTGGTCTTCCCAACTTAAAATAAGTTAGTCAATTCTTAATTGACTATACCTACTTAGACTAGTCCAAGTGGTGGTTGGCTAGGTTAACCTGGAATCTGCAAATGGGTCTCTTCCATACTGGTTTAGTTTCTATATTGAAGTCATGAACCTAACATAGAGGGTTCGAGCTTCAGTTGGCTAGAGCAAGGCATTAGTACCTCATCATATCTGGAAGGGGAAAGTGGGGGGGTTTCCCATTCTTCAAGAATGAGGTAGGGTGAAGTGATGTTGGGTACAATTCTGGGCTAGGTTACTCGAGAATAGCACCATGATGGTTTCTGGCAATATAGGATTTCCCTTTGGAGGGTAGCACATTGAACATATGCCCATATATTGTAACAGGTCACCGCATAAGGTGTTTCGTGGTTGGGATCTTAGTTTTTACAAAAACACTGAGCTGTTTAATAGCTCCTAGGCTCAGGGCTGGCCTAAAGGATTGGATATTTTTTACGTGGCTAGGAACCAATTGGTCACCTAGCAACGGGACCTGCAGCTTATTGTGGGATGAGAACCGCACTATATCGATAAATTATTTTCTATTGCCAGAAATAAGTTCTTTGATTCCGCAATGGCTGAGATGGGAGTAGGACCTCGGACCATGGTTTGGCAGATTGAGTGCACAAACCACTCGTCCAGAGAGAACTCATATAATGGAAAAACCATGTAATAACTGTCTCGGGTTTCACCCTTCGAGGAGTCTGAGGGTTCCATTTGCGATACTGGGAATAACCTGCAGGTTACGCAAACTCTAGGTTCTACCTGTTCCGCCATGTTCTGGACGGAAGGATGGGTTCCAGTAATTAAGGAGGACCCAGGATGAGTGACTGATAAAGTTATCGTAGCACAATCATTGCTACCAGGTTCGTGTGGGGAAGAGGCACCACCGATAGTAGATTTAATATCTCAAGGTTCTGGAGGTTGACCAGTATCCCCTTTTGTAATAACAATAGTTCTCAGTTTTGTGTGTAGAGTGTCATCTCGAACGTAACACGACTCCAAAGGTCGTTAGCTCACATATACAGAATGACTCTTTGGCTGTGACTGCCTGTTTAGTGAACGTTTCTGTCCATTAAAGGCATTCGGTCAGTAGACGATCTGTTGGAGAGGTTGTCAGAACAGAGGGAAGAATCTCTGTATTTACATGTTTACATGCATGGTGATATACTTTGGACTGGTGATTGGGCATGTGAATATCGCTTCACACTGACTAATCTTCAGATGAATCAGAGCAGTGAACTGGATGGGACACTAAGAACTCCGATCTGATAAGTTGGAAAACATACTCTGTTATCAGAGTACCCTTGAACGACTACCACCAGGGGACAATACATTCAGTCACGTTACAGGAAACTGGGGAGGGGGGGATGGGGAGGTCTTCCTCTGACCTTGGTAGAGGGGTGGGGAGTACTCAATAACCAGGGTTTTGATGTAGACTCAAAAGTAGTCTGGAACATCAGTTCTAATTGGCCTCGGAATCCGGGATAATAAGTCAATGCAGCAGAGGTCATGATGACAGATACATTTCTTAGTCATGCTCAATACGGTGTGAGTATGTGTGAGGGACTTCAGCAGGGCCGGCTTTGACTTGTCAAAGTACTCCGTGGTTATAGAAAGAACACTAGTCACCTAGAACATTGAGGTGGTAGATGTAAAGGACAGGCCAAACAGAGGCGATCGGTCAGCCTACTCCTTGTTTGTCAAGTTGTACCAATGAGGTTATACAGAAGAGAAGGTCATCAGAGGAATATGGGCCTTCTGGCTTTTAAGAACATATCTGTTAAAATGATCGTGACGGTTGGTCTGTGACTGTATCGAAGCTCAAAATTGAGCAATTTTAAGGAGGTGTCTGTCTGTTCAGTGAAATTTGGAGATGGGTTTTTTCTTTGTTATGAAAACCACTTTCAATTTCCTGTAATATATATATACGTATATGGTTGCCCAGAGGTCCTTGGACTCAATTTCCTTGGGTCCTTTGGTGGCTGCTCAACAGGTGTAACTCATCCAGTACCCCTGGCAGGTCAGTTGGTATCTTGTCTAAGATGATGGCATGGATGTGAAATGGAGGAGTTAACTGGCCTCTTTCCTTTTCAGATTTATGACTCCTTCTTTACTTAAGAAGCTGGAACGGACAAGGTACAGGTGAGTGAAGTGGCCATACTGTTAGGGTTTGTATCAGTAAGATACCTATCAGTAGCAGGACATTCCTCTCTTTAGCAAGGGGGAGAGGAATAATGATAAACCTACATGAGTGAATGAATTGGTTTGTTAGGGGAACAGATCTTCTTATCTTCCTCGGACGCAATGAACTATGACATTGTGGTAAAAACCCAGAAGTCTTACTCTATGATATTCATATATGTCTCAGATTCGGAAAATACCGGTCAGTTGTTTCGTAGAATTCTGGTATTCAGAAAAAAAACTGATCAAAGGTGCAAACTCCCAGTTGGTTAATAGTACTTACTCCCACAAAAGTAAGTGGGTCTATCCTAATGTTAAGACCGAAGGTTTGTTTCGTATATGAACAAATGGACAAATTTGTAACTAATTTGTATTTTTCATAACTTACAAAACCTGATGGATCGGTTAACATACAAAGGCCCACCTCTAACCACCCCTCATCAACTAACCAAAAACCTGGGTTGGAAGAATAACTAACGGGATTACGAGTTAATGAGGGGTATGTGTGTGGCTCCACATGCCTCGTGACCAAGCACAGATACCAATAGTCCCATGCGTACACAATTATTTTAAACTTTACCGGTTTCCAGCTGGCGCTGAGTATTTATCCTAATGTTAAGACCTCAGGTTTGTAATAGTTACTATTAGAGTTGAAAATTGCTGTTGTCCATATACGTAGATTATTTGTACATACTAGCAGTCTGTGTATGTTTATGGAAGAGGGAATAGGACATTTTTGTATTATGAAATATTTTATTATTACAGGAGTCTCAACTTGGCTCGCTCCATGAGATTGGCACAGCTGCATTGGTTGTGCAGGTGACTGGTACCAATTGGCCACGTCCATCGTACACGCTTCTGGTTATGGAGTATGTAGATTTAAATTGTTATCCATCATCCAAGAACATTCCTTTACCCTGTGGGTTGGGGCAGTTATGCAGATTGATTATAACAAAAGTTTAGCGAATGATGGTGGTAAGTTTGTTGTTAAGATTTTATAAAATAATAGAAATACCTTTAGAAGTTCCTTGAATATAATTTTTTTTAAACAAAATTTAAAATTTGGGATGAATTTCACCTAGGGCTGTTAGGTGTGATTGGCATTCAAAATGAACAAAAGAATAATGCTTGGCTGATGTGGAATGTTTACATTAACGTTACAGTGTAACCTCTGTTTTCGTACATAATCCGTTCCAGAACCTCCCACGAAACCACCGAAACAATAATTCCCATAAGAATAATGTAAATACAATTGAGGCGCCCAGCGGAGCAAGGGCGCAAGCATCGTTTTCTACAAACTGAGAAAAATGCATTTAAAGTTTTCAAACATCAAAATCTTTAAAACCAACCATACAATTTTAATCTAGTCTTGACCATTTTAAAGGGCATTTATCTGGGTATCTTATATCCAAAAATAATGCCATTATTATGTTATACTTAAGCTATAGTATAAAATGTAACGTTAAGTAGTGTGCCGGCTTGTTATTTCACCTGATCATAATGATTTTTGCCGTTGAATATCCTTATTTTGGACATTTATTAATTATTAACATCACAGCATATAAGGATAAATGTTATGTAAAAAAAAGTCATGTTAAACACCAAAAAACATAAAAACGTTCAATATAAAAATAAAAGTTTGTTATAATCAAACATCAATATTGATCAAACCAACCATATGTTTTCATCATTTTAAAGAATATTTATCCCATACCATATTTCCAACATTATGGCATTATTATATGATCTTAAGCTATAGCATAAAATGTAAGGTAAAAGTACAGTGCGCAGGCTTGCTATTTTTCTTGATTATTTCGATAGTTGCGGTTTAATTTAATTCTTTGACCATATCTTAGTTATTGACACTACAGCACAGTTCTCAAAAAAAAAGCAGTGTCTTTGTCTGCTTGTCAACATGATTATCCTCGATGTCATGGTTAATGCAACTCATTATCTCAATAAGTTGTGCATCTGCTTGGGTGTCGGCAATGTTTGTTACAGATCGAAACAACATCCTTAAGATCATCACTGTC
>NC_061101.1:33419320-33429320 GCF_015104395.2 Macrobrachium nipponense
ACGAGCACCCAGAGAGGTAAACCAATAAATTCTCAGATATCTTTGGTTCAAGGGTTAATAGTCCATTGTCTTAGCATAAGCCTACTATTCGGAAATGGATTAAGGTGGCAAACTCCCAGTCAGTTATAGAGACTTACCTCCCACCAATAAGTAAGTCTATCCTATTGTTAAGACCAAATGTTTGTTCCGTATATGAACAAATGACAAATTTTTAACCAATTTGTATTTTTCATAACTAACAAACCTGAGGTCTTAACAGATAAAGGCCCACCTCTAACCACCCCTCTAGCAGTCTAAACTGGGTTGGAAGAGTAACTGTCGGGTCACGGGACGCCAAGAGCATTCGGGGTACTACATAACCCGTGACCTGGTATAGATGCCAATAGTCCCTGATCCACAAGTTTATTTTTAATCTACGGTTTCCAGCTTGGCACTAGTATTATCCTAATGTTAAGACCCCAGGTTTGTTAGTTATGAAAAATACAAATTGGTTAAAAATTTGTCATATTTTGCTTACTGTATCCATTTACAGTATCATTACCTGTTTTATCATGTTGTTGTTATTGCAATCATATGCTATTTCCATTCAGTATCATTTAGTCTCAAAATCTCATCTGATTGAGTACTACCAACATCATCATTGCCATAAGTTGGAAAATGAAACATATGGAGATGCATTATAAGTACATACAGGTACTGCTGAGATCATTTCCAATATTTGGTAGATGAACTATAATTAGGAGATATGTATGTACATTTTTAGAGTAAATTAGTAAAGTAGGGTTTTAAATATGCTAAGTAAAGGATAGATTTTACCAGTTTAAGACATCACTGTTACTTGCTCCAAAAAGCATTGCAACTGTTATTCACACGGTGGCCAGGGCTGTAACCTGTAGCTTTAATTTAGTGGTATTGTTTTTTAATGCTTTTTTCATTGTGTAACTGGCTCTCTACCTTTCACAAGAAATGTAGGTTATTAGAATTTTGTAAAGGGATTGTAAAACCTATTCTTTGTATTCTTTTTATACCAAATAGAAAGAAGAAATGGGAAGGGAATATTCCATGCTTTTTTGTCAAAATTGATTTAAATTTTTCATATGGTCTGCTCTGGAAATATTTAAGCATATTCGTTTATAGTATTATATATACATACACAGTGGGCCCCCCATATTCGCGGACTCACACATTCGCGGATTTCTATCGGGAACGTTCCCCGCATTATTCGCGGAAAAATTCGCGCATTCACAGGATTTTTCTATGAGAAATATCCACAAATTCGTGGTTTTTTAATTTTTTATCAATTTCATCATAAAATGCACTTTTTTGTGGTAAAACTATTAAAAAACCAAGTATGAAAATTTTTAGTGGTTTTCTTGAGTTTTAACTAACAAAATAGGCTGTTTTTAGCATTTTTATAGGGGTTCCAAACATTCGCGGGTTCTAACTATTCACGGGGGGGGTCTGGTACGTATCCCCGCAAATACGGGAGGACCACTATATATATAATATATATATAATATATATATATATATACTATATATATATATATATATATATATATATATATATATATATATATATATATAAAATATATATATATATATATATATATATATATATATATATATATATATATATATAGATTATATAATATATATATATACATATATACATTACAGGTGGGCCTCGGTTAGCGGCAGGGGTTCTGTTTCTGGCCGCCGACGCTAAGTGAGTTTTGACGTTAAGCGATTTTAAAGCCTATGGCCACCGCACACCTTCTTTCGGAAACTCTAGACAGTCAAAAGGCGCCGTAATCCCATAATGGTGCAATAAGTAAAATTATATTTATGCAGTATAGTACTATAGAATTCACTGTACAGTACATTATAGCATTGTAAATACTGTAAAGTGAAAAAAGTCTAACTTTAATCCTTTGGGTGTCTAGAGTATGTAAAGATATAATAAAGTTTATACAGTGTACAGGTAGCTGTAGTGTTCAAGTTACGATAGTCCGATTTTATGAGAGATCAAATTACAATGGTCTAACTTTATCCATCTTCTAGGTACATAAGTCAATAACAGCAAAAGAGAATGATGAAGTATGGTTTTAAACGTTATACTCATTGCGTGAACGTGTACAGCCATGAACAACCGAAGAGAAACGACTTATTTTTTTTCTAGTACAACCAAACTGGGATAACATCCGTTTAGCTGTATTTCAACTCATCATACTACAGTACGTACACTATTGCCGTAGTTGTTATAAATGGCGTTATGTATAGAATAGAACTGAGATATCTTAATGTAATAACTTTATTCGCTATATATCAAAGATCAATATAGTTCAAAGATCAATCGGGAAATATACTGTTAAATTTAAACCTAGTTATAACTGAAGCTGAGAAAACTGTTCAAGCTGCTAATGACTATTATCGTGCATCGGGAACAAGGATAAAAACTGCAGTAAACTTATGCCATCAACACAACCATAGATAAAAATTGGGATAAAATCATTTTAATCAAACTACTGTACTTGAAAGAATACATTTTACTGTTGGTTTCATGCTGATATAAGATATAAAACGTAAAGTTTGTATTACGATGATATAAAGGATTACTGTGAACGGAATCACGTAATTTTTTATGCAATAAACATGCTGCCAACGTAATCTGTTAACGAAAAAAAAAAATAGTAGTTCACATTCACAATGAGACATTCAATACGTAAATATTTCCACTTAAAAACACATTATATAAGGAAAAATAACTTTGTCTCATATAAGTCAAGTATCTAGATATTTGTTTATGCTAACTAGATGGAAGAGAATTCGCTCAGAATTGCGTTATGGTGAAACAAACTCGTAGTCATCAGCTTGATTTCAAACCACAACATTGGCCGAATCCTCCGCGGAATACTGGCTTAAATTTGCCGTAGTATTTTATAATACAATAATATGAGAATCATACAATATATTTGGTGGATCACGTGAAATAATGTATAACTTTTTTAAAGGATTTATGGAAAAGATGCATAATTAATAAAAATAACACCATGCGTTTTTCGGAATAGTGGCGGACAAGAACAAACATTAAAAAACATCCCTGACAATGTGGAGCGTTGTTACAAAGGCTGCCTTAATTTGTATCTTATTTATGTACAAAAATGAAAATTCTTTGCATATGTCAATATATTTTCATACACATTTTAAACATAAAAGCATAAACATTTAAAAAATCGACACATCGATCACTAAATTTACACTCTTTTTAACTCTATATTTGGAAAAAGCGGCAGACGGCGGCTTACAAGAACGAACATGAAAAAACATTTTGTCGATAACTTGAAGGGCAGTTTCAAAAGCTGCCTTTTTGTGATATTTCTGCACAGAAATAAAAAATACCCTATTCGTAATACATTTTCATACACATTTTAAGCATAAAAGCATAAACATTTGTAAAATCAACACATCAATCGCTAATTTGCACTTTTTGTAAATCAATATTTTCGGAAGAGCGGCAGGCGGCGGCTCACAAGAAAGAACATGAAAAACATTGTATTTGATAACGTGAAGGGCATTTTCAAAAGCTGCCTTTGTATCATATTTCTGTGCAGAAACAAAAATACCTTCCACGTAATACATTTTCATACATATTTTAAACAAAAGCATGAACATTTATAAATCGACACATCCATAGCTAAATTTGCACTTATGTAACTCTATATTTTGGCATAGAACAGCGTCAGAGGCATATATTTTACCCCTAATACCCTACGTAATAAACTCTCCATAAAATTTGTTAAAAATAAAATAACTTGCATAACCTTTATGGTCTGAACGGCATTTCTACAAATGTATGAACTCGTTAGACAACGGCGCTAGTGGCGCTGTTAACTGAAAATTGTGCCATAAAAATGCCTTTAAAATGCCATTATTTTTTCATGAATATTTTGTACGACAGCCGTTAAAACCGATTTGCCGTTGAGCTACCCCTTGTGCTCTATGTATTCTATTGGTAAAAGGATGCTGTAAATTGAAAAAACTTACTCATGCAATACAATTTAATAAAAAAAAATATTAGGTAAAGATAGAATAAAGATAGAAATGAATGGTTATTATACTGGTTTGGTAGTTTCAGTAGTTGAAGAGAGATAATGAAAATTTGATTACTGTACATACTGTGTGCTAGGTGAAAGTGGTTGCTTGGTGATCGTTCGTTACTCGTAAATATATATATATGTATATATATATGATTTCTGGGCTCAGCTCGTGTCGCTGCGCGAAATATCTTTTAATCTATTATTTCTAGGGTAAATGTACTAACACATACCAGAGAATAAATAAATAAAGAAAAAGGTCAGTACAACTGACTTGCTCACCCTCCAACCCCAGAGGGTGTCGGTATGAACACTATGGCGAGTGAGACCACTACCACGAGCCGATTGCCAATAGAAATCTCCCACTTCAAAATCCCCACAGAGGAGAGCCGACCCACAGGTGGGCAGCAACTACTACTACTCCATCCCATGCTGCCCGACTGCTGCGCGCCTGGTGGCCATCCTTTTCAGTTAGCGCACACTGTATACACGTGCCCTTTTTTACTCTGTGGTATTTGTGCCCTTAACTTTGGATTTATTTATCATGGAGTGTGCAGGCCATCGCAGCAGCTAAGTTAAGTACTCAATGTTTATTGCTATTTGGTTTTTCCGTCCCCTGAGCCCGTATTTGCCGTTTTTTAGGTATAAATACGAACTCTAGGTCGGAAGCATGGCAGCATGGTTCTGCCTCGTGGTTCGGGTTCGTTCTGGTCTCCCATACCTAGAACATTCCCTTTCTTTAGTACGCTCTAATTTTAATCATAACCGATTTGTTTTAGGGTACAGTCTACACGGTTTATGTCATGCATGCATGTCTTTGTTTTACCTTATGTAGGCTCCTTCTATCCAGACCCTAGACCACGGCTCTTAGTATCGGCCCCGGCTAGCTTGAGTGGTAGATTTCCTTCCTCGGGTTAGTCGTACACTCCTGGATTTTTTCTCCTACTATTTTGTTTCTTTCTTTCATGATTTATTTATTTTATATTATATTGTGTTTATGTTGGTGTAGGCGTCCTGGCTTCACTTAGCCTAGGTTTTTATGGCCCATAGGGCCCATATGCTACCGCTCTTCAGTTCGGTTGCTTCCGATAGCATCTCTCTGATCAGCCGTTGTGTTTTCTAGGCCTTATTGTTTCATTGTTTTGTTGTTACCGCCCCGTGGTCACTACGTGATCACGGAAGCAGCCAGACGCCTGTCCAGTCATCTTCCCCCCTCCCGCTCTTCCATAGAGTCTGGGGGTGGGTTGGTCTGCCCACGCTCGCTCCGCATACCCGAGCCTGCCTCCCTCTCCCCAGGCGGAGGGAGTAGAGGGACGGGACAGACCCAGACTGGACTCGACCTCTCCAGCTTCTCGGTCCGGCCGGATGTAAGGGTGGGGGACTGGCCTTTCCCCCCACCCCCCCTCCGTCGCTATTTCCGTTCGCTCCGTTGCTAGCGCGAGTCTGTGTGTCCTCTCGCCCTTTCCCACTTACTGGGGCTCCTTTGCTACCGGAGCCCCGGCATCCAGCGGAAAGGTGCTAGTCCCACCCGCAGGTGGGACTGAGGCATACAGTTGGTCTCTACTAACCCCTCCGTCGCGCTGAGTCGCGACACCCTCCGCCACGCACGGGACTTAGTCCGGTACGTTTGAATTTTATAGGTTTAAGATCTGTTATGTTAAACTAGTAAGTTTATCTTAAGCTACCTTAAACCATCCCCCCTCCCTTATCTGCCTCACCGGATCTCTCTGGGGTTATAGCCTATTCAGGCGTTAAGGGAGGGGTTATGCCCAAAATTTTTCCGAGCTCCGGCATGCAACGGAGTTCTTTCTGTCCTTTAGCCTGTAAGTGATAGCCTTTAAGATACTCATGTGCTTTTCACTTACAGACCACCAACTGTGAGCATCCGGGATGCGCCGCCACACTTCAAGATCCCTGTGGACATGAAGTTTGCCGTCCCCATGCTCCATGCGCGACTCCGCACGGGGACCTCCAGGTCTGGTATCACGAGACATGCACCATCTGTTATGATCTGGTGAGCCAGCTTTTAGACGGGGTAAGTATTCCAACTCCGTTAGCAGTCCCCAATTTGTTATAGTTCTTAAGTTTTTCTAAATTCAATCTTTCTTAAACTTAAGATAAAAATTCAAGGGGTTTTTTGCATCCCTATAATTTTAAGTTAAGCTTTTAATTTAGTTTTAGTTTAAGTTTAATCTAAAATCTAATAAATACCCTCTCTTCCAGGCTCCGGCTGTGAAGGATACCGCACTGGCAACCCTGCGGGCCTGGGTCGGCGGTTTTGGGTTTTGGGAAGAACGCCGCCAAGGGTATGCCCTACATTCTTGAGAAGAGGTTGGCGGTACTGATCTTTCCCCGGAGGCCAAGTCAACGGGCTACGTCGAACCCAGCAGAGGCGGCCCGACTATCGCTTTCATTCAAAAACAACGCTCGCTGCCCTCGTTGACGGATCCAGGCCAGGACATCTCCTCGAAGTCGCGACATTGGATCTTAATATTGAACCCATGGTAGGTGTAGACGACCTGTTGGTCGAGGTAGGTACGTTGGACGCCCAAGGGATGCCCTTGGGTGCCACTGGATCTTCTACCTGCACTCTCCATCCTTCCAAGGCTTTACAGGTACAGAATTGTATACTTCTCCTGATGCTTCCATTAGACCCAAGGTCAAGGTCAAGCAGTAAAAACCTTGACTAAAGACGTCGTCGTCGTCTAAAAAAAGACGGCGTCGGCGTCATCTTCATCTCGTAAGTCTCCGGCTAGAAATCCCGGAGCAGAGAGGTCTAAAGCTTCTGGGTCCGGCTCTAAATCCTCTAGGAGTAGATCCTCCAGGGAGAGATCACACATCCAGCGGAGTCAACAGTTCACTACCTTTGGTTCCGGTTCAGAGCCACCCGTCCACCTCGCAGCAGCTCCGGCTTTGGATTCAATGCTGGTCTATTGCAACAAGTGGGCGATCTGGTTGGTTCTCTGAAAACCAGTATGGAACAGATGATCTCCCGGTTGTCTGATAGGATCAACTCTCAGAACAACATTATAGCCGGACTGAGCCAAGCTCCACTAGCTCTCACCCTTTCAGCACAGGGGGAGCGCATTACCTCCGTATGACTCTCTACTCCGTTCTCTATGAACAATCCTTGGAGGAGTAGCGTCATACGCCCCCCTTCCAAGACGGGCTTATCTCTATCCCGTAATGTGGAACTCGGAGGATTGAAGACTTTCGATTCTAACCCGGAAGACCTTCAGCCTCCGTTCATCGGCTACGCCAGGCTCACCGCCTCGGCCATGACTCGAGACGATAAAGGTACCGTAAGGTACCGAGAAGACAGTCCTCTATTTCACGAGGACCAGGCTCAGAGAGAATGGCTCAGGTGTCTAGAGGAACATGGACTGTTCCAACACAAAGATACAACCATTTAAGAGTCCTTTTACGATCTTTACAATGGAAGAGAGTACCCCGCTCCCTTTCTTGACAAAGATCGCTACAACCACATTCCAGCAGCCCAGAAGGGGGATTCGATGCCTCAGCTGAAAGAAGCGGACCTACGTCTCCTTTACTTCCCTCAGCCGGTGAGTTGTGGGAAGATTTGCCCAACACGTTTTCGGCGGGCAAACTCAAACCAGACTGTGCTATGGAGCAGTTTTGGTGAGAAGATGCCTAGGCTTCCAGATAGCCTCATTCAGGCAGAATTTGATGCCAAATCTAGGTTAGCCAGGTCTATCAATACCATGGCCATGACTGAGGTGGCTACCATTTCCTATGGTTCTGAGCCACTTTTTAAGCTTCTCACCAAGTCTCTGACTCAAACGGTGCAGTCTGATATGTTTGAGTTCGCCACGGCTAGAACGAACTGTAAAAAACATGTCCTCCAAGAAGCAACAATTCGGCATGAACCGAATAAGTTGCTTGCATCGAACATCTGGGGAGCAGACCTCTTCCCAGAGGCGATGGTGAAGGAGGTCCAGAGCAGAGGCTACGAGACTAAACCAAAGCCTTAAAACGATCGTTGGGGTCTTACGGCCAGAGACGCCAAGATCAAGTGGTCAAGGGTAAGGCTCAAAACAAAGGAAACCCAGACGTTTCCAGCCTTACCAGAAGAAACAGCCACGCTTTTACTCAGCAGGTTCCAGCTGTCCGTTGGTGCAAGCAGCCCAACCTTCTACCTCCAAGGCTCAGTCGCAGCCAATTTTTTTTCATGTTTCCATTTCCCCCCAGCCTCAACCCTCCACCTCTTACGCTCTCTCTCCAGCCTTCAATCAAGTCTTCGAGGGTCAGGCTTCCCAGAAGTATGACCGCTCGGGTAAGGGAGGCAGAGGTAAGCGATCCTTTCGTGGGAGAGGATCGGGAGGGTCCCTTTAATAGAGGAAAGCATTTCAGGGGAGGCCGAGGAGGCTACCAACATCAATGATGACTTTCAGGTAGGAGGGAGGCTGTTTTCACTTCCGCCACCGGTGGAATTTCAGCAAGTGGCGCAGAGCATTGTGTCAAAAGGCCTGGGTTGGAGTGGGTAGCGGACCCGCCCCCATCCAGACCTTTCCGCCAACTTCCATCCAAAGAATTGACGGAGTATGCGGAGGACCTCCTTCTAGAAAGGAGCTATAGCGAGAGTCAACAGATTAAAATTTCAAGGACGCTTGTTTCAGCGTTCCAAAGAAAGGCTCACAGAAAAGAAAGGGTAATCTTAGACTTGTCCCGCTTAAACTTAGCCATTCGCTGCGACAAGTTCAAGATGCTCACGATCTCGCGGTACGGAACCTTACTTCCCCGTGGGGCCGTCCACCACCCCTCTATCGATCTTACAGACGCTTACTATCATATCCCTATTGCAAGGACACTTCCGTCCGTATCTGGGCTTCAAGATAGGAGACCAGGCATTCTCCTTCAAGGTAGTTCCTTTCGGGCTCAACGTAGCACCCAGGTGTTCACGAAGTTTGGCGGAAGTAGTAGTTCAACAACTAAGATCGCAAGGGGTATGGTAGTAGCGTATCTCGACGATTGGTTGATCTGGGCTCCAACAGTCAGGAATGCCACATAGCAACACTGAAAGTGATTCAGTTCCTGGAATATCTAGGCTTCAAGATAAACAGGTCCAAGTCAAGACTCACTCCCAGAGTCAAACTTTCAGTGGCTAGGCATCCAATGGAATCTATCCTCCCATACTCTGTCGATTCCATCAGCCAAGAGGAAAGAAAAAAATAGCGAAGTCAGTAAAGCAATTTCTGAGTCACAAACTTGCGTCAAGAAGAACTCAGGAAAGGATCCTGGGTTCACTCCAGTTTGCATCAGTGACAAACATCTTGATGAAAGCCAAACTGAAAGACCTAACCAAGAAATCTGGCGCTCACGAGCAAATGTCAGGTCCAGGGACAAATTATCCTCAGTCCCTCGATTCTACGGAATCGACTTCGCCCAGCCCATGGGCGAAAGTCAAGAACTTGTCGATATCAGTGCCCTTCAGTTTCCTCCTCCGGGGATTGACCATCCACACGGACGCTTCATTAAGCGGTTGGGGAGGATATTCCCAGTTCAAGAAAGTTCAGGGAACTTGGTCACCTCAGTTCCGTCAGTTCCATATAAACGTACTGGAAGCAATGGCAGTGTTCTTGACTCTGAAAAAGGTTACGTCGCCAAAGTACTCCCACATAAAGCTAGTCTTGGACAGCGCCAGTGGTAGTACATTGTATAAACAGGGGAGGCTCCAAATCACGTCATCTAAATCATGTCATGGTAGCCATCTTCTCCCTGGCGGACAAGTTCAGTTGGCACCTCTCCTCCACCCATATAGCTGGAGTGAGAAACGTCATAGCAGATGCTCTATCCCGATCAGTACTCTAGAGTCGGAATGGTCACTGGACAACAGTTCGTTCCAATGGATTCTTCAGAGAGTTCCAGGCCTACAAAGTGGATCTC